>NC_027756.1:8184966-8198227 GCF_000695525.1 Brassica oleracea var. oleracea | reverse complement strand
TGAAGAACCCTAAGATAGGGAGGATCACTTTAGCTGGGTGTTGGATATGAACCGAGAAGACAAATGACACTTCTGGAACTGAGATGGATTGAAAGGATCGTCAAGAGATGCATAATTGCTCTTGATATACCCACAATCTAAGGCTAACCACCTAAGAAAGAATGTAGTGCGTTGGCTAACCACCAAACAACACACAAAGATGAATTGGCTGACCACCAAATCAACAAGCCGGTTCACACCAATGAACTAGCTAAAGAACTCTCTCTCTCTCACTCAGAGAAAAGAAGAAAACAAAAAATAAACTCAAACTTAGACTGTTTTATTCATAAAAGAGTTTACATATTTATACTATATGTGTTCAAAGAAATACATAATTATTTGTGGGAATCACATATCTAGGAAATGAGAAATTTGACTAAAAAATAATAAATGAGTCAAAGTTGCTGAGTTTGAGGTGGACTGGTCAAGGAGACCCTTCGACTACTGTCCAGGTTCATTCTGGTCATTCTGGTCCATGATGGTAAGGATCAAGACGTGGACTGGACGATCCGTACGGCCCAAATTCACGAGAACTGAAGATCACATGATTTGCAAATTGCATAACTCCCACATCTGAACTCTGTTTGATCTGATTCTTCTTCGAGGAACTCCGTAATTGAGTTGAGCACATTCTCCAAGTGATTTCATGCGTAGAGGACTCGTGGTTTGGAAGATTTGAGTCAAACAATGAACATATATCATTACTGTTTTCTATGATCAAGTCATGCATATCTGTTTTGCCCGGTGCGCTACTCAAGGGCACATCAAAGTGCATGATAAAAAAATGTGAATTATTTGCTGATCTCGGGAGATTGGATGGGATTCAAGGGTTCATTTCATACTGAAATAAATGCTCATTTTTCATCCTTTTGATTAGTCATTTGCTAATGAGAGATCTAGCATATACAATACTACGTCTTCCGTATGATTCTGAGTATGATCTTATTGGTTCTAGGGGGTTTGTATTTCTGAAATACCGACCTTTAAAAATTATTGCAAATAAAGAGCTTAGCTTTTCAATTAGACGCCATAGTTGCTTCTCTATCAAAATCTTTAATATACTTAAAACCTATACCTCCATCTTCTTTTGGCTAGCATAACTTGCCCCAGGCAATCCAATACATACCCCTTGCATTTCCTCTAGAATTTCAACAGAATGAAGATATGTACAATGCTTGTCAGCTTAGACGTGAATGTATTTGGTAATCTGAAACAATACAAGACATGATTCGGCATTGATGTTGCCCCTGCTTTTATTAGAACCTCATTTCCACCTTTTGTAAGATATTTAACTATCCAGCCATTCACTTATTATGCATTTGATCCTGCAAAACCCTAAAAATATGTGTCTTTGAGCCTCCTAACATTCGGGAATTTCCAAATAAGATTTCATACCTCCTAAATTATGGATACCTAAAATGTTCTGATTTCTTTTCTAGTTGCCTCCTAAATCCTATGACGAAATTGCAGATATGATTTGGCAAAAGTTATGACCCGACATTGTTCCATAGTCCTTTAGGATTTGCAAAATTGTTTGGCACTCTTCTTTTTGCGTTTGCAAAAGAAGAGACTATCATCTTCAAAAAGAAGATGAGAAATCACCGGACTCGCTCTTGCTACCTTTAATCATTTTAATTATTTCTCTTGTTATGCTTTCTTTATATTTGCAATCAACGCTTCCGTGCATGTGATAAAAAATATATGGTGAGAGTGTATATCCTTATCGCAGTCCCATATGAGGAGTTATATGGCCTCGTGGTTTTCCATTTAGCAGTATCATGTATTGCACTGATGTGATGCACTCTATCATCCACATGATCCATTGAGAATCAAACCCCATTTTCGTCAGAAGAACTTGAATAAATTCTCCCTCCACTCTGTCATATGTTTTACTCATATCTGTTTTGATTGCCATAAATTTGTACTGACATGATTTGTTTGTCAGCATTCCATTAAACATTTCATGTGCTATCAAAATATTATCTGAAATTAAACGTCTTTCTACAAAAGATGACTGGGTCTCTTATACTAGTTTTGACAGACAGCTCTTCAAACTATGGTACAAAACATTAAAGATAATCTTGTATCCAACTTTACAGAGGCTTATTAGTCCTAGCTATGTCATCCTTGTAGGTCTTTCCATCTTTGGAATCAAACAAATATTTGTTATATTCAACCTGGTATCCAGCTTCCTTGTCTGCAAAAAGGTATTCACTAAGTTGAGTATGTCATCCTTAATTATCTGCCAAGCATGTTGAAAGAAGAAGGTTGTCATTTCATCCAGTCCCGGAACCTTTTCCGAGCACATGATAAATAATGCTAGTCGAACTTCCTCTATGTACCTGCCGCAATTAGACGCCTATTCATCTAATAATTTATGCTAACCGGGATATCTTGTAAGAAACTATCAAAGTCGGTGGGTAAGGTAGATGTAAGAGATCTTCAAAAAAATCCACTGCCACCTTTTCCACACTGATTCATCTGTTATCCATTGTCATCCTTCATTATGTAAACCAATAATTATATTCCTAGACCGCCTCTTTTTAGTTAAAACAAAGTAGAATTTTGTATTTGCATTCCAACTGAATGTCACATTTTTCTACTCTTTTGTTGCCAGTAATCTTTATCATCTTTGTATGCCTCTTGTAACTTACTTGAAACTTCCACTATTTTTTTTTGAGTTCTATTGTCGTCATTTTGGACCTCTTCCGGAGCTAGATGGAGTTCATTTCTCTTTTATTTCTTATATCGTGGATTATCCTTTTTTCATTGAGCAATTTCATGTCTACAGTTAGTCAATCTTGCCGAAAGTCTTGATTGGCGTGTCCCTACGATATTTCCCATCCGCGGGTTATCGATTCAATTAAGCCCTCGTGGCCTATCAACCTTTCATCAAATCGGAATGATCTTCTCTTCTTTGGAACCTTGTCCTCAATGACTGCCACTATAGGTTGATGATCAGAGCCCACCATTCCTAAATATTATGTAAATGAACATGGAAATAAAATATGTCATTCCTTGTTTGCCAATGTCCTATCCAATCTACATCATATCATTTGTTTCCCTTTTCTTCATTGCCATGACATCATATTGCCTAAGGCTGCGAAGTCAATCAGACCGCAATTTCTAATCATATTATTGAAAGGCATAAAAGTTCATGGATTTAGTTAATTTCCTCCCTGTTTCTTCTTGTGATTTCTGGTAATCTTGTTCAGAGCTCTGATAATAAACCAAGTTTTTGTATGTAATAACCCATACCTCGTTAATTGTTTTCATACCTGATACCTTTGTTTTGGAAATGGATCCCGTATACAAAGATAAGAAATAGTTTTTTTCCTAAAATTTTTGCTTCCAAATCAATCATTCCATTAATAGGGTAGAGAATGTTGACGTGAATAATCATTGTCGTAATATAATGTCAATGTTTCACTTGTGTCATGTGGATCAACCGTAATCAACTTCTCGGAGGTGTGATTGAAAACTTAGGACAAAATGAAAATCTTCAAAAACATGATTTGAAAAAAAAAAGTATTTCAAATTGTTCGGGATCAAGCTTCATCTATTTTTCTTCTTTTTTGGTGTAATCAAGCTTCACCTATTGTTTATCTCTATTTTATATTGGCCACTATAGACATCTTTACTAGGAACAAACCGCAAAATTTTATTGATTTTGTGGTTAGTGTGAAATCTTGTTCAAAATTGATATGGCTATTAGAAAAGTATTGAAATATATTTCCGGGTGATATATAAAATTAGTGGGAAAAAAGCATCTCGAGTGGAAAGCAAAATGATGGAAGCACATTTGGAATGAAACCAAGGCCATCAAGATTGCCCGAACTATTTGTTGGTACGATTTATATACATGTGGATGGCGAAACGAGTTTCTGAAAACGATGCACCTCTCCTTTTTTTCTGAAAGAGCACATCGAACACAAGTCATTTCGTTCTAATTGCGTGATTCAACTAAAGAAGAATATCTTTAAACTGAAACCATTTTTATATATAGCACATTAGCTAAGATTCAGTTAAGATTTATTCTCAAAAACAATTCCCAACAAATAGTATAAATAAAAAATTAATTGTACATAAATTTTATATAATGTAGTACACCAAGTATAGCCAAATATAAACAATTACTCCCTCCGTTTCAATATAGATAATGTTTTAGAAAGAGTATTTTGTTTCAATTTACATGAAGTTTTGAGATTTTAAGATTAACTCTAACTTTATTGGAAACTGTTCAACAAATTAAATTATACGGTATTTTTTTATAATTGGTTAAATGATTTAAAAATTATATTTTTAAAAATAGCTTTTTAACAAACTTTTTTAATCTTTCTGCACTAAGGCAAAACTATGAAACTAGGGTACATATAATGATAATAGTTTTGCAAAAGCTATCAGTTAAACTCAAACTAAAGATAACTGAGTATGCTGTTCAGAAAAAAATAACCAAATATAAACATATATTTGAAATGTAACTACGATTGTGGGTTTAAGATTTAGGGACAATGGGAGTGTTTCTGAGATGGCTTGGATGTTTAAAGATGTTAATGGCTTTTTATCTACATTATGGATTTAATTGGTAAGAGCCGTGGTTTCAATTTCTGGTGTAGAATTATAGGTGTGATTTTTTTGCCTCCTTTGGCTTTCTCAGACGCAATGCAGATGTCAGATGTGTCTCTCCCTATCTTCAATGTAATGTTCTTAGGGTTTTAAACAATGAAGCTGAATCAGTCAATGGTCAGAGAGAGTAGTTGAGTTTGGGCAAGGAAAGGTGAGCAAGGAGAATGGGTCCATAACTTGAGCAACAAACGACCTCTGCTTAATCATCCCTATCTTTTTCTTGTTTTATTAGTGTAAAAGGAACCTGAAGGGTCAGAATTCAGAAAGTAATAACTGAGATTTTAACAGCAAAGTGTTTTGGTAAAAATCAAAGCACACGGCATCAGGTATTCTGCAACAGAACATGAACACTAGAAACCAGACATGCGCACTAATTTCCACGCTCTCTCTCTCTTGCAGAGAATCAAAGACCAGACATCAAGAAAAATATAGCATATTGTATTTTCTATCTCCTGTCTAGTTTGCGAATGGCCCAACACTCAGCCTTGGTGTGGTGGTGGTGGTGGAGGCATAGACATGTGAGGATGGTGGTGCTGCATGTGTTGGGGCGGCGGCGGTCCACCTTGCTGCATGTGTTGCGGCGGTGGTGGCCCACCTTGCTGCATGTGTTGCGGCGGCCATCCATGTTGGTGCATTCCCATGGCTTGAGGCGGTGGTGGTGGTGGCCTTGGACCGCCGAAACCTTGTTGGTGATGAAGAAACTGGGGAGGTGGTGGCGGCGGCATTCCCTGAGTAGGACGGAATTGCATGGGCGGTGGAACAGCTAAGCCGTGTTGTTGTTGATGCTGCTGAGGTTGCCAAGATGGTGGTGGCTGAGTTTGGTAGACTTGTGGAGGTGGTGGCGGTGGTGTTGGACGGGGTCCTGGGATAGAAACAGGTGGCATGCCGCCATTGACAAAGGGACGTGGAATACCATTAGCTTGAGGAGCATTGGGATGCGTTGGCGGGCCGCTTGCGAAGAGAGTATGGGGTCTGCTTTTCTGGGTAATTGGATTTGTGGCAGCCAAAAGCCTCTCTGCATTCACAAAAGCAACGTGTTGTTGTTCCAGTATCAAAGAGGTAAGAGTGATAAGCACTACAAAAAAAAAAAGAATAACTGAAAAAACAAGCGAAGAGTAAGAGAGGCTAACCTGCTGGAGTACCATGGCGCTCTCCTTTGGTGTCTTTCTTGTACGCGTAAGAGACTGTGATTTGTCGATTACACAGATACTGTCCGGTCATTGCCTGCAATACACATTCACAGGATTAGGTGACTAGAGAAGCTATTAATGTGAAATATGTTGGAAACTCATTCTCGTAGCAAAGTTTACAAAAGTGAAAAGAGACTGACCTCAATAGCAGCATCAGAAGCGTCAAAGGAGTCATAGCTGATGAAACCGAAACCTCGCGAGTTGCCAGTATCAGGATCTCGCATTATCTGAAACGAAAAGTTGGGAGCATCAGCCGTTCTATTCCCAAACAAATGACATATTAACTCAGACAATAACAGACTGAAATTTAACAAGTAAAAGATCATACCTTGGGATTAGAAGCAATGCCACCAAAGGCGCTGAAAGTATCATACAAGATCTTCTCATCCACATCCTGTAACGTAAAACCTGGTCAGCTACGAATAGGCAGTTATCTAAAAAAAATAAAGACACCATCACCAAAATGTTATATATAAACTTACAGGGTCAAGATTGCCAATGAAAAGGTTGGCACCAACATCCAAACTCTTCTTATCTTGAGACGCCTAGATACAATTGAAAAAAAAAATGTTAGCAAACTCCTCAAAACACACAATAAAGCATATACTTGCAGAAAGAAAGATGATAGATACCTTGTTAACACGAATAGGCTTGCCATGGATTTTAATCATGTTAAGAATCTTAATTGCCTGCACACAACAAGCAAAGGAAACGTTTACATTACAAATGCGCCGAGAAAGAAGTTTTAAGAGAAGAGACTTACATAGTCAGCATCTTCCTCGCTACGGAACTCAATGAATCCATATCCTAGGTGAAGACCTGTCACCCTATCTTTCGGAACGTAGACGTTAACTGAATCAAATACCAAAAAAAAAAATAAAAAAAAAAGTCAGATCCCCATTAGATGTGGAAGAAACTAAACCGAGATTAAATCAAAGAATTGAACTTTACCAACAGGGCCTGCTTGCACGAACAGTTCCCAGAGCAATTCTTCAGAAAGCTACAAAATTCACAGAGAGGAGAAATTGAGTAAACACACACGAAATCAAAATCGGAAACCTAGAGTTAGTGCGAGAACCTGGGGGTCGAGATTGCCGACGTAAACAGTAGCTTCTTGGTTCCTCTCAGCTGAGTGCTGGCCCAGGAGATTAGCTCCCACTCCTGGAGCTATTCGTGTCGTCATTCTACTTGCGAGTCGTTCGCCGGAGAAATCGATTGAATGCTAAATCTGAGGTTTTGGATTTTGTTTTCTGTCTATTTTACTTCTCGACGTTTCTATAGCTTAAGGAAGAATGAGGTTTTCGCCGACTAATTGGGTTTTGGATTACTAATGGGCTTTTCCTTTTAGGCCCATTTTAGTTTTCTTTCAAAATATTTGGGACTTCTAATAATTTGATTGATTTGGTTTGGCTGTAATTAAGTCAAAATCCCATGTCTATTAGAAAGGTGAAAGAGTGTTCTTGTGTTGAATTCAATTTTAAAAGCACTGTGTGTTAAACATAGATCTACATTGCATGAGCTGAATGGACATGCAGAGACAAAATCTTTGCTATCTCTATCTTTTATCAAGCTATAATTGTTCTCATCTTTATATAAATTCAAACCACTAGAAACTTTTGTAGCTTTCACAGCTAGTTTATGAGAAAATAAATGCATCCTGGATCAAGCAAGACAGCACAAACAAACACACAGATCTTCTTTAGCTTTATGCATCAGCATCACTTTCTTGATCCGACACTTGTCTTGTTCGGGAAGAACCAGCAGCATTGGCCTTTGTATACAATCCAAGACTCTCTTCTAGTTTCTTCCACTCGGTTACCAAACGCGGAGGGTATTTCTTCTTCACGATCCTAGCCACTCCTCTCGCATCTTCCATCCTATTATTCCTCACCAGTCCTTCAGTCAAATGCTTACACGTCTTGAAATCCGGAATCTTGTGCACCAACGCGCTCTTCTTGAACACAACCAAACCCTGATCGTACAACCCGTTGATACACAGATGAAATATCAACGTCCTAAACGTAGCCGCGTTCGCACAACAACCCTCTTTCTCATCAAGCCCTTCGTACACCTTCTTGGCCTCACCCATCATCCCTTTCACGCAGTACGCAGTCATAAGATAGTTATAGCTAATCGTATCAGGCTTCAACCCCACACTACACATCTCATCCATCAACTCCTTGACTCTCTCGGGGCTCTCCTTAGCAGCGTTCATGAGCCTAACGTTGTAAACAGTGTTATCCAATTCACAGCCTTTACTCACCATCTCGCTCCACAAGCTCTCCGCTACATCCGTTTGCCCGTTCTTATACAACGATCCTAGGATGGTTGTGAAAGAAATGATGTTAACCTCAACACCTTTCTCCTCCATAACTCTCATAGTCTCCATAGCCTTATCCACCGAGCCAGCATCGCAATACGACTTAATCAACATCCCGTAAGAGACTTTATCGGGAGTGATGTTACGATACCTCTGAGGCATTTCGTCGAACAGTTGGGGGACTCTTTCGAACAAGCCCGAATGGAGACAAGCGGCGAGCAAGGCGTTGAAGGAGACGACGGATCTGGGCGTTCCGAGCTGTTCCATCTCCTCGAACGTCCTCATAGCATGGTCGAACATGGAGGCTCGTCCGTAGGATCTGATGAGCGTGGAGAGGAAAGACTCTGTTTTGATTTGTGGGTCTTTCTTGCGAGACTCGATTAAGGCTTCGACGTCGGAAAAACGGTGAGATCTGGCGAGGCGGCGGACGGTGAGCTCCATGGCGTAGCGAGAGGAGAGAGGGGATGAGGCGTTGCTGGAGACGGAGTTGTAGATCGCCAAGGCTTTGTCGGGATCGTGGACTTTGCGGAGTTTGGACTTGGCTTTGGAGACGGTGATTGCGGCGGGAGATGCGGTGGTTGTGGACTCTGTGACGGCGGTGGAGAAACGGCGGAGGAAATAGAGATAGAGACGAGACGGCGTCATTGCAAGCGTCGTCAACGAAGGTGGTAGTGGTCGACTGTTAGATAAATGAAATGCCTTTAGGGTTTAAGACTGAGAGAGAAATGGGTTTTGCAAGTTTGGCATTTTGGTCTTTGGGTTTAAGACTTCAGCACTGACTTTGTAATATCTGGAATTTTAGATTAAAGAATAACTTTTTTTTTTGGTCAACTGATTAAAGAATAACTGTGTAACATTTTTTTTTAAGAAAGTTAAATTATTGGATATAATTGTGTATTGTATCCAAAAAATTCAATATTTGTATTTTACTCTTAAAATTATTACACTTTGGTAATACAATTATAAGTTATATAAATCATTTTATATTCTTTTAGAAACTATATATATAATAAAGAGCAGTTCTCTCAACTATATTTTTTTAAATTTTTGTCACAAAAATAAATCTCAAAAACTAAAATGATCAAAATAATATTTTTTATTTTGAACATTTTTTTAAAAAAATTGAAATTCTATCTCCAAAACCCCACTCCTCGGCTATAAACCCTAAACCCTAAACCCTAAACCCTAAACTTTAAACACTAAATCCTAAACTCCATCCTTTAACTCTAAACTTTAATGTCTAGATTAATTACTTTATGGGTATAAATGTATTTTTTTTTATAAAACATTTAAGCCTATTTTGGTCATTTTTATTTTTAATGTCTATACTTGTAACAAAAAATTTTAGGTAGTTAAAATAAAAATTTGGGTAAAGTTTGTAGGTTATTAAAATAACAAGTATTATTGTAATTAATAGTAAGTATTAATAATAGAATATTTTTAAATATTTTTTTTTTAAATGAAGGAAACAAACTCATTTTGAAGGAAAAATGACGTAAAGTATTCCATAAAGATGCTATGTTTTTAAGTGTTATTGAGATTTTGATTATGCAAATTAACTCAAAATAGGCAAACACAAAAAAAAAAAAATAGATATGTGAAACCAAAAGAATGTCTTTGTTTGATAGATAGAAGGTAACAAGCATTGTGATATGGATCCTTCATTGTCTTCATACAACACAAACAAGTAAATGGTTTATAACAAGTTATTTGAAGAATTTAAATATACTATCTTAGAGAGAATAATCGGCTTGTTCAAACTTATCTTCAGGGTAAAACACAGCCACCACTTCGTTCCCTCCAAACTTCCTACCATTCATCCCGTTTCTTGCCCTGCTTGAGCTCTCTGTTTCCGCATACTCAAGAAACACCTGTGACAAAACCAAACATCGCCTCCACAGTTTTAGCCAGAGACATTCCACTTGCATAGAACAGAACATGTAAAAGATAATATAGACCAAAGTGGTTTTGAACAAACCTTGCCAACGCCCTGAACGGTCTCACCGTTGGAGCTGGGGCGAGGGATCACGACTTTAGTTAACGCACCTGCATTTTAATAGCAAACATATTCGAATCCAAGAGCAAAAAAAAACACAAAACAACAAGTTGTTCCTTCTAAGTAGGATGTGTCTTGGATGATATATAGATAAGGAAGTTATGCAGTCTCCTGTTATGGCCTGATTCTCTATAGCAGAATGTGGGACAACAAAAGGCTGTAAAACAGACATATACCAACACAAAACGGAGATAAATCAATACTTTTTCAATCTAATCTTAAACACAGAAACAAGAACTATTGTACACCAAACCAAAACCGAAGTGAACGTAGCTTTTAGAGATGGAGAGTTCTTACCAAACTTTCCGCCTTCATCTCTCATGTCTACAACAATGTCTTCGTACTCCTCATCATTTCTAAGCTCGTCCTCGGTAACTACTTGAGTCAGGCACACGACTTTGGTGGCTGCTGCTGCTGCTGTTCCCTGTTGTAGCATAATCTTCTGTCAAAGAGAAAAAAAGGATCAATTTAATTCATAGTTGACAAAGAGGCAACCTCTAGGCAGAACCTAATGTAATTCTTTATTTAACCTGGAAAGCAACTTGCTGTTGTGCGTGCAACAATACACTCTCCTGTTCAGGTTTCGTTTGATTTGCTCCTTGGTTAGCTCGCCTTACACATAGAGTTTTATCCCCCATGGTAATTCCATTGAGGGCAGCGCATGCAATGTCTGTAACTGCAGTATCTTGATACGCGCAGAATGCATATCCTTTTGAGTTTCCAGTTTCTCTGTCTCTTACAAGATCAAAACCTTTCAGGACTCCTAAAGACTCTAACAGCTCCCTGATTTGTGACTCAGGGATATAATAAGGAAGTCCACCAACAAAAAGACGGTCTGGGCCTTCAAGCGCACCAGCACCCCCTGGAGTCAGACCAACAGCAGCCAAGTTTAAATTTGGAATGGGCTGGCTTGGACCAAGGGTTGCAGCCAGCGCAGGGTTATAGTCACTCGGTCTCCTCACCTTCACTGGAGCTCCCTGGGATAGAAGCATAATATATGGTTTAGTCTTCATTACCTATAGCAGAAGAAACACTGGTGCCATAATAAACAATATGACCTACCTCAAATATAATTCCATCCAAAGTCATTGCATTACTGGCCTCTTGAACGGATCGCATCTCCACAAATGCAAATTTCTTCTCGTAGTTTATGTACACATTAACAACAGCATCACCTGAAAATAATCATAAGAAACGATTGTAACAGTATTCGACCTAGGACCAGCACTGTTTCAGCCAATGCATACAGCAGAAAAAAATACCTGGACCAGCACTGTTTCCGCCAATAGCAGCCATAGCCTGACTAAAAAATGTTGCAACAGACTGCAATACAAGAATATATAGACGCATCAAACGCAGGACGAGATCATAGGGACCAAAATATGCAGTGAACAATACTAAACCTGTTCATTTGCTGAAGGAGAAAGGCCACCAACATAGACCCTGCGAGCATGTCTAGTAGCCTGAAGACACATACGAATGCATGTTAGGACAGATGAAACTCACAGTATCTTCCATATACCCATGAGAAATATAACAGACCTGTTGTGTCATTGCCTGAATAGGCATCATAGGGACTCCCCCGAATGGCTGCATGACAGAAGAAAGAGGAAGATCAGTTGCAGGAACATGGATCAACTTGGCAGGGACAAGGGAACATACCTGTCCAGCTTGTAAAGGAAACATTCCATTCCCAGGAAGAAGATTTGGGCTTGGAGCAGGAACTTGGCCTAGAAAAGGAAAACGAAGGTAAACACTTGAGCGGAGCCTATTACTACTACTTGCTACTAGAGTATGAGAAGACCTAGATCCATCTTTTAGGTTTTAGAATATGTATAGAGTGATGAAACAAGTGAGATTATAAGGAGCTCATAAGAGAGAGATTGTCAAAAAAATTACGAACAAAGGCAGTATAAGAACGCTATACCAAAATCTTGGAAGAGAGAAGAAAGTAACCCAACTTTGCCTTCTCAAAAGATAGACAGGGAAAAAAAACACCATACAACCAAAGGTTTCAATTCTAGTTATCTCTTTCGAAGTAATAAATATAGGGAGAAAACTACTATGTGTAAGAATAGAGGTATAATATGAGGTGGGTATACCTGTAAATGCAGAACCAGCATCTAACATCCCAGAAGCTGGAGGTGCCATGTCGAATCCACTGACCCGTTTACTGCAATTAAGTAGATTGATATTCAAAGAATCGAAAACACAAAGACCAACAACTCGAGAGCTGCACAAGAGAACAATCTACTCTACAAACTAAACAGTACTCTTTGTTACTCGCAGTTGTATTCTGTAAAATAAGTTACTGTAATGTTAATCATGAGAGCAAGATAATGCCAAACATAATTTCTTAGAAAACAGTATCAAACGAGAAAAAAAAGCTACCTCTTTGATGGAGATCGTGATCTACGCTCAGATCTACCCCTTGAACGAGAACGGCGACGGCGTCTATCTCCTCTATCTTTGTCATAATCTCTACGCCTAAAACAGAAAAAAATGTCAATATTCAATGTCTTGTAAAATACAAAGGTGGAAATGGTTTCATCCATAATGCAAAGAGTTCACAACCTGTCAAAGTCACGGTCACGGCTTCGACGGTAGTCATCATCATCACCCCTAGCACGTTCTCTTCTTTCGCCTCGTTCCACACTGCGATCCCTGTGACGACTCCTGTGATGTCGATCTCGATCCCTGCCTCTATCCTCATCCCTGTCATCATGCCGCTTGATTCTCTCTCCCTCTCTGTCCCTCCTCCGTTCACGGTCCCTATCTCTCTCCTTATCTCGCCCTTTCACTCGACTTTCTTCTTCTTTACTTCCAGGATCCTTCTCATTGTCAAGCATTTCCTTCTAAACATTAAAACATCAAAGAACGCTAAGCTAAACCCGCAAGGCCTCTATCTACAACAAACTAGCAAGATAACAGCTAGTGGACACTAACACTGTTTCCTCTGAACATTCAATCAGTTTAACCCTAAAGTTAAGATCTTTGCTTCAAATTTTGGTGAGATTTGGGGGGCGGGGG
>NC_027756.1:8142183-8184796 GCF_000695525.1 Brassica oleracea var. oleracea | reverse complement strand
GGAGAAGATTGATCTTGAATGTATCGCCATCTCACATATTCAATTCAAAGCGAGACGAATCTCACACAAATCTTGGAGCCAAATCCAATTACACACAGTAATAGCTCCGAGAAACTGAAATCCCTAATGTGCAATACGCAAGTAGAGAGATGGATACCTCGGATTTTGAGTCTCGGTGGTCGTCGATCTCGCCGCGGCGTACACCGCCATCTTCGGAGTGAAATCCATCGCCGGAGGCGCCGTTTTCTTCGTAATCAGACATCTCACTCGCCGCGTCCAAACAGTTTCAAAATTCCACGAATCGCTGTTGAGGTTTTTGAGAAGAAGGGGTGGTGTGGTGTGTGATCTCGCAGAGAGCTAAATAAATTTAGGGCAGAATCGAGAGATAAACTAGACCTCGAGGGTATTAGTGTAAATGTTCACAGTTACCAAACCCCACTAGTTTTTTTTGGGATAAACTTCGTTATACAAGTTGAATTTATGATTAAGCTTCGCCAACAAATAAAACTCATTTTGAGGATGGAAGATCTTCAAAATAATGGTTTGATGTTGAGTTGCTCCGACAAGAAAATTCTACGAATCGATGTTGAGGGTTTGAGGGCTTATTGAAGATGCTTTTAGTAGTTGCATATGAGCTTCATATAAAAGAAGACACTTAATCCTACACAAACATTTTCTATTTCTCTATATATGTCAAAATGTTATGATAACAGTTATAATTTTATTATGTGAAATATTTAAATAAAGATAAAATTTTATATCTGCATAATGGAGATACTATTGATATAGGATAAAACGTAAGAAATTTTCCTTTTATAAAACCATTAACAATGGTTTACGTAATTCAATATCCTCTTTTTTTTTTTAATATTCTATATCATCTTTTTTTCCTCTCCCTAATTTATTTTGTCGACGCTCATTTCTTAGGATCAATTGTTGGTTGAAGGTAAGCAATTCCGAGAGGACACTTGTTTTGATCGGTCTTGTCTACATGGGAAAAGAAGAAACCAATGCTTCTCGCCTCCTTTGCAAGATAATCTGTACACAAATTCTTTGATCACCCATATACTAAAGCCCAAAAAATCGTCTCGCAGAAGACAGAATAAAACTAGCTCGGAAGCAAAGACCAGCCAGTCAAATTGGTTAGCAATCATTTCCACCAAATCTGAGCAATCCGTCTTTATATGTATCCTAGTAAAACGCCTCTCGTAAGCATGTCGCTGCCCAAAGTAATCCTTATATCTCCGCATGGAGAGCCGAAACACTTTTATGACAGGCCTGGATTCCAAAGTGTTCTACACCCCTTCCTTCCATTTAGGTCCACCCTAATCCACTGATTGTACCATGGTCGATCCATGAGATATCAATTTGACAAATCAGAGATTAGGGATCCAAGGGAAGGGGTAGAGCATCATCACCGGCCGGCGAGCCAGAATCATCCCCTTCGCCATCATCCATATTAGCTTTTCTCCAACATTTCGCTTCAAGCGAAGCTAGCTGGAGTGTGTCAATCTGTGAGACGTCTTTTCCATTAACTACTTTCTCATTTCTTGTCTTCCAAATGTATCAGATGATCAAAGGGAATGTGTCAATTAGTGGTATTATATAGGCTACAATTTTTCCTCCAAAACAGGAAGTCCATGTTTTGGTAAACAAAGGTGCTCAGGAAGAAACCCAGAAGGGGCGGATAGTCCGATAAACCCAAACATGTAAAGGTCGGGGGACATTAAAAAAGAAGATGGTTTATAGTTTTCTCTGGACCACCGCATCTAGGACAGCTCCTATCGGTTCCAAAATATCTTAAGGCAAGTCTCTATGTCATGGCAATATATCATGTAAGTGCTTGTCACATAAAGTGTTTCATCTTTTCTGGGCCTCAGACCTTCCACACATGGCTCTGTAAACCAGTGTCACTCGGTTGGTCGACCAAAGAGTCTATGTTTCGTTTTTCTTGTGTAGTAGACTATACCCGGATTTAACTGAATAAATTCTGGATTTTGCGTGATCCCAAGCGTAGCCATCCATTGATCACATGTTACTAGGCCTCAGCCCAAGGATAATAAGAATGTCCTCGGAATGGAAATAATCTCGTAAAAGGGTAGTATAACACCTAATGAAGGAATGAACCAATAGTTTTGAGTGATTCCAAGCGAAGCCGTCCATTGACCACATGTTACTAGGTCTCAGCCCAAGGATAATATGAATGTCCTCGGGGTGGAAATAATCTCGTAAAAGGGTAGTATAAAAATCTATTGTATCACACCTAATGAAGGAATGAACCAAGAGTTTTGAGTGCAACCCGATCCGAGGCCCCTGGAGGTCTAGACTCGGTGTCCGGTACCCATGGTTCACTCCATACCCTAGTATTGAGTCCCAACCCAATTGTCTTTCGTAGGCCTGATTTCAAGAATAATAGTGCTGCATAATACTACTTCAGCCTTAAGAAGGCGATTATATCTTTTGATCTTCCAACAGACAGGATCGGTTATAATAATGTCATCCAATTACCTTGGCAAGTAAATATATAAGCAACTGAATACGTCTTCAAATTTGTTTGGCTAATAAAGCCACATTAAAATCTTAGTCGGCCTAACCTTATGCCGACTTGGCTTAGATGGACCGACAACACTTGATCTGAGCCGAGTTTTGTCTATTTGATAGGCCTTGCCGGAAGGAAGTAATCTATATTCAACAGTATATGCTATACAACAGTTTGTTATTGTCAGTTATTTCACTGGTAAGGTTCACAAGAGTAACTATACAGCATATGAAGTATATATATATATGGTTCTTGTTTCATTCCAACGCTCCCTATATGTTGTATTGTCAGCTATACATGATGTAGCACATTGCAATTTTGTCTTCTCATTCTGAGTCTGTTTGTCTTGTCGTGGAACAGAGTGATGGTGAAATTATAGTCGGGGCCTAAGATTCACGAAACTTTATCAATCTTTTTTTGTAATCTAATAAAAATATACTTTATATATATATATATATATATATATGTATTTATTTAACACTGTATCCATATATAAATCGTCTCCTATTTTAACTATCACACATATTTTCAAAATTATATTTCCATAAATTATGTAAAAATATATTTTATAAAATAATATATAAAATTGAAATTTTTGAATATGATGAGTTCATTTGAATGTTTTATAGGAATAAGCAAATGCTCGATTCTAGTAGTTTGATGGTATTGGAAAAAAAATTTTGATTCACTTGACAACAGCCAGAGCCGGGGTTTGAACCTATTTTAATGGGCTACTAGCCATTGATCCGCGCGCCCGCGCGGATATTCATTTTTTTGTTTAAAATGTTATGATATTTATTATAGGTTATTTGATTGCTATATTAAATATCTTATATTATATGGTTATATAAAATAAATAAATGATGAATTACTTTATTTTTTTTATTTCTAATGGTCAAAAATATATATTTTAATCATATAGTTTGTCTGTGGTATTTTTTCGATTTTTTAGACAGTAAAATAAATGTTTATATATTAAGAAATGCATAAGTTCATATTAGATTATTAACATTATTGAGTTATAGATAAAAAATAATATTGGATAATTTTTGTATATTTGTAAATTCAAAATCCAATTTTTAAAAATATGTTCATGTAATAAATTAGATTAAATAATATATATAATTAAATCAATATATATTATTAATAAATGGGCTTTCTAAGAGGTCCTGTTAGAGATAGTTAGATATAAAAATTAGGTCCAGTTATAGCTTAATAAAAGCAAAACCGAACCCACTAAAATGTTGTAAAAAACGCAATGGACTTCATGATGCTTGCGTAAATAAGTTGGATAAATAACAAAATCTCTTGAATTAAAATCAGTGGCAGAGAAGCGTAAATAATGAGAAGAAATGAGGGTTATTTCCCATTTGTACTTTACTTTTAATAGGACACATAGATTTTTCTTCTCCGCTCTTGCTCACGGTCGCTGACCTATCGCGTGCTAAAATAATTTTAGGATCCCCCCTCATTCTTTTAAAATATAGTGTTCATTATAAATATATGCTTTTAATATAATATATAACAAAATATTATAAATCAAGTAATGAATGTCCATAACCGGCCCGGTCCATAAACCGGCCCATACCAAGAGAGATAACCGAAACCCTAGAGAGAGGAGAGAGAGCAGCCGCATGTCCTAGAGGAGAGAGAGAGAGAGGCCACAAGCTTAGAGAAAATTAAACCCTTTTCATTTTTCTAATAGATGTAATCTTTCCATTTATGTATTTAGTAGTTATCCTAAATCTAGTAAGATTAGGATTTGTACTATTTCTATTTATCTCTTCTTGTAATTCTTATATAAGGAACCTCATATTATGAAATAATAACACAGAAATATTCAGTCTTTAACCTTCCAATTACAACATGTTATCAGCACGATTGTTCTCTGCAATCTAAGCTAAAAAACCTAAAACCCTAAAATCCCTAACTCAGCTGGCGACCACCCTAAACCCTAAGGCGTTTCTTGTCCGTCTCAGACCTCGACGATAAGCTCAACTCCTTGGCGTTCCCTGCTCGTGTCCTGACGTCCTCAGCCAGCTCGTGTTCGTGATCAACCAGCTCGCACCAGACGACGATCAGCTTCAGCTCGCAGACGAGTGCAGCCGGCGAACGTTCCCGAACGATCAGCGATCAGACAACATCTTTCTTGCATCTGAGGTCCATCCGTTCTCCCTAGGTGGTCCGGCTCAACCCTACAAAGACTAAGATGTCGAAAATCTCAAACCTAGATTATGCTGCCCTTAATCTCTCCGGAGAAAACTATTTGCAATGGGCACTTGACACAAAGATTAACTTGAGGTCAAAGGAACTAGGTGATACTATCATCAAGGGTAACAATGAGACTGATAAGAATCGGTACAGAGCTATAAGTATTATACACCACCATCTCATTGAGGGTCTAAAAGATCAGTACCTCACCATGGAGAATCCACTAGACCTTTGGACCGCTTTACAGCGTAGATATGATCACCATAAAACGATGCTATTACCAAAAGCTAGACATGAGTGGAAGAATCTCAGATTCATGGACTATAAGTCTGTGGATGAATACAATTCAATATTGTTTAAGATAGTCTCAATGATGTGATTATGTGGTGAGGAAGTAACCGAGAAAGAGTTGCTTGATAAAACATTCTCCATGTTCCATTCGACGAACGTGTTGCTGCAACAGCAATATAGAGAGAGAGGCTTCACCTCATACACTGATCTGATCTCGTGCCTGCTCCTGGCCGAGGCTAATAATGAACTCCTGATGAAAAACAGTGAGATGAGACCCATCGGAACATCAGCATTACCAGAAGCCAATGAGGCTGAAAAGAAAGATCTCAAAGAATGCAACCACGTCCATGATAATAACAAGTCACACGGCAAAGGCCATAGTAGATTCAAGGGACGTGGCCGTGACAGCTATGGCCAGCAAGGAAACCACAATAACCGTGGTCGTGGTTCCATCCGTGGCCGACGTAATTATGGCCGTGGTTGAGGTGGCATATCCAAACCGTCTTACTCGACCAAATCAGCTTGTCACAGATGCGGGATGGAAAACCATTGGGTAAAGAAATGTAGAACCTCTAAACATCTATGTGAGCTCTATCAAGAGAGCCTTAAGAACAAGAACCCGGAAGCCCATATGGTTCATGATACCGAGTATGATGATGATGATGATGATTCCGACCTTGAAAGGGACGACCTCTTGGATTTTGAGACTTCTGATTGTCTCAAATACTAAAATCGACATCTTGTCTTATTGTTTTATGAATTGCTTTGATTTCATTGCTATTATATCTTGCCTGAGTTTGTTTGATAATGTGAATGATTTTATTGATACAAAGAATTGGCTGAGGGCATTATAGTACGGGTATAGTAGCCTAGAAAGAAACTATGGCCAAGGCATTGCCTTAAAAGGCATTATATACACCCAATAATATGTGACCCATTGTGTTATGATAATATGGTTTCTAAATAGAAACAATGGGCAAATAAAAAGAAACAATTTCCTTCAGATTTTGAAAGAAAAATCGCCTAAGACCTTATAAGAAAGTGGTCAAGATTATACATGTGTACTCTACTGATCAAAACTATGCTACAGATCAGTATGAATAAGAGGCAAGAGCCGTGGTGACTATACTCATATATATCCCACGAAATTTTATACACTATATGGCAAAGACCGGATTAGCCATCTTGGTCCACAACTGATGAAAATGTTGAAATTTGAAAGGCACAAACAGTTATTCCCATTAGAACTCACGTTGTGAAACATGTACACAAAGGGAAACTCATTAAGACTCTATTATCCTAAGCACCACGAAATTATAGTATGTTCATGAGGGGGAGAGAGGATAAAAAACCCTAAATCCATGATCACACTACAAATTCGTGAAACATGGTCGGGAACCATGATATAAACGACTTGGCCGTGTTGTGCAGGCTTGGCCGCACAGTCCATTACCTATAAAGGTTCGGGCATCCATCCTAGAGTTTAGAGACATTATGGATTTACATGTATAAAAAGTTCAACTACATCATGCCATATAAGTGAGCATAGATATTTCCATCTCAGATTGAATACGGGTATAAACCAGACATACACCATCTTAAGAGATTTTGAATAAACCACCACATACATATGTGTGCCGTCTAAGATGGAATCTCAGAAAAGGATTGGGAATATATGTTGGATAAGAGTATGACTTTCTCCACGAATTCAAAGATACCGTGAGAGAAAAACATGGGTGATCAAATAGTGGCCAGGTACGGATTGCATGACCAAATGGATGCGGCTATCCAACATTATGAAGAGAAAGTTATAAGCTGGTATAAAGAGCAAAGAAAGAATGATAAGAATGAATGGTATCAACCATCATGGTCTTGACAAGATCCTCTAATTAGAACTGTAGACGTCCAAAGAAAAGGTTATAAAAGGCTAGCTAATCGAGATGCCAGACACTGCCCCGAAAAGAACAGAATGACTAAGTCATAACCAGCTTAGCACCAAACAAAATCTGATGTCCTTGAAAGAGACACAATCAAGTTGCTATAGAGTCTATACAAGATAGACCAAGTGTTCCATAAGATAACGAACCTCGGAAAAGAAAGAATGGTGCATAGAATGACAATCCGAGGTTATAAAGAAACCATACTAGACATTGATAAAAGGTTGCGCAGCTACACATTTAAGGTACCAAACCATGTAGCTTGGGATGCCAAGCTACTAGGTAACAAAGGTCCTGAATAATAAGATCTCAAATCTATTAGATCATATCTGGAACATAATGGAACCACATACATATATAAGTGTCGACACACACATTACAGATATTTGTATAGAAAAACATAAAGAGAATAGCGCTTGAGTTTAAAGATATAAGCGAGGATCATGAGCCCACGAAAGAGTACTCATAAAGATTAAAGAAAAGATAAACATGGGGTATAAAGTATCTATAGAAGAGATAGGCGTATTGGCCATAGAAACGACATCTGATATAAACCAGTGAAATAGATGGGTCTTGTGAGGGAAAAGAAACCGTGAGATATGATACATGATCACGAGGTTTAAAGGTGTTCATGTTTCCTACTAACATCATTCGATCATAGCTTGTTACACAAGGATACTCACAGAGACCATGGAACATATTATAAGGAGATAAACTCCTATGTGGTGGGTGCTGCTACAAATTTCGAAATTGACAATGGTCTGGTCATATGAAAGAATTAGATTCACATATAAAAGATGTAGTAAGCAGCATATGAATCACTGGATGAAAGAACATCATTGTTCCTAAGCTGTTCATGGACTGAAACATAAAGCAGTTGCATGTATTATGAAAGGGAGTTCTATAAGAACGATCAAATTCAGTCCATATGAGAATTTATAAAGAAATTCGAAATCCCTTGTGTTTATACTAAACCAACCTAAAGAGAGGTTTATACAGATTATCTATTAATCTGTAACCCTAGCATGAACCGACTAAATCATAGTACAGGCTAGTAGAAAAGAAAGATCAGCCTAAAGAAAGGTGATTGCCTCAGCTTACTATCTCAATAGCATGATCTCCGGATTGACCAATCCGACATCAGATCCTTTAGTAAGGATCCGGCATAGCAGAATAGTTTGCTACTATTGTTACTCTCACGTGACATTGTCGTGAGGCCGAGAGAAGACGTTTAAATCTATCCCTCTCGATCGGATACCAATAGGTTGCAGTCCATAAGAATGCACAATCGAGCTAGATCCATGACCTAATAGATATATACCAGTGCGTGGTATGGTCCAATGGAAAGATAGGTCATAGGACGCCATCAAGAGATGGATAAAGGACTGCAATGTCCGAGATAGATATATATATGGTATTGCCTAAGGCAAGAAAGATCGATGACCATATGTATGGGTCCATGAGTATATTCTGGCCAATAAGCCATAGTATGATAAAAATATAAAGCCTTTGATATACATCCGTGTATAGAAGATACACCGAGACATAGGTTCATGATAACCATGTTTAGTATATTGTCCATAAGTACTTAGTTTGTCCGACCAACAGTGATCTCCGAGAACAATGTGGTTCACATTGTTTAGCACACATGCTTTACCGGGACACTCGATGTCAAAGGACATGAGAAACGACCTAAGAGGTCGAAGAGGTCTAGTTACGGCTTAGTAATGAAACTGGCCGAATTCCCCACCTGCATGTTCAGGACAGTTCACACATCAGATGCGTAGACTAAAGAAATTCCACTGAGGTTCACATCAGGGGGAGTAGTGCGTGTTGTACTCTTTTTCCTTCATCATGGTTTTGTCCCACTGGGTTTTTCTGATAAGGTTTTAATGAGGCAACGTGAAGTGTATTAGGAATCCTGTATGGTTATGGCATCCAAGGGGGAGTGTTATAAATCAAGTAATGAATATCCATAACCGGCCCGGTCCATAAACCAATCCATACCAAGAGAGATAACCGAAACCTTAGAGAGAGGAGAGAGAGCAGCCACATGTCCTAGAGGAGAGAGAGGCGGCCACAAGCTTAGAGAAAAGGAAATCTTTTTCCTTTTCCTAGTAGATATAATCTTTCCATTTATGTATTTAGTAGTTATCCTAAATCTAGTAAGATTAGGATTTGTACTATTTATATTTAACTCTTATTGTAATCCTTATATAAGGAACCTCATATTATGAAATAATAACACATAAATATTCAGTCTTTAACCTTCCAATCACAACACAAAACATGTTTTCTGAAAAATATATAGTATTATTGACGAAACTAAAATTTTATTAGCCTCATGAAATAAAATCTGAATACAGAGTTGGAGTTAGCCATACTGGTAAATAAAAATAACTAGAATAAAATAATCCACTTGGAAGACCTTCCTTGCTAAAATGTGAGCAGCGTTATTCCCTGACCTGCGAATGACACTTCTCTTAATTTTGCAGACCAATGTCGAATATTCAGAAAATTACAAATAGTAATATCTTTGTGAACCCGTAAAAGTATCAATAATTATTTGTGAATCTCCTTCGGAAAACCTATTTTTGAGACTTTCAGACCACAATTGCATAGCCACTAAAAGAGCTTTGGCTTCCACCTCCAAGCTTGTTTAGCTACATCAACATCTCCTGCTCGTCACTTGATTGTTGTTCCAAACCTATCTCTGACTATCCATCTTGAATTAACTCTTCTCGTTCTGAGATCAAAAGTTGCATCATAATTAATTACATTTAAGTAATCCTTGTACCGGACAAACCCATGTTAACCATTCATCCACATCCATGAACGCATTATCAACCGTTGTTTATAAAGGGACTTTCTTTATCTGGAACAAAAATATATTACACGACTTGCAAATCCTCCATAATAACCAAAAAGGTAAAAAAATTATCGAACATGGAAAGTGAAGATTGGTTTTGTATCTTTAAAAGTAATGCCATATAATCCTACAAACTTCCAGGAACCGTTAAAAATGGTAAAAAGGTAGTTTTTTACAATCTCCAAATGCATATGGATTCTGGACATGTGAACAGACAATGAAACAAGTGTTTCATCATTAAGACCACATCTCTGACATATGGAATCCATATTTAACCCTCTAGTTTTTAATCCTGTTGCCGTACTCACCGCCTTGGATAAAATACACCACTGAATTTTTTTTAGTTTAGGCATAATATTTAATCGCCAAATTTTGGCTTTGAAGAGGGGATCACCATGGGGATATGAAGGACCAACTTTTTCAAAATCAGGATTATGTCGTAAAAACCAATAGCCTGAAGAAGTGAATATTTTCCATCCTTGGTATAATTTCACTAGACGATCTGAAGTCATGGTTTGACTTAAATGAATTTTTAAAATCATGATCAACATCATCAATAACAGTGGAAATAGCATCATTTTCCATCGTCAATATGGAGTACTTGTTATAAATTCATTGACACACATAGCAGAAGATACATTTGTAGAAGGAGGTCGCAGTGGGTGTGTGGGCAAACAATTATTGGTAGCAACTTGAACATTTGAACCATCTCCAATGATAAACCGATATCCTTTTTGAGAACTAAGAGCAAGTCCATTGCTAAGAACCCATAATAAGCTCTAATCAATAATTTAGTAATAAATGTAGTGATTTAAAAGGTTTAGAACCTTTGTTAGTCTAATTAATTTTTCATCGTCCAATGGGAGAACTTCATTGAGATTCTTAATTTTTTTTTTAAGTTGAATGATTGGATTTCGAAAAAACATAAATTTTTTTAAAAAAAAAGATAATAACATACTAAAAATACAAATATAAATCTAAACGAAAAAAAACTGAATGTTAAAAACAATACAAAATCTTTAATAAGGAAATTGTAATATAAGCAAAATGGTAAGAGCAACAAAATAACTCAGCACTTGTTCTTCTTAATGAAATGGTAAAGAGTATACAATCGGGAGAGAAACAAAATGGTAAGAGTAACAAATTTTTTTCAACTTATAAAGAAACAAAACGAGACACACTTACATAGCTTGGCCACACATCAACCAGCTACGTATGTAAAGCCTACTCCCTGTGAACAGACCATCCAACAGCGAGTTTACGTTTGTAAGTTAGGCTCCGGACCTTTATTAATCATAGAGCCATACACATCCATCGCTTCACTCAGCTCCTTATCTTTACAAATACGACTAATCAAAGTGTTGTAAGTGCAAACATCCGGCGATATCCCTCTCCTCACCATCTCATTCACCATCTCTCCAACATCCTCCCACATTCCTTCTTTGCACAGTCCATCAAATCAAAGAGTTATAAACGAACAGATCAGGAGGGATCCCTCTAGCAACCATCTCATCGAAACATCAAAGAGTCATTTCTCCAAACACCTTTTGCCCTATTACAATCATCGGACAAATCAAATATCGGAATCAATCAAATCTCATAAAGTTAAAACCACACTGCAATAAAAGAGAAACAGAGACGAAAGAAGAGAGAAAATCTTCTTCTACTTCCTCAAACCATGAATCATCTCATAAAGTCAAATCTCACAGGATACTGACCTTCTTCTACTTCCTCATCATCAAGTGGAACATCTTTGTCGAACTCAATTGTTCCCATCCTTCACCCTTACTGGTATAATGGGACCGAGTAACTTACTAGTTTCATGAAGCTGAAGCTTCATCCAGGCCTTCATTTTTTCAGCAGCTGACTGTTCAAGAAAGCAACACAACAAGCCCTTAGAAAATCAACGTAAATGACTATCACAAAGCCACGTAAAGAAAAACACAGAATCCAAATCCATAAACAAATAGAGAGCTCAATTACAAGGATGATATAAAGCTAAATGTCTCAAACTCTAATGAGAAAGCTGAATCTTGTGAACATAGCAAGAATAAACAAAAGGCTAATGAGAGTATAATACCATATCATCGTAGCCTTTGATTAAGCGCGAGTAATCAATCTTCTTCTTCTCCTTCACATCTCCTCTCCTCTTTCCTCTTCTGTCATCTTCGCTCCTCCTCCGTTCCCTCCTTGGTGAAGAACTCCTACTCCTGCTCCTGATCCTATGCAGGGGCGGCTCTTGGCATGTGCTAGAGGAGCAAAAGCACAGGGTCCATTTTTTTGACCGAAAATTTCTTTATATTTAGGCTCCGACCGGTGACTTTTTCAGGAACACGAGTAACGAATACGAAAAGAATGCTAGGAATAAAATTGCAGGAATGAAAAGGAATGCTTGTTCCTTATCAAATTTAAGAAGGAATGTTTTTATTCTATATTTCTCTACAAAAAAAAGAATGGAGAGGAACAAAAAGGAAAAATTATTCTTTGTGAATGATGATTTTTTTTGGGAATGATAAGGAATTCAGTATTCCCCTTCGTTTCTTGGTCACCATTCAAAGCCTTAGTGTCTATTTTTGTGGAAAAAAGAGCCCTCAAAATATTATGGCAATGCATAATTTGGTCCATTATGCACAGGGTCCATCACATATTTGAGCCCGGCCTGCTCCTATGCCTACGTCTCTCTCTATCCCCATACACACTACTACGCCTCTCTGCACTCCTGCTTCTCCTTCTATGGCTTCTATCTCTCTCATCACTCTCTCTACTCCGATAACGTCACCGATCGCTCGAGCCTCTCTCCGGAACGGCGTCGGAACCAGAGGAGAAGCCGAGGCCTTGCTTGAAATGAGCAGCTCCTTCGCCGACGAATTTTTTTCCCCTTCGTGTGAAAGGAACAAGCCAATAAGCAGCCGCCACGTAAGGGTCTCTTACCACTTCTAAGAGCAAGATTAACCATAGATCCTCTAATGGGTTCTTAATTCATTTTAAAGTAATATATTTAGTTTAAGATTTTTTTAAAAAGAACCTCTTCGTTTTAACTCCTCCATTGGAAGGTTCTTAATTTGAGATTCTTAAAAAAAAAAAATATTAAAGATAATTTTTATTTAAGATAAACATTTATTTATTAAATAAAACATATTACAAGAAAACATTTTAAACATAGATATAAAAAAAAATATTAAAACATAGATTAGTAAAATAAACGAGAATAATTTGAAAGAAGCATCTGAACTCAGTTGTTTTCCTCATCACGTCCGAATTTACGCCATATGTGTTCAACCAAGTCAGCTTTCAGTTGTTGATGTATTTTTCTATCACAGATTCGAGTTCGAACACCCATCATATTGGCGATATTTGTATGAGTATCTGTAGAATACGTGAGATCAACATGTGAACTCCCGTTGTGTTCTTGATGGAACTCTGAAACATCATATTGAGTGTATCCATCTCGTTCGTCTTCTACTATCATATTATGGAGTATGATACATGCTCACATTATCTTTCTAATTTTGACTTTATCCCAAAAAAGTGATGGATTTTTAACAATGGCAAAACGAGCTTGCAAGACTCCAAAAGCACGCTCGACATCTTTTCGGACAGCTTCTTGATATTGAGCAAATAAAACTGCTTTCGGTCCTTGTGGAATTGGAATAGATTGGATAAAAGTAGTCCATTTCGGATAAATACCATCAGTGAGATAGTAAGCCAAATGATACTCTCTCCTGTTGACAGAGTAGGTGACTTGCCGAGCTTGACCTTTTATTATGTCATCAAAAACAGGTGAGCGATCAAGAATATTGATATCATTTAAGGTACCTGGAGGTCCAAAAAATGCATGCCATATCCATAGATCATACGAAGCAACCGCTTCTAAAACGATCGTGGGTTTTCCCGAACCACGTGAATATTGACATTTCCAAGTGGTAGGACAATTCTTCCACTCTCAATGCATACATTCGATGCTTCCTATCATCCCGAGAAATCCACGATGCTCCAATATCAAATAGGCGTTGAAGATCACCTGGTGTTGGTCTTCTTAGGTACTCATTGCCGAAAAAATTGATAATTCCTTCGACAAAATTTTCCAAACACGACCGAGTATTAGTTGAACCGAGCTGGAGGTATTCGTCAACCGCATCAGCCGCATGACCATATGCCAAGACACGAATAACCGCTGTACATTTTTGAAGTGTAGAGAGACCAAGCCTTCCGAGACCATTTTGTTTTTGTTGAAAGAATTCCATTTCATTGGAGAGTCGATCAACAATTTTCGTGAACAACGGCTTGTTCATTCTAAATCGTCGGCGGAATAGATTATCAGGGTATGTCGGAGTTTCACTGAAATAATCATTCCACAAACGAATATTGCCGGCTTCACGATTCCTTTCGATATAAACTCTTTTTTTCCTTCTTCTCCTTTCTTCTTGTTGGTCACCAATTACATTTAAAACATTGTCGAACATTTGATCAAATATTGATCAAAGTGTTGATTAAAAGTATCATCTTCTAGTTCGTCAAAGACTTCGTGAGAAGAAGAAGCCACAAAGATGTTTGGAGGAAGAACGAGAAGTTTGGAATGGAAAAGATGTTTGGAGGAAGAACGAGAAGTTTGGAATGGAAAAGATGTTTGGAGGAAGAACGAGAAGTTTGGAATGGAGACATCATATGGAACGTGTGTAGCTTTAAATAACAAAAGAGATCATACAATATTTGAACAACAAATCTTTAAATACAAAACCGTGACACAAACATACAACAAAGACACAAACATACAACAAATACACAAACATGTGACACAAACATACAACACCGTGGACCCAACAGACAGCTTCTGCTTCAATAATACACACCACAAGACAACATATGATCCACACGTGTTTGACCTGCAATAACAAACAACAATTTTAATTCAATAATGAGTTAACAAGGCTATAACAAACAACAACATTAATTAAAACAGAGACACGAGCATGAGAAGAACAACACAAACATTTTTATTATTCAAAACAGGGAAACAAAAACATGATCATGACAAGAACAAACAACAAAGAACACACAAGCACACATCAACAACTTAATTAAAATAAACCCGAAACTGCTTCTTATACTAGAACTAATTAGAGAACAACTCAGTAATGAGCTTCTTCTTCAGATCTTCTTCATAGTCAGCTAGCTCTTGTTTAGCGAGTAAAGAGTCAAGTAGCCTCATCCTCGAGACCCTCTCTTTGACAGCGAAGTCCTCCTTCTTGATGTTCCATAAAATCTGCAACTCATTGACCTCCTTACCATCTGCATGCGGCTTCTTACCACAGTCCTTTGAAGCCTTAACACCCGGTGGTCGGTTGGTAGCTTGCTCATCATCACTAGTGGTGGTTTCAAATGCGTGAGAGCTTGAGGATTGTGCACTGTCATCAAGCTTCCTTCTTTTAGAACTGCCTTCGGTTTTAGAAGTAGACAACTCACACCATTTCTGATCATTCCTCAACTCCTTCCATGCATGCTCTAGTGTGAACTTATTTTTGTGGTTGTTGTAGAAGATCTCTTGCGCAAGTTTCAGAACATCATTTTCATTCTGGCCGCTCCTCTTCTCCCTACTTGCAGCTTCAAACGCCCCACAAAACTTGTTCACTTGGTCGTTGATCTTCTGCCAATGCTGCTTACAATGATCAGACTCTCGCGGTTCAGAACCTGCCACCTTGGGACTTGCCGCGAAGTAGGCAGCTATCCTCTTCCAAAACGCACTAGCTCGTTGCTCATTAGCTACAATTGGATCTTTGCTTGTATTTAACCAAGCGCTGATGAGAGCTATGTCATCTATAGGCGTCCATGTCCTCCTTTCCTTCCGCTCTGCAGGGGTCTCATCTTGTGTTGCTTGACTGCTAAAGCCAGGGAATTGGGAGGAAGAAACTTCGACACTGTCTTGAACAAATCCAAAGACAGTGTCTTGCTGACTATTCGCAAGATGTTTCGAAATTGGTTTTAGATAGAAGGAAGAGAAGAATGATATTTTTTTTATAGAAGAGAAGGAGGAAAGAAGGAAAAGAGCATTGATCACCATTGATGAAAGCGTGCATAACATCCAACCATTTCGAGAAGACATTTATCTAACACATTAAGTTTGAGCTCGAACTTCAACTTTGATTTCTATCTAACTTCTTACATTTAATTATTACCTAAGACAGTGTTCAATATATCACTAACCACTACATTAATTACCACAATCTATCAAACCAAAGGCACAATCAATTCGGTTCAGAACACAGTCGAAATCAATATCATACAGAGCCTAACTAAATATTTATCAACCTTTCAATCTATCTAAGTTATAAAAGATAGAAAATGTACCTCTATGAAATAGTAGTCGAGCGTTGATGTCTGTTGACCCGCACCATCTTGATATGAACCATCTTAGACGAAGCTTGATGTCTCTTGATCCGCACCATCTTGATCCAAACCATCTTAGACAAAGGTTGATGTCTGCTCATCTGTTGTCTCTTGATCCGAACCATCTCGACACACATAGAAAATAACCAAATGAAAAATGGATCAGAGGTGACCAAATTATTAATCACGAGACATAAAGAAACAGAAGAGACAGATCATATGAAGCTAACAAATCAAAATAACTAAGAAAGACAGACAATCTAAGACATTCAACAATTGAGAGATTGAGACATAAAAGTTCATAGCTTTAACCTTTCGAGGAGAGCCGTCGAGGAGAGCCGTCGGGGAGAGAGAGATAGAGAATTTCCACCGTCGAGGAGAGCCGTCGGGGAGAGCCGTCGAGACACCGAGAGAGACGCCTCGATTCTTCGCCGAGGAGAGATGCAGAATCAGACTCGGAGAGGTGGAGGAGAGCAAGAGAGACGCGGAGATGTCGATCTAAACGAGATCCTCTGACACAGACGCCGAACCGATCGTTGCGACTTCGAGAAAGACCAGCGGATTCGACGAGGAGAGATTGAGAGACGCCGAGCCGTCGATCGAATCGAGAGAATCGATGACTCCTCCGACAAAGACGCCGAACCGATCGTTGAGACTTCGTGATTCTCCGGCGGATTCGACGAGGAAAGCTAGAGAGACGCGATTTCGTGTGCGAGAGGGAGAGAGTCGCCGTGTTCTTTTCTCGAAAGAGAGAGACACTTGTTTTGTCGAAAGAGAGAGAGAGAGAAGCATCACACAACACGTGTCCCACAAGACCCGGTTCTTTTAACCCCTGATTAAGAAATTTAACCCATTTTCCTTTTAATTTAAATCCTAATTAAACTAAGACCCCCTAATAAGCAACCCCGTTGATCATGGTCTAAAAAGCCCAAAGTAAGCACCGGTTTTTCTTTATTTTGGGTTTTTTCATTTTTTTTTCACTTTTGTTTAAGAACCCATATAGGAGCTTCTTGATAGAGGTGGTCTAAGATGCCAGCAAGTATAGAGGATCATCCGTAAGATTGATATCTTCTTGGTTCGACCTCAAAAATGTGGGTATTCCAAAAATAGGGAGCCTTAAAAAGGCGTGAAAACAAACAATCCGGTTTGGTATTAAGTCTCCATGCTTGTTTAGAGAATTGTAGTTTTTTTCCAAGCTACCTAAGGAAGACCTCGTTGTTGGTCGTTCTTTTTCCCATCAGAATCACATCAATATCCCTTCTATCTTTGACTTGACTAATTTAAAACACGACACTGAATAAACTAGAGTTGCAATCGCCTTTGATTTATCATCACCTTTTTCCTGCTTGGGACAAAAATCGAAAACTCCAATGAGAGGTTTTCTGTTTAACACGCTGGATAAAAGCAGTAAACATTTCCTTGTTTAAAGATGCCTAAAATATTTTTGGGAAAAATTGTTTTTTAGAGAATAAATGATAAATATGTCCCTTTAGACTAATCTCATATATTTTATGTCCTATTAAGCTAATTATTTTCAAAATAGCAATAATACATTTAAAATTGTAATTTTAAAATATAATAAATAATGGGTTCGATCAAGCGGAATCGATCGATCCGAAATTACAAGGTCGGATCGATCGATCCTGATCATTATGCGGAACAAAAAAAACGTGGAGCATATACTGATCGACCTGGTCCATTTCATTCGATTGGCAAAGGTCGATTTCATACACCACATGACGCATAGATATGAATCATAGTAGAAATAATGTGAAATTTTTGTGAAAATTTTGTGAACAATCAATGGAATATAGAAGACGGCGTGAAAATAAGGTTACCACGTTTTTTTGTTTTTAAAAAAAAATCGATTTTTTCAAAATATGAAAGTGAATATTCCCAAATATTTTGTTTGCATATTTTTAGGAACTGATTTCTTATCCGTAGAATACATCTTATCTGTAGAAATCGGTTTCTACAGGTTTTTAGAATTATAGTAATGTGTAGATTTTGATTTCTACATGTTTTAGATTTACAGTAAATTTGTAGAAGTCGGTTTCTACGTGTTTTAGATTTATATTAATGTGCAGATTTTCATTTCTAAAGATTTTAGATCGGTAGGTTAAGCACGGAATGTGTATTCTAAATATTTTTAGAATACTTTTATTTACGTAGATCACGTATTCTAAACATTGTAGATTTAATGAAAAAAATGAATTTCGTTTTCTACTTTGTAGAATGTCATTTCTATTTCGTAGAATGCCATTTTTACTTCGTAGAATGTCATTTCTACTTCGTAGAATGTCATTTCTACTTTATTTAGAACAGAATCTGAAAATTATGATTTAAACATTTTTAAAACTGAAAAAATACCACTAAATTCATATAGGTATTTTATCAATAATTACTATTTTTTAAAAAATTTTTGTTTGTAAAACTATTTATTAAATTTATTTTTAAAAATATTAAAATGTATTATACGCAAAAATGACACAATATATATATTAGTCTAAAATGACATAGTTATCATTTAGAGCCCTAAAAAAACAATTTCCCCAATATTTTTTATAACTTCCTGCTTGGTTCCATCAATCCGTGAACCAAAAATAGTAATTAATTTCTCCTAATTTATTTTCTGACCAGAGCATTGTTCATAAAGATCGAACACTTCTTTAGTGCTTAGCAATTTTTTTATTGGCAATACAAAAAAAATAGTGAAATCATTGGCAAAGAATAAAGGGAAAATTGTCTTTTTACAGAAAAAAATGATAAATATGTCTTTTTAGACTAATATCTATTTTGTGTTATTTTTGCCTATAATACCCTTTAATATTTTTGAAAATAAATTTAATAAATAGTTTTACAAACAAAAAAAAATGGAAAAATAGTAACTATTGATAAAATACCTATATGAACTTAGTGTTATTTTTTCAGTTCTAAAAATGTTTAAATCATAATTTTCAGATTATGTTCTAAATAAAGTAGAAATGACATTCTACGAAGTAGAAATGACATTCTACGAAGTAGAAATGACATTCTACGAAGTAGAAATGACATTCTACGAAGTAGAAATGACATTCTACGAAGTAGAAATGACATTCTACGAAGTAGAAATGACATTCTACGAAGTAGAAATGACATTCTACGAAGTAGAAATGACATTCTACGAAGTAGAAATGACATTCTACGAAGTAGAAATGACATTCTACGAAGTAGAAATGACATTCTACGAAGTAGAAATGACATTCTACGAAGTAGAAATGACATTCTACGAAGTAGAAATGACATTCTACGAAGTAGAAATGACATTCTACGAAGTAGAAATGACATTTTACGAAGTAGAAAACGAAATCCATTTTTTTCATTGAATCTACAATGTTTAGAATACGTGATCTACGTAAATAAAAGTATTCTAAAAATATTTAGAATACACATTCCGCGTTTAACCTACCGATCTAAAATCTTTAGAAATCAAAATCTACACATTAATATAAATCTAAAACACGTAGAAACCGAGTTCTACAGATTCACTGTAAATCTAAACCATGTAGAAATCAAAATCTACACATTACTATAATTCTAAAACCTGTAGAAACCGATTTCTACATATTAGTTGAATTATACGGATAAGAAATCAGTTCCTAAAAATATGGAAACAAAATATTTGGGTATATTCACTTTCATATTTTGAAAGAATCGATTTTTTAAAAACAAAAACAAAAACAAAAAACAAAAAAAGGTGGTAACCTTCTTCTCAAGCCGTCTTCTATATTTCATTGATTGTTCACAAAATTTTCACAAAAATTTTCATATTATTTCTACCATGATTCATATCTATACTTCTACGGATCGATCGGTCTATAATTCGAGATCGGTCGATTATCGGTTGATCTGTATGAAATCGACCTTTGTCGATCGAGTGAAATTGACTATGTTGATCAGTATATGCCCCGCATTTGTTTTGTTCTGCATAATGACCAGGATCGATCGATCCGTTTGACCTTGTAATTTCGGATCGATTGATCCCGCTTGATCGAACCAATTATTTATTATATTTAAAAATTACAATTTTAAGGACATTATTGCCATTTTGAAAATAATTAGCCTAATAGGACATAAAGTATAAGAGATTAGTCTAAAGGGACATGGTTATCATTTTTTTTCTCCAAAAAAACAATTTTCCCAAGAATAATATGGGTTATAGCAGGGACTCCGTTGCCCACTCTAATGTCATTTATTTTCTTTCTTCGAACCTAAACATCTATAAGGTGACTGAGTATATCCGCACACAATATATATAAATAAAGTGAAAGAGGATTTTCTTGTCGTAGCTCCATGTGTGGGATGATTGATCCTTGTTGTATACTTGTACTCTTTTAATTAATACTGAGTATTTGACAGTAGAAACCAATGCCATTACCCAAAGAATCCAAGTTTCGGAAAAACCAAAGTTTCTCATAGTTTGTTCCATGAATATCCATTCGACTCCTTCATAAGCTTTAGAGATATCTGTCTTCACAGTCATATAATTTTGAGAAACACGTCTCATTGATTTCATGGAATGCGTAAGTTCATGTGGGATCATAATATTATCTGAAGCTAACCTCCCCGGATAAATACAGCATGTGAATCAGAAACAATTTATCTTACGAAGAATTTAACCGATTTACCAAAATCTTACTGATGATTTTATAGAAGACACTGCATAAAGCAATAGGTCTGTATTCTGATAAAGTTTCTGGAATATTAGTTTTAGGAATCATGCATATATTAATTTTGTTTTATTCCCTCTGGTAAATATATAGTATTTAAAATAATAAATAAGTTATAAATGAATATAATGTAAGATTGTGTAAGTTTATACAATATTTTTAAATATATATATATATATATATATATATATATACATATATGTTTTAATAAAATTTTGAAAAGGGTATCCACATATTAGGCTCGGCTGAGCTATCAACACAACAAAACGATTACCAGACCGACGTCGAAACCAGTATCAGACTGGTTATTTAAAGTGAAAGTGACCTTTCCACACTTGTCTGATCAAACTGCATTTTGACTGGGGCGACTCCGACTAGTTTTCATGGTTCGTATAACGTATAACAAAAAAAAGTAGGCCTGTGTTACAAATGATTAGTATATATCCTACACATAAAAAAGAACAACAATAGCTCTGGTTTAGCTCTTCATCAAAGTCCGTTTTCCACCCTCCATTTGCTTTCTTTTCTATTACTTTTTTTTTTGTTGAAAAGCTCTTTTCTATTAGTTTTTTTTGAAACTCTTTTCTATTAGTTTGATGATCTTTTTTATATAATTTCATTGTTTAAAATGGGTCCTTGCTTGCTACTGTGTAAACAATATTTTTAATTTTATGAAAACCCTTTTGACAAAAAATACTAATAGAAAAATGAGTAGTATGAACAACAATGCTACGTACGAAACGATCGAAGCTAGTAACTGAGCAGCGTTCATTTTGGTTCTACAACACTATATTATATGTTTTCATAAAGTATAATCAACTAAATGGAATATTGCGCTATTCATTTCCATTTGTTATTCTATCAACGAAATGTACAAAATAAAATTTTCAAAACAATATTTGATGTACCAGAAAAGATGACCGACTTTTCAACCTATCAATCCATGATTTTTTTGACACATATCACACTATACTCCAATGAATCTGACTTCAACTTTGAAAGGTACCTACACACTGTTTGCTTCTTTACACTTTAAGATCAATCCTTATTTCCTAAAATTACACCAATTGCGTTCTTTTATTACTTCTCGGTTCCGTTTTTTAGTTAGGAATAAATTGCAATATTTTGACACATATAACATCTCTTTATACAGACATATATTTGGTGTTCAAAAAAAAAATAAAAAAATATAGACACATATATTTTTCAGTTTCTTCATTGTTAATTTGACAGAATTTGAACTTTATGTGACCATTTAAATCTCACATTTGAGAGACAACAAACAGATTTAAAGCCTTGAATTGGTGCAGGGGATAAGACACATGGGACACTTATCCTGCATATCCTTCCCAACAAAGTTATTACAACTTTAGCTTTGAGTTTAGCTATTGATGTATTATACAAAAACCCACTAGTATAATAAGATTTACTTCTAGACGTGGACAGACATCTTGTAGTATACTATTATCTAAATCTTTGTGATTCAAATAATAAACTAATGACAATAATATATGCATAGGAAGATATTTTCTAGAGTCAATATTGGACCGTCCTATTGCATAAGATATCCAATTTTGTTGTCACATGAGGTGAACCCACGTTATTTCGTTACCTAATTGAGTTATATTCTATCCGAACCTCTTTTAATTTTTTTGACAAAATGATATCCATCGACATTTAAAGTTTCATCGTCGTTTTGCTTGTGTTTGTATCATGTGCGAGTGCGATATCTTTCGCCGTTAGTTTTCTATACCATGCCACTATATGTGTTCGATGATGATAAAAAGTTCTTAAGGAAAACCCGTAATATATACAGCTTATATTACGTACTATATTTTTTATAATTGCAAAAGTTTTTCTTTCTAAAGTTACGTACTTTTTATAAAAATATATATCCACAGTCCATATAGAAACACGTACGTACCAATCTGACAAGAAGACATGCTTTAAAATTTATCAGGTTATCGATTCCAATGGTCCGTATTCTTTTCTTTTTGACAAATGACAACCAGTGTCGGTATTCTAATTCAATGATTATGTACGTACGGTTTCTTATGTATGATTCGTAATTATAAATTTTGACAACCAAGTCGTTCGCTACCAAGAAATTAAAATTATGTGATTAAAAAGTGAGAAAACGCAATCTTTTCTGTACCTTAACTAATTTTTTTATGATACTAATAAATAGCTTATATTACGTAATACATTACTAATATATATTTTTCAGTGGTCGTTTACCATCGTCAAATTACCAATATATATTTTAAGTGGTGTATACCATCGTCAAATAGGTGGTCATACGTTTTTAAATAGTTGTAGTACGTTGCGTCTTTCGACAATATATCAGAGTATCAGTAGTTGCTTAGCGTGTGATCAGATAACTCGTTGATCAATATATAGTTCTTTCTGAATAATGAATTAGGGTTTCTTATGTATGTCTTAAAGATTTCTTTGCATATGACGTGTACAGGCTTTTATTATATAAAGTTGTAAATTCTTTAAAAAAAATACCAAGTATAATATGATTTCATATCATATCCACATATATTTGAGTAAAGAGAAATTGCAATTTACTTATAATTGACAAATAATAATACATTGTTTTGTGCAAACTTGACCTTCAAGTCAAATAAATTACCTAGTTAATCAATTAATGCTTAGAGAAAGATATCCACAACATTAGACAACCGAATTAGATCTATAGCTTTAATCTACATTCTGCTTCATTATAGATAATCGACCAATCATATAAATAGCCTAGTTATCACTATACTAATTAAATTAATATTTAAGCTAGTCGTTTTCACATGAATGGGCTCATCCATTCAAATCCATCAATGTATTCTGGCGAGTAGAACAAGTTCTCATAACCGCCACCGTCGTCTCCAACTTCGACTTCGTAGTCTCCGAAAAACGGCATAGTCTGATTGGCTTCGACAGAGACAGAAGATGAGATCGGACTGTTGCTTAAGGCTCCTTCGACTCTTTGTGCCAACCGTTGGATCTCTCGTTCAGCGTCATGAAGCTGCTCCTTTAGGTGAAGAACCTGAAATAATAAGTTGATTTAATTAACTAAATACCTTACTATTTATAGCTAATCATGTTGTTATGACTTTGATTTGATTAATTTAATTTTGTGGGTCTGGTGATTAGAGGCCCAGTGATTAAGACAAGCAAGTGAAATAACCACTAGAAAACGAAGGAAGTTTGTACGGAAAGATAATTACATAAAATGACACTTGGTTTTATTTATTCTTTTGGAATTAGCAGTTCACTTTCTCTATTATTTTATTTTTAGTACAACAAAATAATATATAGTTTATCAGTTTCTGTAATTTACAGCTTTAGCTATATACTGAAGGTAACAAAACAAAATTGTGACTCAATCAACGTTTGGTTTCTACTTTTTTTCTTTCTCAATTGCTTATGATGTTGTCTTGGTTTCGGTTCATATTAGTTTTCTTTTTCTTCGGGTATGACATTTTACAAGTAGATTTTTTTGTTATTAAATGAAAACCAGTAATCGTTATCTATAACCTACATAACTCTGCCCACACATATTTAAGCCATTTATAGTAAAATATTAATTATTTTCTGGAAAGAGAAGATAATCACGCACCTCAGAATCAAGACGACACTTCTCAACGATGACGTTTTCGTGTGCATTCTTAAGTCTAGTGTATTCATCTTCAAGCCTCTTGTTCTTCCACCGTGCACGGCGGTTCTGGAACCAGACGGCTACTTGGCGAGGATCAAGCCCTAACTCCTTAGCAAGACGATCTTTCCTCTCTGACTCAAGCTTATGTTCATCTCCAAAACTCATCTCCAGCATTCTTACTTGCTCATCACTCAGTTTCCTCTTCCTAAACCACCCATTGCCTCCTTCTCCACCTACCTCCGCCACCGCAACACTCTTGCTCTTCCTCCTCCTCCTCGGCCGAGCTGGTTTCGATTCTCCTGCTGATCAAAGAGAAACCAATCAGTACTAATGTTTTAACTTATCACAAAATCTAAGTCTTTAACTCTAGGTCTTTATCATGCACGTATGTGAAAAGGACTAAGACAAGACAAATTTATCATTACAAAAAATAAAAAATAAAGAAGACACACTTGAAGATAGTTGTAAACCCAATTTTGGGGGTTTTATAAAAAAAGAAATAAAGAGTAAGACACTTAAATATGGGCAAACCTTGTTGTGGTATTGATGAAGTATAGACACTAGGGTACATCTGAGAAATGAATAGAAGATTATGATCATGTACATTCTGGTTATTCATGTTTCTTGGTCTCTCCCTCTCTAGATCTTCTTCTTAGTTGAAGTTTTTTTTTGTCTCACTTTTTCTGCAATAAGGAGAAGATGTGTTGGGAGAAGAGGAGGACTTATCATTTATAAAGGAGGGGTAGGTGTCAAGGGATGGTTTGATTAGAATTTATTTATTTTTAGTTATGTAATAACTAATAAGTATATATTTTCCAATACATAATTATCCCTTTGCATATTAATACTTCTATTTCCTTAAGTTACATATATCACTATCGTTAATAATGTTTCATGTTGAAAAGAAACGACTTTAACTTGACATATATCATTTCTTCGAACTCATGTGAAAGCAATAAAAAAGAATTGAACATTTTAAATTCCTTTCTAATTACGTACCAAATAAATAAATAAGTAGATCAACATATATATAATTTAATATACTACTTGGATTGAAAACTATATATGATCTAGATATCCTTCTATCTAGAAAAATAAAATAAAATGTGAAACTAATTAACTTCAATAATTTTAAATTTGAACATTGCATTATAAAGTAATACAGTTCTCGATTTTAGTGTTCTTTTGAAGGGATATTTACATGCAGTCTTTATACATGTAATCCTCGTTATATAATCTAATGTGTAATGCGATAAATATTTTACGTGTAGTGAGAGGATAGAAGGGAGTCGTTATCACCATCATATGGATAAGTCTTCGCAACAAACTAAAAGAGAACACATAAGTGACTTGCCATCAAAAGGTTGTTTAGTTTTTTCACTCGCATCTTCAGTATATTAATAACTTGTTACGTCCCCACTCTTTCTGAAGTTTCCTTTAATCCGATTTCTAAACTCGAATAACATAAAATTAAGTATAAAGATTCACTTAAAATGACTTTTAATATTGATCGGTATAACAACATTAGTTTACTAATTAAGAACTCGATTAGCTTGACATCTTAAGAGAAAAATAAACGTAGACGGAATTATATTATTTCATTCGAAGAAAACATAGAAACAAACTGATTTTCTTGTGTAACAAAATAGAAGAAAAGCACATCGATTTGCTTAACATCTAAAGCTAGCGGTAGGTATATGCTTAATATACTGTGATTGTCTCTACTATCATTTTTGTTTTGTAGTTGTTTTGGAACAAATCCAAGTATATTTTTCTGATAGACGGTACCTATTGATATTTGATACTATAAAGCCAAATGCCTTTATAGTTTATATTCAAGATTTTTCTTCGAAATACGTTTTATTTTTCAGCATGATGTATTTTTAGCTAAAACTTCAGCATACTTAAAGCAAATACGTGTGAAGTACGGATTGAATAAAGTTAACCTTTCTTAATCATGCAATAAAAATGCTTATTGCCCATGCTATATACATCAGTATAACAACACCTCGATAATTATTCTCTCTGTTCTTTACGACATCTCTAACCCAAATACAGAGCGAAAAAATGATATTCCTCTATTTTCTCTTTTATAATAGTGTAACTCTATTATAGAGTTAACCATTGGAGAAAAAATTACTCAATAATAGAATTACACTATTTTAGTGGGAATTATAAAAGAAAAATAAGTTTGGGTTTGAGATGGTCTTAAAAAGTATCATTTTAATATTTTTTCTTGTTATACAAATGTCATTTTAGAATTCTAATGCAAAATATATTTATTGTCATCTTAATTAATTACAAATTGCATTGATCTTATAAATAATTTTATTTATCTTAAATATTATTTGTCAAATAAGTGTAATAATAAAAACATAAATTAATGCATTTCAATTATTTTTTAATTTGTGTGGAAAAACGGGAGGGAATAAGAAATATTTCGGGAAACATTATATAACAATTTCATAATTATAAATATTTTTTTAAACCATGCACTAAAAATACATAGTAGTATGAGTTTTTTCCTGGGACTCGAAATCATAATATTGTAGAAAACGAAAGGTTGTTTGTGAGGATTTAAGATCTGTAGTGGTCATGTATTTGTTTACCTCTTGTATAATTTCATTGGTTAACAACTATCTTTATTTGACTGAAGGGACTATTAGATGTTTAACTGATTGTAGATTTGGACTGTGTTAAATTTTGGATCCCTAAACAGAGAGACAAGTTAGATCAAAAGAAAAAAAAACAGGAAGAAAAACATGTGTCTCTTAGTATGTAAAAGATAATCATATACGGTAAGAGAGCTTTAATGTTTGAACAATGTGTTCGATAGTGATTGATAAGAGAGAGTTTTAACTGTGTGAACCGTTTTTGACTGTGCTAATACTTCATATGTGATTTAATTCTACAGAAATGAGAAACAAGATCATGAAACGTGTCAAATAAAACGCAAACGTTACGTGGGTCTACCTGGGTTTTGGTGTGTAATTTTCGAGTAGAAAAGAACAATGAAACCTAATTCTTGTCTATGCATTTGTCTCCCCCCTTCTTCTTAAATGTGTTATTGTTGGACTTGATTTATCTTTCACTCTCCCACCAAATATCAAAATTCATATGTTAGAAAAATATTCACTCGAAAATACTTAGTTAAATAGTTCATTTATATGTATTGTAATGATTTCGTTAGTCGAGGTGAGAGAGTTTTCGGTAACCTTCTTTCCTTCAACTTAAAGCAAAACCTTAGGGTTCTAAAACTCTTATATAAAGAATGTATGAAAATATCAAAATAATCAATTGCATAGTATCCGTCTTCCTTCTTTTATGATGGTGTTAAATGACATACTTAACTTAGTGGTAGATTAGAGGCGAAAACAAAAACAAAACATGCTTCCTTCTCTTTAGCACCACCTCCAATGTATTTTACTTTTTTTCTATAATAGAAATATCTTTATTAGAGATGGAGTTTGATAGATTCAAGGAGAAAACGAAAAACATACATGATTCATTTTTCTATGAATATCTTCAATGTATTTTGTTATTTTTTCGTAAATGAAAAATTTCTCAAATAACAATAAATTTTGCTCTAGTGTATTTTCCTATAATAATATTGCCATAAATAAAGAATAAAATTAGAATTTGTTATTTTTTCCTCTAACCTCTACAACTCATCTTTATATTTTACCTTTATAATAGCATTAAAAGTAAAAGTACTCAATCTCAATTCTAGTTATTCCTCTAAGATAAAGTTTAGTATTTATTCTTCTATTTATAGAGGAAGAAACAATATTTTCTCTATTTTATGCTTTATATTCAGATATTATTATTTTATAGAAATACATTAAAGCAATTTTCAACTCTTTTGTAGATATTTTATATTTTAGAGAAATATATTTATATTTCAAGTCTGTAAAATTTCATATATTATACAGACAAAAACTGTTCCAAAACACTTGTGTGAGATGAAAATATTTCAAAGTTAGATGTGAAACTCGTAACATAAAATCATTTTGATTAGTAATATGTAAAAGTTTCATATATTCAGCAATCGCTTTATATATATATATATATATATATATATATATATATATATATATAGCTTATTTTGCGGAAATTTAAAAGCAGTAAAAATGCTTTTTCAATCATAAAACATCCTGCTAATTGTTCATCATCATCAACTTTTTTCAATAATAAAACATCCTGCTAATTGTTCATCATCATCAACTTTTGAACATTTTCGATTTCACTCTATATTTTATTTTAAAATACAGTTTTAAGTAATAAATGTTTAAATTCTATTATATTTTCCATTTCATAATAGAATAAATTGGGTTTACTCACTAAGTGAAGTAAAAATGAGTTTTCTTCGTAATAAAGTAATATGTTTATTATATTTATTACTCTATTTTTACTATATATGGAATAGAGTCGGAACAAAACCCAATTTGATTATAAATTAACCAGTTTTAGTAGAAAATAATGTTTTTATTGAGGATGTTATTAATTACTTTTCTTTACATATTTATATCAAGTTATCAACTAATAAATTGTTGTTGTTTTTAAATGTGTTATGTTGTTTGTAACATTAATAAATTCTCCGGAGTTTTTGTCAACTATTGAAATTTTATATATAATAAATGTTATCGAAGATTTTTTAAAAAATACTTAGAAAACAGTGAGTTAAATTTTACATTTGATGAAAAAATAGACATGCAATATAGCATAGTTTTCTCTAAAATGTGTGAGATAAATCTGACAAACCCAATAAATTTCTACCTATTTTTGAAAAGCTTGAATATTTTGTAAAATAACGAAGAATTTGATATTTATATATAAAACAAATATAAGAACTGCAACCGTAAATTTTATTTTTATATATAAAACAAATATTTTGACTTGTTTTTGTACTTCATCGCTCCGCGCCAATGAACGGGAAAGGGAGATAAGGGAATCACATGGGTTTGACCACGTGTCTACGTTCCACAGACTCGCAGGTAGACATCCTCTCCCGTTCGCACACGCGTTCTGATCTTCTGTCCCCGCACTTTCTCCCGACCAATCATCTCGTTTTGCTTGCACTAGCCGCCATCTTTTTTTCTTAATTTAAAATGTTTTAAAGAGAATTTTTATGGTTCAACCATGATCACAGTACACTTTTCTTCCTTTTTTAAGAATTGCATTTTTATTATTTTACATATAACGGATGTATTTAACTGGGAGTTTGGAGTGGTTTAATTTTTCTTACATTTTAGACGATTTTAAATAAATTAAAATTTATTATGATTTTACTTAAATTATTATAAAATATCATCTAAAATCATAAAATTTATATTTTAAAAACAAAGAACTCCAATAACATTTAAAAAGCACTAGTAGCATTTTAAAATTCAACAACAGTCGTTTTTATAAATATTTTATCAAATAATAAGTGTAATAACATTAGATTTTTAATTTTAAGAAACAGTAAATTTGTCATTTTAATATAAGTCACTTCAAACTTCTAATGAATACATCCTCTTTAAAGTAGTGCCTGACTCTTTAAAAAGAATTGCAGTTCAGCATGATTATTCCTGGAAGCTACGAGTTATTAAAATAGCTGGTTTATGAAATGGAATTCAAGAAAAGAATCGGAAAAGACATGAAGATTACATGATTCAAATATTCATATGCACGATAACGTGTTCGTTAGTTATACATGCAAGAAGAATGGCTCTACTCAGAAAATAAACATTTTATCCCAAATATAGAAATACTTATCAACAAATAACTGTTACTTTTGATAATCTATAATTTATTTGTGAAGATAATAACAAAAAAACTAACTAATAGCACTAGCACACAAACATTGCGTCTGTGATGAGAATCTTTACCAAATTAGTTGAATTTGGTTGGATTGTGAGTCGGGGAAATTTAAAAGAAATGGTTTACGAAAGTCTTGAGAGATTCCCCGCGTGAGAAACAAGACGAACGACGAAAAAAAAAAAGACGAACGACGAAAGCATGTGAGTTTCATCTTTCAACGTTTTGTCTTAAATAGGGTTATTCCAATAAGGACACGTGTTGGAGTCCCGATATCAATAACCCACATTTTGTATGTCAGCACGAACGTCTCCTACCCAACTCTATATTTTTCTCTATAATAGTATTTACAGATAAAATCACTTCAACCCTACTCTATTTCTACCTCTAAAATAGAGATTACTATTTTCACCTCTATATTTAGAGGAAGAAATAACATTCTTCTATAATAAAGACATACTTTTTTATTTACAAAATGATCCTTTAATTTTTTACTTTAACAATTATAACCAAAATAAATATTTTTAGTGAAAATGTACTGTTTATATAAATATATAATCATACTTTTTATTTACATAATAATTTCTATAAAAATATATATTCAGTGTAAATAATATCATAATTTTATGAATGATACACTAAATTGGGTTGGTTTTTAACTTTCACAAATAAAAGGTACCATTTGTAAAATTAGAAAAGAATATATCAAGAATATTCCTTTTTAGAGGAAGAAATAGAAGAATACATTGGAGACAAACTCATCTCTATTATAGAGTTTCCCTATTTTAAAAGAAAAAATAGGAAAAATACATTGGAGATGGTCTAAGAGATGAAAAAGACATAGACGAGACAAAAGAAATATATAAATAAGGGTATATATATATATTTTTTTTTTGCTAAACTGTAAATTTCATATTAAAGAAAATAAGATTATACAAAGGAATCTTAAATTCACAGCCATCTTGGCAAAAAGAAAGAAAAACAAGATGGATCTAGGAAACAAAGATAGAAGACCAAGTTATCTCAGCCAAAGAAACATGAGAGTACTAAACTGTTTGCGCTTTCTCTTGGCAGAAATAATGTTTCTCACCTCCCTGTCAAGGCCAGCGAAAATTGAAGCAGCATAGATGGAAATTTGGTTATGAATCAGATTGTTTCTTTGCTTCCACAGGAAGAAGACAATGGCTTGAGTAGCTACTTTACGTATGAGTTTTAACTCTGAAGTTCTTGCAGCCTTGATCCAAGATAAGAGCTCCGACCAGTTGGTCAGGATGTTGGTAGGCGGAAGACACCTAATGAACACTTCCTTCCACACTTCCCGACCGAATTCGCACGCTAGCAACATATGATCCCTTGTTTCATTGTCCCTTGAGCAGAAAGGACATGTTGTTGTGATCGGCAACCCCCAGGAAGCTAGTCTTTCTCTCGTTGGCAACCTGTCCCAATTGGCAACCCACATTGCGAACGCGTGCTTCAGTACCGACCCTTTGAACCATACCACATTAACCCAATCCTTTACATTTTCTCGAGGTCGCAAGACGAGTGGATGATTTAAACACCGTAACTGGAGACACCCCTGCCACCCATTCATAATCATCATCAATATCATTATGTAAGGGGAGAGAGCCAGCGGTGAGATGAGCATGAAGCTCGACTTCCTGTGTTGAGCGAGGGTGAGGCAATGACCAGTTTGCGACAACAATAGCATCAGCCACAACAGCGCTCCTTCTAATTCTCATTGCTCTAGGTCCCTGCGGGCTGATGTAGTTTATTAACAGCCCCAAAGGAGTCCAAATGTCATACCAGAAACTCGCAGTCTGTCCATTTCCTAATATTGTTCTGCAGAACTGAAGCGCTAAAGGCCTGAGCTTGAGCAGTCTTTTCCAAACCCAAGAATCACTGGTTGAAGGTTCAATGGTCCAGAAGCATTTATTATGTAGGTGAGTGTGCTTGTGCCAGTCAGACCAGAGAGAAGGTGATTTCGATAAAAGGATCCAGATAAATGTAAGTCATAGAACCTGGTTCCAAACCAGGAAACTCCTCAGGCCAAGTCCTCCTTCATTCATTGGGAGACACACTGTAGTCCAAGATTGCGATCCCTTTCTTATCAATGCTGCCAGACTAGAGGAAGCGAGAACATAGAGACTCAATACTCTTAATGCAACCTTTGGGGAGGAAAAAAGCCAAGATCCAGAAATTGACGATGCCAAAGATCACCGTCTTTAGGAGTTGTAGTCTACCGGCAAAAGATAACAGCTTCGCAGACCAAGAGTGGAAGCACACAGAGATCCTATTCATGAGGGGAGCATACTCAGATACTTTTAATTTTCTGCTCATGAGAGGCAGACCGAGGTACCTGATGGGGAGGGTACCAGCGGGGAATCCATAGCTAGTGATGGCTGCGGATTCGGATTGGTCTAGACCCGCAGAGAAGATTTCAGTTTTAGATGTGTTCATGTGCAAACCCGACCATGAAGCGAAATCATCGAGACACTCGGAGATACCGTGGAGGCTGTTACTGCTCCCATAGAAAAACACCATTACAACATCAACGAACATTAGGTAAGACAGCTTTTGGTCAGTGTGGGGATGGTAACCTATCGTCCCAGCTTCATAACGAGACCGAAAAAGTCTAGAGAGGCATTCAATAGCAAGGACGAAGAGATAAGGCGATAAAGGATCACCTTGCCGGATACCTTTAGTACTCTTGAAGAACCCACCGGAGACACCATTAACTGAGACTGAGAAAGAAGCTGTCGACAAACATTCTGAGATGAGACTGATAAAGCTCTCAGGAACAGCTATGGCGCGCATATAAGCAAGAATAAAGTCTCATTGAACCGTATCAAATGCTTTTCTAAGATCAACTTTGAGTATCCCTCGAGAGGTCACAGCCTGCGTGTTGTATCCATTAACAAGATCCGTCGCTAAGAGCACGTTTTCAGCCAAGAGATGCCCCAGTAGAAAGGCAGATTGAGAATTTGAGATCATGAGTGGAAGGATGTCTTTTAACCGAGAGGCAAGAAGCTTCGAGATCACCTTGTACACTGTATTTAGACAAGATATGGGTCTGAAATCAGTTGTAAGGGAAGCGTTAGGTATCTTTGATATAAGAACAAGGGAAGCGGAGTTCCATTGTTTTAGGAGGCAGCCAGAGCGAAAGAACTCCTGAATCGCTTCAGTGACCTCTGGCCCTATGACCAACCAAGAGTAAATGAAGAATTCCGTAGAGTAACCATCTGGACCACTTGTTTTATTCTTGGGCATGGAGAAAAAAGCATTTCTGATGTCCTTCGCTGAGAACTCCTTTTGAAAGCCAGCCATTTGATCTGAGGAGCATCTGAAATCAAATAACTAGTCCAAATCACTCTGAACAAAGAGCGGCTGAGAGACATGACTACCAAGGAGATCTTTGAAATAATCAACACAGAGATCCTGGATACCATCTTGCGTTTCAATCCGATCACCACTTGCACTTATAAGATAGTGGATGTGGTTTTTGCTTGTCTCGATGCTGCATATCTATGGAAGAGACCAGAGTTACCATCTCCTAGGTCTAACCATTGAATTCGGGATCTCTGGAAAAAGAAACCTGCCTCTGCCATAGATAATTCCTCCCACTTCTGCGTAGCTTTAAACTCAAATGTGGCGTTCGAAGTATTAGGCTGAGAAAGCATGATGGACTGAGCTAACAACAATGACTCATGCGCTTCCTCCGTTCTTTTCTATATGTCTGAATAATTGAGTCTGCTAAATTCTCGAATGATATTCTTCAGAAGCTTTAACTTTCTAGAAACTCGAAACATCGCTAATCCCGTGATATTGAAAGAGAACCAATTGGCACAGATGATAGCTAGCAGATTAGGGCTGTTACAGAGGAAGTTGTAGTATCTAAAAGGCGTTTTGGTCTTACTCATAGTTGGGTCAAGAGTGATCGACAACACAACATGGTCCGAGAAGTCAGGGCTGCCAAACAAAGCCAAAGATGAGGGGAAGAAAGAGTACCACTCGTCGTTTACCAAACATCTGACCAGCTTCTTTGCAATCGGAGAAGACTTGCGTTTATTCCACCAAGTGAAGGACGTCCCTCTGTAATTGAGATCGTCCAGATTAGCTTCCGTTAGGCAGCCATTAAAGTCTCTGATTTTCTTATCCAGGTTGAAAGACGACAGTTTTGAGTGTCCGCTAAGGTCCTTGATTTGGTTAAAATCACCTAGCAAGTGCCAAGGTTTGTTGTCCAGGTCGAGTAAAGAAACAAGAGCAGAGATCTCCGCCCAGAGCCCTTCACGTTCAGCAGTATCATTCGATGCATAAATGACATAGATGATGACTTTAGACTGGCAAGAAGGCCATGAGACCTCTACCGTGATCATCTCGAGCGACTTAGATAAAACCATGACGAGCAGGGATGGATGCCAGATAATCCAAACCCTTCCGAGAGGAGAAAAGCTATAATTTTCCACTGAAAACCAACCAGGAAACAGGTCAGTAACAAATTTATTCATCTTGAGCTGATTAACATGAGTCTCAAGAAGGCCGCCAAAAAGAGGAGAGTTTTTCCTAAACCATTTACGTAATCCGCTGCGGTGACTGAATTTATTAAGACTGCGAACATTCCAGCAAAAAATGTCTGTCGACATAAATTTAATTGTTTGGGGCCCCTACCCCAGTTACCTTTTAGACCTGAGAAAATCTTTTTATTTTTGCTGAACTCACCATCTTGAAGCTCTGAGTCAGAAGAATCCGGCTCGACATCAGAATGAGAGGAACCAGTAAAAGCAGAGCACCCCTTACGAGTGGGAAAGACTGACTTGAGATAGGAAGGCGTATTGCTCGATTATCCTAAGGCTTTGTCTTTCTCGGTGCCTAGCTTCGAGTGTAAAATGATCTGAGTCTGAGATTGAGACTTAGCCGTTTGAACAGGAGTCTGAGCCTTACTCTCATCAGCATTAGGATGATCAACCGGAGTCCACTTTAGCTTCTCCTTTGATTTTCCACGACGTATTTTCCTCACTGGAGCTCGTTGCTGTGGTTTTTGAGGGCAACTTGCTGTCACATGCTCAAAAGATTTACAAGTAGCACATGACTTTGGGGCTGTAGGACATCTCTTCGAGCAATGACCACTCTCTTTGCATAATTCACAAACATGAGACATCCAGGGGCTCGAGACCAGGACTCTGCAGATTTCACCTGACTCAAATTGGATATTAACCGCTTCAGGCAATGGCTTCCTAGGGTCGATGATGGTGAAGACTTTGGCGACCTCCATGTTTGTTTTGTTTGCCGTCATGGGATGAAGGAATTTAGGGTGCCCAACAAGACCAGCAATGCGCTCTAACCCATCTTCGTTGAAGAGTTGGGAAGGGACTTTCCTCAATTCCAACCAGATAGGAGCTGAAGTGAGTTCAGGTTTCACCGGAACAATTCCCGGTTCCCATTTATCCACAAACATTGTTTGGCCTTCAATCTGCCACAAGCGCTGCTTGATCACTCTATTTCTCGTAGCCACATTAGGGATTCTAAAGAGAAAAGAGAAGCCTTCCATCTTTGACACAGAAATATCCCGATAGTTCTTGCTCCATATACCATTGACAATGTTGTGTAGAGTACCCTGTGAAGGAGGGTGTGAGTAAAACTGTCCTAGCACAAAAGGTTTCCAAGATTTTATGTTCTTCTCAATTACTGAGTTGGGAATTTTTATAGAAGCCTCTCCAGATGGGAGAACAAATACTTCCCCCTGCTTCTTGAGCGGCTTTCCATATCCCTTTGCGTGTGTGCACCAAGTTTCCGTAGGATCTGGGTTCGTTTTTGTGGCTTCGATGTGAGCTGTCAAAGGTTTCTCCAACTGGTTGGAGCTATTTTCCTCTGTACCCGAGTTGCTCTGACTTTTCAGTTGAGCAGCTTGCTTCACGAGGCTAGTGTTCTTATCGGTGTCTGTTGCAGGATCAGGAACAACGTTGCTAACAGTTTTCTCAGCAATCTGCGAGCTCAAAGAAACATTGGCGTCAGCAGAAGCTAGGACCAGAAGTCCAGCCTGAGAGACTGCAGGAGACGAAGTCGCCTTTACATCTGGTGAGAGGTCAGTAGATTTCAAGATCGAGTCATCAGAACCTGCTACAGTCTGGGGAACAAGATCAAGGTCAGCTAAGTTCAGCGAAGATGGATCTGCCGATACAACAACGATTTCAATCTTACTAGAGGTGGAACCGGTGGGAATGTCGGACAGATCTGGAGCTTCTCTTGATTGCTGGGAAACCTCATCAGCAAATAAGCCGATTTGGGCATCAGAAGCAACCTTGGAGTAAAGAGAAGAGTCGTCCTTAACATCGGAACTATCAGAGAGAGCTTTGTTCGAAAGGGAAGTGGTCGGGGATTCTTTCGCCGATGAGGCCCCTTTTGGGAGAGAATTTTTGGCCGAGGATTTCTTGGGCTTCTTCTTCTTCATCTGCTGCGGCGAATCCGGAGCAAAGAGGCTTCGTAGCTGCCGACGTCGGAGGAGACGCCGGTGAGCCGCTGAGGGTGAAGGCACGGTGGCGTCGGGTTTTGGTTATCGCACTTTCCAGAGAGAAAAGTCAAACTAGCCGTTTTCGTCCTAATATAAAGTCAACTTATCGTTTCCAAATGTTAAGATAGAGAAACTCTATTATAGAAAAATATAAAAAATGGTACTTTTTGTTTTTATATTTAGAGATGAAAATAACATTCTACTATATATATGTATTTATTTTTTTCCTAAAAATAGATGAACTTTATTATATAGCCATACATTAGAGCAAATTCAACTCTATAATAGTGTTTTTTTTTATTTTAGATAAAACTACAGAGATAAAAAAAATAGAAGTGTTTTGGAAGTTGTCTAATATAAGTCTACTAAAAAAATATAAGTCTTTATATTGTATTTACACTAATATACGATCATGCCATTTCAAATTGTATATATGATGAAATGATAGTAGAATAGTAGCCCTGATAATACCGGGTTATTATTATAGGCAATCAATCGTCACCAATAAAAGCTAGATAATAGAGATCCTTACCTTTGGATAATTTGGTACATCTGGAAAGCCAGGAATGATAAGTTGTTCAGAGACATAGATAGAGATCCATTGGAACTTGTCAGTTATGCAGAGAGTGAATGTCAGGCTTGGCATAATGCGAAGGAAATTATATCACCTCCTCTACAGGGACAGTCTGAAGAAGAACCACAGGTCTTAAGCTTGGGTAATATTTGCATGGTGGATGGTTCGTGGACCTCCACAGCTCAGTTCAGTGGACCTCCACAGCTCAGTTCAGTGGAATGGGATGGGTCTGGAAGGATAGTATGGGGAAGATTCAACTTATGGGATCCATGAACTTAATGCGGCGAGAAACACCTTTACACTCAGAGCTAGAAGCGCTAAGATGTGCAATGGAAAACATGATACACCACTCGAACTGTCAGAGATTTGGGACTGATTGCAAGGACCTTATTGTAATGATACAAGAGCCACAAGCTTAGTCCAACTTCTCAACTGAGCTGGAAATCATTCAAACTCTTCGGTTGTGCTTTTCGGACTTCAAGATCAGCTATTTACCAAGGACACAAAATGAGATTGCAGATTCGTTAGTTAGGAATGCACGTTCTTTTCATAGACCTCTATGTTTTATTGGTTGTTCTATTCCGGTCTAGCTTCCCAAACCACCTCAAGTTTGAGTAATAGAATAGTCGTATGCCGCAAAAAAAAAAAAAAAGCTAGATTTGAATTGTAATATTGTGTACTACAGTTAGGCTTGTCCCGAGCATAGCTGTAGGAAATATTTGTTTTAGGTTTCAAACTTATAAAATCTAATATACCATATTTTATAGGCTTGCGACTATGAAAATATTTTCTTCTTCACATTTATATTATAATGTTTATAGTCTCTAAAATGTAAACATGGGCTCTAGTTAAAATTATTATTATTTTTAAACTAGACTTAAACTCATTTAGATGTTTATATACGCAATGGAGATCAAAACATATATATTAATGAAATTTATACAAGCGATCAAACTATTAAAATATATTTTTAACGTAAATGAGTAGTTATATATATATATAATTTCTAGTATGAAACGTATAACAAAAAAGAGCAACAAGCTTATGCAAATTTTTTTTATTTAAAAGTAATATAAAGAAAATGATTAGTTTCTTTTTCATTTTTAAACGTTAAGAGCTTCATACTTTTTTGCACGCTTTGGTAGTTGTTCTTTAAGCATATTTGATTTCGTCTATTCTATTCTGAGACATTTTCTTACTCGTTAAGCCATGAGAAATTAATGCATATCAGTATATACACAAAACTATTCAGATACTATTTACAACAAGTCACCAAGCGGTAATAAGCTACACAGATTCATCAAGAATACAGAAGAAAAAAATTACACGAGTTTATAAATGTATATTTATATTTCACATTTTTTGACGATTTAACTTTAATATGACGATAGAATTTCACTATAAGAAATAGGCCACATTAATTGCCATCAGTTATGACATTTTAATTCCGTTCAGTTTGAACTATTTGACCCAACTCGTTGACTGAATTTTAGTTCATACTTCATATAATAAGCAAATTAGCTTTAAATGTGAAAAATATTAATACAAAAATTAAATATACAGTGTACCCATCGTAGACATTAGACAACCATATAGTATATTGAATTACTAAGTGTTTTCCTGCACCATGTGAAGTAAGAAATTTTTTAAATCTAACTTATATTTAAAAATAAATTTTATTAAATATTATAGATTTCACTATTTTTTACTAATATTTAATATTGATTTGATATATATTAAATCAATTTGTATAAAACTATTAAAAATGTTATAAAATTGTATGATTATCAAAAAATTAGCCTAAACAATATTTATGAAATTTGTAGATATATAAGAAATTAATGATATTGCGATTAGATATTTAAATTTTTTAAAAATTGTAGAAATTTTTGAAAGCTTTAGTAATAAAAATTGTATAATTATACAAAAATAATAATATTTCAAAATTTGAAATGTTATATATGAATATATTTATTTATAGATGATGTATGAGGTATTACCATATTTAAAAAAAATTACCAAAAAAGAAATATCAATATAAAATGTAATATATGAATTATTACCATATTCTAATAAGTTTGTCAAAAATATAAATCAACATTAAATGAAATTATCCATGTCATATTTTTTTGGAAGTCATGTCATCAATTTTAGTAGTCATGTCATATTTGTTTTGCGAAATTAATTGTTGAAAGTATATGTGACAAAACCAGTTCGCAAATATAGTTTAGGGATTGATCAATCTCTCAATTGGCATAGAAGTCATTAGTCATGATGCTTTCCATATATATACATTTACATGCATTATTGTATATTCTCTCTCCTTTATCTTTGCCTCTTCGAGCTCCAACCTGTCACTCTGCATTCCATATCCCGATTAGGTGCTTTGACCACATGGTTAGCAACTAAATAAATCTTGTCATTAACACGTTAATCTATAGTATTATACATTTCCATAAAGGGTATATGACAGGTGTCTCCATAAATATGTCGACAAGTAACCTATATTAGGCGATGATTCTGAGTACAAACAGCTAAAGAAGGCGGATTTTTAGATGGCTCTTAAATATTGGTCATCGATCTGTTTAGCCAGTGATTTTATATGTGAACTAATATTATGAATTTATTATATTCTTTCTATTTTGGTTCATACAGCTTTTAAGGCGATCTTGTCTGACTTCGTGGTGGTCCAAGGTATACATGGCACAACATAGATGCATTGTGTTAATAAATTAAAAAAATTATTATGCATAATGAACCATGCTAAAGTAATTATTTAATTCGTAAACTTGATTAGTTTAGATTTTAAAACATTTGTTCAAGAAACAACCACTAAGACCTAGTTTGCTGTAAAATAAATACATAGGAACCTAAATGTAAATCAGCTTTTTAAAATAACCTTTTTCCTAACTACCCAAAAAAACCTAAATGCAGAAATATTGGGAATTTCAGTCACTTATTTAAGCCAATCACTGATTGCCTGTTGATAAAAATAGTTTAAATAAAAAAAGTCTTCTGATTGGTAATTGATTTGTAAGATTCCATGCACCTAGCTACTTGTTATCTCGGGAGTTTAGATAATTATAGGACCGGGGACTTTTGTAATATAAAAAGTTTATTTGAATAGGGCTATATACGTTACTATTAGACTAAACCAATGGTTAATTAAGAGAAATGTGAATGTCGATTTAATGTGGTTTAATGTTAAGCGATGTATATAAACTGATTATGTAACAACCTTACTCTTTTAATGTGGATAACTTTTCACTCTTGCTCTAATATGGTATAATGCCAGGTTAATCATGCCACAAAATAAATCCAATAAATTAATTTAAATATTGGTTATAACTATTCGGAAAGTAAATTATTTATGTAAATTATTATTTCATGTAGAACTATACAAAAACAATTTGCGACTTGTTAGTTAGCATTTTTCATTGTTTTTGTATAGGAGACATAAGCCTTCTAAATTTACGTGATTGCTAAAAACAATACGAAACTGTATGATCAGTTACATCCTAAATGGCCTTATGTTAACCGCTACTCCTTGGATGAAATCGGATCGTAGTCCTACTATCTATGCATACAAATGAACAGACTTATTATGGCCCAATAAATATCGAGATTGTTAGCTTTCACAATAAAATCAACCGAGGTTTACTCTGATTGAAAATCAAACCCTTAAAACCCAATAAATGCCATATATACATAACCCTGGTCGTCTCCATAAACCCCAAAATTTATGTGAGAAACTTTGTTTCTTAATGAATTTCAGATTTATTAATGCGAGAAACTAAAGTAATTACGTTTTTGTTTTGTTTTGTTATATTGTTAATATATATAATACCAGTGGTGTGTCCGCGCTTCGCGCGAATTGTTTTTCATTTGTATATTGTTCTGCAGAAATCTTGTTATATTTGTAATGTATTAGATATATTTGATATTGGGATGGATGTGACAATATTGTATTAGTGTGATATGATATATTCATTTAAATAGTTGAAACTATAATCATCTTCGATATGTGTTTAGTTTTTTGTTGATCTATTGTGTTAACTAAAGTATTGTATAAATATTCAGAGTACGAAATAAAATTGTTTGAGTGAGAGGAGAGATGTAAATAGATTTCGTGGAGGTGTGAAAATATTTTATAATTTTCTTTGTCTTAGATAGATGAATAGAATAATTGTTTTTGGGTAGTATTTAGTAGGTGTTGGGCTCTGGGTAGTATATGGCTCTTGGTCTTTCACCATGTTAGTAAGGGATCTGTTCTCTCAGTGCCCTACTCCAACTCACTGGTGTTCCGAGGCTGTTGCCAGCCGCCCCCATTGAAACCATCTGGAGCCATTTCCAGTGAGTGTTCGTCTGAACTGTTATGCTTTGATATTCTCTTGATTCATCTCGGTGATTGAGAAACGGTTTGTAAGGACACTAGATGTTGTTTTGTACTCTAGCCTATGTATTATTTCCACAGCTACACTTTCCTGTTTAGCTTTGAAATTAATTTTAGTTTCTTATGGGCTTTTAAAAAACTTTTTTGCAGTCCTTAAGAACCTAATGACTTTATAGCAAATTATGACTACTTTTTTTTTTTACATGTATATCTCTTTGGTAAATTTGAAAATAAGTGTAAAATTTAGTTCCCCTATGATAAATGTTAACTATGAATTGATCCCCTTGACATTTTTTTCCTAGCTCCGCCACTCAATATACCTACCAATCCAAATATACTTTTTGTTAAAAGTTGTGTCAATTGTGTTTGGTAAGGCATACACTACAAGAAAACACGCCGAATTCCGACAGAGGTTCTGACGGACTTAAATGTCGTCGGACGTTTGTGACGGATTTCCGACCAATTTTCGACGAAAACCAAAAATTTGAAGTCGTCGGAATTCCGACGAAACATGGCTCGTCGAAATTTTCCGACGACTTTTCGACGATATTCCGATAAAACATATAACCGTTGTAGTCGTCGGAAATTTGTCGGAATATACCGACGAACTTTCGACGACATTCCGATGAACCATGTGACCGTTGTCGACAAATATATATGACTGTTTTATAGCCGTTTGAGATCGGAAAATACCGACGGTATTCCAACGGACTGCTTTACATCCGTCGGAATTTCGTCGGAAAG
>NC_027756.1:8141858-8141989 GCF_000695525.1 Brassica oleracea var. oleracea | reverse complement strand
TACGTTCAAGGGATTGGAGAATTCATGAGGCTTGTTCAACAGCAACATGATGCAAAAAGTTGTATGTTAAGATGTCCCTGCTCTACTTGCAATAATAATAAGGTTATAAAAGAATTTGATGTTTGGACTCA
>NC_027756.1:8139631-8139807 GCF_000695525.1 Brassica oleracea var. oleracea | reverse complement strand
TTTATAGGTGAATGATGGTTTGGCCAGAGGTTTTGTGTTCGATGATTGGATGCGCGAATTTTTGCAAGAACCAAACTATGTGGTCAAATCATATCCAAAATTTTGTACGCGAGGATATGCATTCACAAGGAAAGGTCATTCTAAGACAACATATGATGCTGGTGTTTCATCTTCTT
>NC_027756.1:8138170-8139464 GCF_000695525.1 Brassica oleracea var. oleracea | reverse complement strand
GGAAACTTCAATATTATGATCCCTTCATTCTTGGTTCGCAAGCTGATCAGGTATGTCAATCTATTCATAATTTTTTACCAATATAATTAATTAATGTTATATATTTTACTAATACTTGTATAATTGATATGTATAGGTGTGCTACATCAGTTAACCTCGGGTGACATGCAGAGACGATCCATGGGTTACTGTAACGCAAATCAACCCAAGAGGACGAGTGGATGGAACTTCTGATGATGATGAACCATTGTAACCAGAGTCTACCAGCAACGCCCAGGCAGTTGAAGATTTTGCAAATGTTGAACTCGTTGAGAATTTGACTATGTTTGGACTTGATGATGTTGTACATTCGGAGCCAGAAGCTGAGGTTGGGGAGTTTGATGAAGATTTAGAAGATTCTGATTAGTTTTTTTTTATTGGTCCGTCAGAAATCCCTCGCAAAATACCGACGACATAGCGACGACCAAGGGTTTCATTGAAGTTTTGAAATGTCCTCGTAATTCGTCGGAATATACCGACGAATTATCGAGGACATGTGTTTCTAAAAAAATTTCAAACATAAAAATCTATAAATTTAGATGCCAAAACTATGAAAATAACACATAATAAGTGTTTAGTATAGCATTAGATCGCAACCGTTCAAATATAACAACTCATTAAAATATTCATGTATGCATATCATTGTTTTCATAACATCTCATCTTAACACTCATATACTTATACAATCATATTCATCTAATCTTGCACTACAAAAAATGTTGTTGTGTAAGATCGTGTTATAAAAACATTTTTATTGTTAAATCTTTATGCAAATACTATATATATTATTAAAGATTTGGATTTTGCATTTAGAAACTTGTAATCAACACCCTAAACACTAAGTCGTCGGAATTCCGTTGGAAAAGGTCGTCAGTATTCCGTCGGAATACACTGACGGACACCAATTCCGTCAGAATTTCAATTTACCCGGGAAAACCAAACCGCGTGAAAATTTTCGTGAATCACCAATTGGTATATATTTAATTATCCCGACGGAATACTGACGAACCCGTGTCCGTCGGAAACGTTAAATATAATTACCCTTCTTCTTCCTTCTTCGTTATTTCCGCCTATCTCTCAATCCTCTCCGTGATTTCTCTCTCTCTCACGGCGATTCCAGCCATTCTCGAGCTCCCATCACCGGCGAATCCTCTTCTCAGCCTCATATCTCTTCTCCAAACCCCAAATCATGTAAAAATCATCCCAACCTTGTTTTATCTCAATTGTTTAGGGTTTTGGAAGTTAGATCTCGGAT
>NC_027756.1:8125974-8138045 GCF_000695525.1 Brassica oleracea var. oleracea | reverse complement strand
TTTTTATAATTTTTTATAAGTTTCCAGTAATAAACTATGTATAAAAAACGTTTTTAAAATTTTTTAAAAATATTTAACAACATTTTTCTATATTTATAATTTTTTTATAATTTTGTATACATATATATATATAAATAAATCATGTATAATAAAAATTAATTTTAAAAGGTTTAATAGTTTTTTTTTAAAAAACGTTTACAAAACCTTTTGTAAATATATAAATGAAAACATTAAAAATAGAAATGATTTGAAAAGATTTTTGATGTATCAATTTTTTTTTAGGTCCGAGGATGAACCCCGCCCAGCAGCCCGTCTTCGACGTTGTTCGGTGAGCAGTTCCCGTGCATCGGAATCGTCTCACGAACAAAACTCGGTTCCCGCATATATTCCCGCTCCAGCTCCGCTGCCCCTCCCGCTGCTGCTCAACAGAATCTGGGGGTCATGCCAGTTGAACTATTGGTTCAACAACCAGGTCGAGAGCATCTCCCGGTTCTCCAACCCAACCCACGACGAGGACATAGCACTTGGTTAGTATTTTTTTTATTTGTAGCATTATGTTTTTTTCCATTAATTAACTTGCTAACTTCTATTTTTTTTAAAGGTTCACCAAGCAAGTCGAAAAATGGCATTAGCCGGAGCATCAACCAGATGATGTACTCCATGCTCCGTTTTGGATATCCAAAGTGGAGTGTGATCCCTTCCGACGAACGAAAGTTGTGGTTTCGTCAGTTTGCGGTTGTAACTCTTCATTTTTTAGTATGTATGTGCACAACCTCGGCGCTTGCTCTATGTCTACTAAGGAGGATGAACTTGTAAGTTTTTTATTATTAATTATCTTTATATTTTTTAAATAAATATTTTATATATTCCTTGGCTAATAATGGCGGTTTTTTAGATGGAAGTAAATGACGGTAATCCCGTTGATCGTCTTCAACTCATTAAGGTGGCTCACACTAACAAGAAGACGGATCAAATTCAGGACCTCGTGATCAAAGGTGTCGTTGATTTGGTGGAAGCTGAAATAGCATCTCAATCTCAGCTTCTCTCTGATGACGGCGATTCTACGGGAGCTTCAACCAACTTGTCCCTATTGCAAATAAATGAGATGGTTGAAAAAGTAATTTTTTTTATTAATATATTTTTTTATAATGTCGATTACTAACTTGTAATATATTTTTGTATAATGTCGATTACTAACTTGTCCCTATTTACTAACTTTAAATATTTTTGTAGGCGGTTCCTAAAAGGAAAGGAGGTCGTTTAGTTTGGTTGGCCCGCCGTGCTTCTCCGTATCCGGCATCTTCTTCGCATGCTCCGTATGCCGATCCCATGATTCTCGAGGAGCTACATGACAAAGATGAACGGATTGGGGCATTGGAGGAGCAGAACACCACTATCCTTTCGGAGAATGCCACTATCCGTTCAGAGAATGACACTATCCTTGCTGAGCTGGCATCCCAGAAGAAGTTCAACGCCGAGATAATGAAGAAGCTAGATCGTTTGATGTCTTCGAGTTCTTAGTTTTTTCTGCTTTTTCAAACTTTCTGAATGATTCTTTTTTCTATTTCGGTTTGTATGAATTTTAAACTTTCTGAATGTTTTTTTTCTATTTCGGTTTGTATGAATTTAAATTCTATAATATTATTAGTTTTAAATTTCAGATTTTATTTATTTATTTATTAATTTTTAATATAAAAAATATATAAAAATGCTAAATTAATTCGTTTTTAAAATTGATATATTCCAATGAATTGAGGGCATCAGACTATACCAACGGACTATGGTTCGTCGGAAAATACCGACGGAGAGGGTTCCTCGAAAAATTCCGACGAACCATTGTCCGTCGGTATCTTCCGACGAACCATAGTCCGTCGGTATTTTCCGAGGACTACGTTCGTCGGTATAGTCCGATGAACGTTCTCCGTCGGTATATAGTTTTTCCGATGAACTCTTGTGTCGTGTGTCCGCATCGGAATATCGTCGGAAGTTCGTCAGAATGACGTTTCTCGGTATTTGTCAGAAAGTCGTCGGAAGGTCTGACGAAATTCCGACGAATACTTTTTTTTCCGACAAAATGATACCGACGAATTGGTTCGTCAGAAATTCGTCGGAATCAGTCTATTCCAACGAATTTCTGACGATTTCAGAATCCCCCTGTTTTCTTGTAGTGATATGAAATGCAGGAAGGATGAGTTTTTTTTGTTATACTATAGTAATGGACCAAAGCATGAAATATAAGTGACGATTAATGTGCTAAATATAACATAAACCTTGATATGTGTTGTTGCATTTAAATCTCAAGCTGTTAACATAGTATTAGTGAATCGTCATGATCTTATCTAGCTTTTTTGTTTGTTGGTCCTATTGAAAGATTAGAAGAATGTCAGTGTTGCCGACTGTGTGAAATATTGACTTTTGATTAAATATCTTCAAAATTGATGAAGGCTTTACATTAGAAGTGTTTCCGATTAAAAAACAAACTGAAAATATTAAACTGTTTTCGATTGGTATAATAGATAATCTATTAAGTTCAACCAAATATACAATAGAACCTTTATAAATTAATATTGTTGAGACTTTTAAATTTTATTAATTTATAGTAATATTAATTTACAAAAATTTCTTTATTTAGATTTCTTATTTTAAGAAAAAATATATATTTGATTTTAGTGTATATACATTAATTTTTCCTTAATTTGAAATTTATATTAATTATATTATATTATTTGGTGTATATAATATATATTGCATAGAACTTAAATGTGGTTTAAGATATTATATTATTAAATCTCATTAAAAATATATTAACTATTAAGAAAATATAAAGATAATTTCATTGTGAATATAAAAGAAACAATTTAATAATAGGTTTTTACTAATATAAAATATATATACATATAAATTATTAATTTATATTTTTAATGGAACCATATATTTACATAGAATTTTCTAAAAAAATATTATCTTATTATTTTATCGATTTGTGTCAAGTTTTGAACCGATCCAAGTTGGGACCTAAGAAATTTATTAGTTTATGGAGATTATTAATTTATCGAGTATTGACTTATAGAGGTTCTACTGTAGTAAACTATTAAACTACAAATTATTCTTGTCGAAAATTATTGTTATTGGAAAAGTTGAAATTGATGTGTCTTTTATTTTGCGCCTTTTTACACCTTTTTATATATGAGAATTACTTTTTATTAATGTTTTTTTCCATATATGATTTAGAACTTTAAGATATTTTTATTATTTAAAAATTTTCTTTTTGAAAGAATTTATTTATTTTATTCTAAAAACTATTCTTGAAAAAAATAACAGAGAAAACTAAATAAATAAGTACATGTTGTAAAAGAATGGACAATTCTTCTGTTATTATTAATGATCAATAGAGGTTCCTTTATATAAGGATTACAAGATAAGTAAAAAAGAAAATATCCAAAACCTAATCCAACATGAAATAGGAAAACTACTAAAACATAGAAAATGAAAGTTGTAAAGCCTTGGCCAACTGGGAACTTGGCCGCCTCTCTTCCACACGGTTGGGCCTTGGTTATGGGCCATCCACTTAATGATTTATAACACTCCCCCTTGGATGCCATAACCATATGGGTTTGTAACATGCTTAATGTTGCCTCATTAAAACCTTCTAGGAAAACCAAAAACCCAACGTGGGAAAAATGGAAACCATAGAGAGGAAAAAGAGTACAACGCATGAAACTCCCCCTGATGAATGCATCACTGAAGATCCTTCAACTGGCGCATTCTTATCTGATGAACGAGCTTCTTGAAAGTTGAGGTTGGCAGAGACTTGGTGAAGAGATCGGCTGAATTATCACTTGACCGAACTTGAACCACTTGAACTTCTTTTGCCTTCTGCAGATCGTGGGTGAAGAAGAATTTGGGTAAGATATGCTTTGTTCTATCTCTCTTGATGTATCCATCTTTGAGCTGAGTTATGCAGGCTGCATTGTCCTCATAGATGATCGTTGGCTCTTCTTGTTCCACGGACAAACCTCTCTCTACACGGACGTGTCCGGTCATGTTCCTCAACCACACATGCTCACGACTTGCTTCATACATTGCTATGATCTCGGCATGATTGGACGATGTGGCCACTAAAGATTGTTTTGTGGACCGCCAACATACTGCAGCCCCACCATGTATAAACACATATCCTGTTTGAGATCTAGCATTATGTGGATCAGATAAGTATCCTGCATCAGCATATCCAAACAGGCTCTCTCTTTGCCGGTTGGTATAGAACAAACCGAGATCTTTTGTTCCTTGCAGGTATCTGAACAAGTGTTTTATTCCATTCAATTGCCTCTGAGTTGGACAAGAGCTAAATCTAGATAATAGATTCACGGCAAAATAAATGTCTGGTCTAGTGTGGCTAGCCAAGTACATTAAAGCTCCAATGGCACTTAAGTAAGACACTTCCGGTCCGAGCACTTTCTCGTCCAGTTTCTTTGGTCCGAATGGATCCTTCTCTACGTCTAAGGATCTCACGACCATAGGACTCGACAATGGATGAGCCTGGTCCATCTTAAACTTCTTGAGTATCTTTTCTGTATATGCCAACTGATGCACAAGGATTCTATTGTTTACATACTCAAGTTGCATTCCCAAATAGAATTTAGTTTTCCCTAAGTCTTTCGTCGCGAATTCTCTCTTTAGACATTCGACTGTTTGGGAAATCTCTCCAGATGTTCCTATAATGTTCAGGTCGTCCACATAAACCGACATGATTACAAAGCCCTTGTTGTCGAATTTCTTGATAAAATTACATGGACTTATTGGATCATTCTTATAACCCTCTTTCACTAGGTACTCTGATAATCTATTGTACCACATTCGACCTGATTGTTTCAAACCGTACAAGGCTTTATTCAGCTTAATACAATGATGTTCTCGAGAACCTTTCTTATATTTGAGCTCAATACCCTCTGGAACTTTCATATAGATTTTATTATCCAATGGACCATACAGATATGCAGTCACTACATCCATTAGGCGTAAATCCAAATTTTCTTTTATGGCCAGACTGATTAGAAATTGCAATGTAGTTGTGTCCACCACAGGGGAGTAAGTCTCCTCATAATCTATTCCTGGTCTCTGTGAGAATCCTTGTGCAAGAAGCCGTGCTTTATATCTCACTACTTCTCCTTTCTCATTTCTTTTCCTCACAAAGATCCATTTGTATCCCAGTGGTTTGACATCTCTTGGTGTCACATTTATAGGGCCAAAAATGCCTCTTTTCTTTAATGATTCTAACTCCACGTTTATAGCTTCTTTCCATTTGATCCAATCTGATCTTTCCATGCATTCATATATGGACGGGGTTCTAGATCCTCATCTATTTCCATGATCTCAAGTGCTACTTTATATGCAAATATATCATCGACGTCGATATCTTTTATGTTCCATTTTGTTCTAGACATTATATAATTGATAGAGATCTCTTGATTATCCGGTTCTAGCGTTCCATGAAGTTCAGCGTCTCGAACCTCATTATATGGAACGGTCGGTTCATTTGGTGTGGCTCGACCGTCTGGGTCGGCTCGGCCGGGCCATCAATGTTCTGGACGGTTTCCTTGATGCTCTCGGATCCAGCACCTCTCTTGGACTTCCGAGGCTGTTTATCTTTGGAACCAATCGATCTACCATGTTTGAGACGTTGTTTAGACTCTGTAGCCACTTGACCTTGTCCCTTCTGGACATCTATTCTTATAGGTGCATTACAAGCCGGGATGTATGACTTTGGCACTCTATTTGGGTCAGCAAATGAATCTGGCAATTGATTAGCTAGCTTGTGAAGATGTATAATCTTTTGGACTTCCATATCACATTCTTTAGTCCGAGGATCTTGCCAAGATATTGATGGTCGAGACCATTCTATGTCTTTGCTCAACCGGCTGTTATCTCCCCTAAGGCCGGACATGTGGACTCATCAAAGTGTGAGTCTGCGTATCTGGCCTTAAACAAATCACTGGCTGTTGGCTCAAGATACTTTATAATAGTTGGGGAGTCATATCCAACGTATATTCTCATCCTTCTCTGTGGTCCCATTTTAGTTCTCTGTGGTGGAGAAATTCGAACGTAAACGACACATCCAAATGTTTTGATGTGGGACACGTCTTGGGCATGACCCGTGAGTAACTAGGATGGCGAATATCTATGCTCACTAGATGGCCTTATGCGAATCAGTTTTGCTGCATGTAATACTGCATGTCCCCACGCTGATACCGGGAGTTTAGACCTCATGAGTAATGGCCAGGCTATCAGCTGTGTATGTACATGTGCCACGGAGTGCTCCACACTTACCCCCATGGACATACAATACTCATTAAATGCATGGGACGTGAACTCACCAGCATTTTCTAGACGTATAGTCTTTAAAGGAAAATCTGGAAAGTGTGCTCTCAGACTTATGATCTGAGCAAGCTGGCGTTCAAATGCTAAATTTCATGTGGATAATAGGCAAACATGTGACCATCTGGTCGATGCATCAATCAGGACCATGAAATACCGAAACGTCCCACTAGGTGGGTGTATTGGTCCACATATATCTCCCTGAGTCCTTTCCAGAAAATTTATGATTTCTTTATTCACTTTGGCTGGTGAAGGCCTAGTTATGAGTTTTCCTTGTGCACATGTGAGATTATTTGGGACAACTCATTTGAATGTGTGCCCTTGTGAATTCATTATCAGTTTTCGCATCATACTAGTACCGGGATGGCCAAGCTGGTTATGCCATAGAGTAAAATTTTCGCAGGCATTAGCCTCGATCATACTGTCTTTGCATAGTATAGACCGGTAGCTATTGCGGGTACAGTCTCTAGGACCGTCCTATTGCCTTGGGTGATCGAAAATATGTTAAGGAATTCTTTATTTCCTTCTTCCCATGTTTCAAGGTGGAAACCGTTCAATCTTATATCCTTGAAACTCAATAGGCTCCTTTTAGAGCTGGGGGAATATAAGGCATTTTTAATCTCTAGACGAGTGCCTTTAGGCATCAATATATAAGCCTGGTCGTGACCCTCAATCTGGCCGGCCACACCCGCAATAGTGTGTATATTTGCACTTTGCATTATGAGATTGACGAAGTATCTTTTGTCTCTAAGAATTGTGTGACTTGAGCCACTATCCACCACGAGTATACTCATTTCATCATTCATTCTATATATGAGAAGATTCATAATCTCAGAGACTTTATAAAATTTTAAAGCTTTCATATTATAAATTCAAACACCAAAAAGAAAAACACAAAGCAATCTTAGAACAATCAAATAAAAGTCGAATTAGTCTTTAAGACAATCTGATGTCTCATGATCCGTTAGATCATCCTTTTCATGGTCGAAATCATCATCAGCATCATACCCATCGTCGTGAACCAGATGAGCTTCTGGGTTCTTGTTCTTAAGACTCTCCTGATAGAGTTCACATAGATGCTTAGGGGTTCCGCAATTCTTGGCCCAATGGTTACTCACCCCACACCTGTGACAAACGGATTTGGTCGATTAAGACGGCTTGGATATACCACCTCGACCGCGGCCAAAAATGGCTCTTCCACGACCATAGTTGGAACCACGACCACGGTTATTGTGGTTTCCATATCCACGGCCATATGAGTAATTGTCACGGCCACCACGTCCCTTGTACCCACCACGGCCTCTGCCATGTGTTCTTCTCTCATTGTAGACGTGGTTGCTTTCTTTGGGATCTTTCTTTTCTTGTTCAGCTTTGTGGGCTTCTGGTAATGGTGCTGATCCTGGAGGTCTCATCTCACTGTTCTTCATTAATAGTTCATTATTAGCCTCGGCCAGAAGTAGGCACGAGATCAGATCAGTATATATGGCGAATCCTCTCTCTCTCTCTCTCTATACTGCTGCAGCAGCAACACATTCGTTGAATGGAACGTAGAGAAGGTCTTATCAAGTAACTCTTTCTCGGTTACTTCTTCACCACACAATCTCATCATTGAGACTATTTTGAACAATACCGAATTGTATTCATCCACAGACTTATAGTCCATGAATCTGAGATTTTTCTAGTCATATCTAGCCTTTAGGAGTAGCACCGTTTTCTGGTGATCATATCTACGCTGTAAAGCGGTCCAAAGGTCTAGTGGATTCTCCATTGTAAGGTACTGATCTTTTAAACCTTCAATGAGATGATGGCGTATAATACTAATCGCCTTATAACGATTCTTATCATTCTCATTGTTGTCCTCGATGATAGTATCACCGAGTCCCTTTGACCTCAGGTTGATCTTTGTATCTAGCGCCCACTGTAAATAGTTATCTCCAGAGAGATTAAGGGCTGCATAGTCTAGATTTGAGATTTTCGACATCTGGATCACATTATCAATCAGAATTTAGGTTTTACAATGTGATCATTCGACCATAAGACATTCAAGAAAATCGGCCACAATCATGCCTTATGCGGCCATGTAATCAAACAATAGGATCGGGTATATAAAAATCTACTTAACCATGGTGCGAACAATCCTAGTTTATGATTCTATATGTGACAGAGAGATTAAGGCCACACGGCCATATACTTTTACCAATGTAATCAATTCGAATTCGTATAATCTATATGCTGGTCGATTAAACAAGACGAATGCAATTCATACTCAGATTTAGATGTCATGCAAACAACCTTAGCAATTCGATTTCTATTGGATTCAATTTATAAATTTAGGGTTTCAATTTAAGCAATATATGCTGCCGGTTTAATCAATATGAATTCAAGGTTTCAAGGCCTTTAGGATTTAAATTCGAGATTAGATTATTCAATCAATCTATCAATCCTAAAACCTCAGATCATTAAACACTCAATCAAGAACAATTAAAATCGGATTCAATCTTTTAGGTTTAGGGTTTCGATTCCAGAATTAGGGTTTCTTAAATTTAGATCAGGAACAATCAATAACAGCAATCAATATGTTCTAAGGAATCGATTTCTATATCTAGTTATGAGATTGTCGATTTTAGGTTATAGATTTTAGGGTTTTGATCAAGGACATGGGGTTCCATAATAATGGATTGGGGGTTTTAAGTTTGATCATTATGTTCTCAGATTTAGTCGGCACCTTTGTTTTGTAGGTCTGGACCGGACCACCAAAGATCAGGGACGAGCTGAGACGGACGGACGCGAGATGGCTCTTTGTCGGGTCGCAGGCCGAGAGCGGTCACGAGCTTGTTGCTTTTCGCGGACGGTTACGTCTGGTCGGGATCATGATCTGAGTTGAATGCAAGCTGAGCTGAGGTTGAGGACGTTGGACACGAACAAGGAACGTCTAGGAGCTGAGCTTGATCGGAGTTGAGACGAGACGGAGGTTGTCTAGGATCGTCGCCGCTGGCTTGGTTTTTTTTTAGGGTTTAGAGGTTTTGATTTTGTCTCAGGGTTTTTGGAGTCTATCGTGCTGATAACGTGTTGTAAAAGAATGGAGAATTCTTCTGTTATTATTAATGATCAATAGAAGTTCCTTTATATAAAGATTACAAGATGAGTAAAAATCAAAGTATCCAAAACCTAATCTAATAGGAAATAGGAAAACTAGTAAAACATAGAAAAGGAAAGTTGTAAAGCCTTGGCCGACTGGGAACTTGGCCGCCTCTCTTCCACACGGTTGGACCTTGGTTATGGGCCATCCACTTGATGATTTATAACAGTACACCGGGTTTTTATTTTTTTTTAACATCATTGAGATGTTCTTTCCAAAATTCTCAATTCAGTTGGTTTCTTAATACGATGCAAAAATCTACATAGTCCCCATAGTATGAAAATTATCCAAAGTATAAAGAAGTTTCTACAACATTCAATTAATGTTAGTTGTTTTGGATCCTGAGTTGTTAGATGCACACATAAGTACACCCTTTTTTTTTACGAACCGAGAGAACCAGTAAAACTATATTTACCTTAATGAAAAATACTATTTGCTCAAACCGGTTCATGATCAGAAACACATTACATATGAAAAATCAGACCTAAACCAAATAACCAATTTTAAGCCAATCACCCTCCAAAAGTTGATATCTCATATAAACCACACCCTGACTATGCAACTTGATATATCATATAAAAAGTTTACGCACTGTTTCTTGCACTCCAGTAGCCTCTCACATTGTTGACCTTACGCAGGTTGACTGCTTCCAGACTTGTTAACAGAGAAAAAAGCTTAAGTTATAAACAGCCCTTGAATAATTAAGAAGAAATAGAACTTACGGTCGAGGTTGAGTGATTGATAAAACCGTATGCCCAACTGATGACTGCAACAAAACAAAGGGAAACCACCAATATCAGTTTCTGAGGCTTAAGTTTTATGTAAAGCCACCAATAATTAGTAATTATTAACATACAGTTTCTTATGCGTAAGACTCTTAACCATAAAGTTAGAATCAGTTTTTCAAGAAATATATCGTTGTGTGTTCCCATCTGAACCATTCGTTCAACTTGATTCACCAATAGAATCAAGGGAACCTTGAAGACCAACATAGCTAGTCATGTTAACATCTAAGCTCATTTCCTGTAACTATCACAACTTTCTAAATAGATTTGAAGACATTTTTGACGTCTTAGACAGTAAAGAAAGACATATATCAAAGGATATTAAGATGTGAGTAAAGCAACTCGTGTATTTGTAGTTAATGACCTTTGTTTTTCGTCGCGAAGAAGTTGGTGAGGCTAAAGAGGTGGAGCTCAGCTTGAGAAAAGCTTCATAATGGCGTACACGATTAGGTGCGATAAATCCTTGCATAAAAAAAGGCATGTGGATGTTTTAATTGATAGGATTATAAGTATAAGCGGTGGACAAACTGAGGGGATTTCAAAGCTATTGTATCATCCTCTTCTGTTGGAAGTAGAACTATTTCCCTTGAATGAAATATGTGTTTTATCAAAAAAAAAACTGAGAGGATTTCAAAGCTCATGCCGCATACCTTCTCGTCGATCAGGAGAAGCTCAAGAGCAATTAGCATCCCAGCTTCTGCTGGATTCCAAGCTTCCTGAAACTGAATGAGCTTGAAAATCAACCTCGCCTCAGCCACTCTGGAAACAACATCTTCAAAGAACACGATCGGACTTAGCAAAAAAAAAAACAATCAGAGAGACAGCAACACTGGATTTACATGTTTATGAGACATTTATGCAAATGAATTTGTGTTGATGAACTGGTAATATGGTGGTCTGTAATTCGGAGTGAAATTTTATATAGAGGTGAAAGAGTACTAGAGAAGTTGCTTGTTAAAAATTAGGGTTTGGGAAACCTTGGTGGGAAGGTGTAAAGGTGGAGAGATGGCTGGAGTTAATAGTGTTACCCAAACGTTGCAACACCGGCTCAGCAAAATAAGAGAATGGAGAAGACCATCTTTGTAATGAAAGTTGGGCCTTAAGTGGGCTATGAAGATAATTACGGAGAGTGGGTTACGGTTCTTAACTTTGCAACGCTTTTAATTTTAGTGGACTAATTTGTTGGTTTGTTTTTGCTAGCGGAAGTGTGCTATTGAGCAGATGACGTGTCGACCGGAACAACAGGGTTAACCGACATAAATGAGTCGGGACAGCTCATCCAACACAACCCTAAGCATAGCTTTGGACTGACTGGACCAAACTTTAAATTAAACGTTGAATAAAAAAAGGGATCATTCTTGTGCCTCTGTGAAAAAAATGTGCTTTATCATGTAAGTAATATGAAGAAAACAGAGGATGAAGAAGAGATGAAGAGTGTGGGCCAAGACAAAGATACTCAGATGGGCTTCGAAGGAAGAGAGAATAAAGGCCCATGTCTGAAGGCGGTAAAAGGTGTTTCAAGTGATGACGTGATGAAGTGCAGACAAAGAAGCACGGTAAGGAAGAAGGTGGAGCCAGATGGGGCTGTGGTCCTGCACAACCAACACGCTCCTCTTGTGTCATGTAACTAACGGTTTAGATTGCTTTACGTGTAACTAGATTAAGGCATGACACTAGGGTTTGAGAGTCTCTCTGAACAATATATAAGAGCCTCTATTGTAATCTTCTAAGAGGATGGGAAAATATATTCAGTTTTCATAAAGTTACAATTT
>NC_027756.1:8123850-8125798 GCF_000695525.1 Brassica oleracea var. oleracea | reverse complement strand
TAGTCAGAAGCTTCTAGGTTTTGTTACGGGGCAAGTGGAGGCTCCTGGAGCAACTGTAACGGTTGTAGAGAATGAAGTTCAAGTGGTGAATCCGAATCCAGACTTTGAAGCATGGACGTGTACGGATCAGTTAGTGAAATCGTGGTTGTTTGGTACTCTGAAAGAGGAAGTTTTGAGTTATGTTCATACCTTAACCACATCGCAGGAAGTGTGGCTTGCGCTTGCAGACAACTTTAACAAGAGCTCAGTGGCTAGAGAGTTTGACCTTCGTCGTCGACTCCAACTCCTTTCCACTCGAGGTAAAGAATTCTTGGTCTACTGTCGGGAGTTTAGGTCGTTATATGATCAACTGAGCTCTATTGGAAGGCCGGTAGATGAGTCTATGAAGGTTTTCACGTTTCTGAATGGTCTCTCTAGAGATTATGACCCTATCTCTACAGTTATTCAGAGTTCTATGTCTCGGTATCCGCCTCCTACATTCTCAGATGTGGTCTCTGAAGTTACTGGGTTTCACACAAGACTGCAGTCGTATGAAACTCCAGCTGAGGTTACTCCTTTCACAGCCTTTCAGACACAGCGGACCGGGTACAATGGTAATCAGCGTGGTCGTGGTTACAATGGTGGTAGGTTTGGTGCCAGAGGTCGTGGTGGAGGTTTCTCAACCAGAGGCAGAGGATTTTCTCAACAGGTTAACTCCTCTGGCTGGAATCAAGCTCAGGGAAGTGATAGCAACCGACCAACATGTCAGATTTGTGGACTAGTAGGACACTCGGCTCTGAAGTGCTGGAACCGCTTTGACAACGCATATCAAAGTACTGATATTCCAAAAGCTCTAGCTGCGATCCAGGTCTCAGACATAGCAGGTGGAGAGTGGTATCCTGACTCTACAGCTACAGCTCATATCACCGCTCATGCTTCTGCTCTTCAGAATGTGTCACCTTATCATGGACCTGAATCTGTGATGGTCGGCAATGGACATCAACTGCCTATCACTCATGTTGGATCAACGACAGATTTATGGATGGTGACGGTTTTGGTGGAATCATATCGTCGAGGTCGCGAGAAAGAGGAAGATGGGAGACAAAACCTAATGGGTCTCTAACAGGGCTCAATATCTAGGCCTACTCTATCTTTTATAATAAAATCCCAGATCACATTAGATAAATTAGAGAAGCGCCAGTGAAAAAAATCGCAGAGTTCTCGTATTGCGAAACGTGGCGCGATTTGCCCATCCCTCCATGGTGATGTGGCACAAGGAGGAAGTAGAAAAGTCAATTTTATTTATATAGATAGATAATGAGGCAGTTCCTTTTTTCCTGAGGTGACACGTCAACATTTTCGTGGATTACACTTTTAAAAAGTGTGAAAAAATGTCAAGTCTGTGGCTCGAACCCCGGTTATTTAGATATAAAAACCAACAATTATACCACTAAACTAAATGATACTTTGTACATTGATGGCCGAAACTAATATATATTTATGAAGGTCGGAAACCTTTGCTTCTTTGGTTTTATCTGTGGGTCGGGCCTACAAGTGTATTATGAGTTTCATTTTTAAATGAGGTTCATCACGTTATATGAAAAAAACAACAAATATAGTTTTTCCATATTGTAAAATGTCTTCGTTTAACATGAGTTAGGGTTCTTTTCATCATTGTCTTAGACAAGTCTGAGTTACAGAGTTGCGTTGTGTGTCTCTTCGTAATATATTTTTTCACCGGTGAACTCTTCATCTCCTGATATCTTGCATATTTACATTGTTTTAATTATCCTTTCTTGTGCTCATTGGTCTTTTGAAATAGCATTTACACATGTTTAGGTTGCATTTCCATGCATTAGTCCTTATCAGGTGTTGGAGGGAGTTTCATGATGAACTCTGTGCCCCAAGGAGTGTTTTGATGCCCAAAGAATGTAGATGAGTCGTTGAAGGATCCTAGCGGCCAGGCGTA
>NC_027756.1:8120545-8122687 GCF_000695525.1 Brassica oleracea var. oleracea | reverse complement strand
AAACCCCCATGCTGAAAACTATCATGAGAATGTGAACATTGTGTATTATTTGATTGATGGAGATAGAGTTGACTACTTTGTTAAAACCTCGTTTGAACCTGTAGTTGATTTTGCGTTTCCACCTAATGCTTTTGATTCTCATGATCATCTGAACCTCAAAGAGCATTTCATAACTCATGTCATATCTTTAGTGAAGCTCTTTGAGGAAAAATCTGTCTATTTTCTATGGACAGTAGTGTGCTCCTTTGCATACTTGGTTCCTTGTTCTTGTAGGAGAAGGACAAAAAGTGCATTGGCTCAGCCTTTTGATACTTATGATTAGCAAGCACACAAAGTCAAGCTAGAGACTTAAAACAAGCTCACTTGGGAGGAAGTCTCATGGTATCCTTTGTATATATTTTTATATCTCTTTTTTCTTGCTTTAGTGTGTTTGAATAAGCTTAGGGACAAGTTTCGGGGAATTCTCAAAAATTCCCAAAGATCATGTTGAAAATTCCAAGGCGACAACAAGTCCTCCCTCCTCATTTCCCTTCTATCATGACAGCCAATTTCAAGTAAGTGCATTCCACCCTTGTAAATACTTAGTTCTTTCATCTTTTATTTTTCCTTTGATCTCTCTTTCAAGTTTACTCTCACACAAGAGACTGTGTGAAGTAAGTTTGGGGGAGAGTCTACTATCTCATATTGTGTTTTGTTTTGTCTACTTGCCATTGAAACCCATGCATTCCATTGTGCATACCTATAAAAAAAATGAAAAATTTCGAAAATCACAAAAAGAAGCATTCAGTTGCATCATTTGCATCTGTAGGATTGAGTCTAGAAGCATTTAGATTGCATTCATACATAGGGAGAAACCTTGTAAAGAACACGTCTAGAACTCGATTTGACATCCTAGCTAAATATATCAAGTAGCTTAAGCATCTTTTGAAAAAGCTTGTAAGCTTCGAGCCTTAAAAACTCTTCTTGAAACATGTTGCTTGCTTATTGACTGACATTGTTTTTGAAACCAACTCCAAATGAAATAAGGCTTAATGAACTTAATCTCTCTTGCATATGGGTATTTGCATACTTGATCGTGGATATTATACATATTTGGGTTATCTTTCTCTCCTTGTACCAATCTTTGTTAACCCAAATGGCACTCTCATACCCATTAACCCTCACCATTCTTTGAAGCCAACATTAATTTGCTTGAGTGAGGTCTTTTATTGATAGCATGTCATGTGCAAAATCTTTATAGTATTAGGAGCGACAATGGGGTTGTTCTAATCTTTGGCTAGCATTGGGACTTCATTTGAGCTAGCTTCTAGGATTGTTTTTAGGTTTGTAAGCTTAAATTCTTTTGATCTTGGGAATGAGAGAGATTGAGAGAAAGAGATGAACCAAAAAGAGTGTTTAAGGTAAGAAACCCCTAGGGACAAAGAAAGTTAGAAAGGAAAAGCTCTAAAGTATCAATAGAACCCCCTCCCAAATATAAAAAAAAAGGGGGAATCAAATAAACAATAGTTGAGTGGGGGAAAAGAAAAGAAGAGAGCTAAGTCTAAAAGTTTAAATTCAAAAGAACAAGTCTCTAGTTAGTTAAATCAAAGGAAAAAAAAAGAAAGGAATGGTAGAACTTAAAGCTACTTAAGAAAAGGGTAGAATGATGAGAACAAACATTGTATGCATGAATTGCTCCTTTTCTTAGATAAATTTTGCATAATGATCTTGCTCATTCTTGAGTGTGAGCCACTATAAATAATGCAATTGAAACTCATTTTTCTTCACACTAGACCACTCTTTCTCACCAAACCAAATGATTGAGATCAAATATCCATTTGCAAGAATTCACCTTGTGTGTGTGTGGGTGAATGAATGTGAGAGTTGGCTAAGGAAAGTTGGTTGGATGACAATGAGCCTTGTGTAGAGATAAAAGAGTCTTAATAGGCCTTGAGAAACTAGAGTGCACTAGAGAGTTGCTCATGCTATTTGCTATGTTTCTTTTAGGATGTTAGGTTGAAGGCTAGAAAGTGTCTCTTTTGGTTATGTGTTTCCATTTTCAATTCTCTCATCTTTAATTGATCTTGAATTTTTACTTGCGGACAAGTAAAGAACAAGTTTGGGGGAGTTGATATCTTGCATATTTACATTGTTTTAATTATC
>NC_027756.1:8119013-8119881 GCF_000695525.1 Brassica oleracea var. oleracea | reverse complement strand
TTGCTTAGATAATATTCAACCAAAGAGATTTGATGCTTGAGTTATCTTAGTGAATGAACATCCATCTAGAGATAGAGTTTGTTTAGGATTGTGTCTAAGCCTAAGGTTGATAGATTGATTGAATGTTGCCACCTTTAGATTGAACCTTAATCACTTTATATCAATTATCCTTACCATGGATCCATCCTTAGTATTTGATTGAATTCTTGTACTTATTTCTTGATTGGATTTGAGATCACCTTGTTTATATTTCTAGGATATTAGTTTGTTACAAATCATCTATCTTCTTGTTTGCTTAGATTAGGAAGGTTTGTGTATTCTTGGTGTTATAAGTCTCTAGTTCTCTGTGGATTCGATCCTAAAATGCTACAATGACATACCATTCGATTATGGTATTGTTGGCACATTAGGTTAATTGGTATGTGCTTAAACGCGTAATCATCTCCCCATCTTAAATCGCGTGATCTTAAATGTTCTTGATTTGTAGCCTTTCTGTAAACTCTATATATATGATTCTCATATTTGATGAACCCAATCTGCATCTCCACAAAACTCATTGATTCATCTTAGCTTTAACGATCTTCTAGAAAATGCCTCTATGCCTCTCCAGTTCCTCAAACCGGCGTTCCCGGCATCCGTCACTCAACCTTCGAGTCTCTCCGTGTTGGTCGTAGTAGTCAGAGCATAGCCTCTAACCTCCTCGCTTATGGGATTCCCTGAACTTCAAGAAAGACAGTGAGTTTATGCGAATCACGGTTCTCTTCCTTGATGAAAAGGTAAGTTAATCTTCTATTTATCACACTTATTTAATATAATTGTTTTTAATTGATTTCCTGATTCTTTGTTAAATAATATTATTTGCAGATTC
>NC_027756.1:8095317-8118920 GCF_000695525.1 Brassica oleracea var. oleracea | reverse complement strand
CATTCCTCATTCGTTTCATCTCACCAACTATTATTTATGAAGTCATCACGAGTGCTCCTGAGATCAATCTCATATCATAAGTAGACTATTTGACTATTTCCAAGTGATTGCGAACACAAAACTAGAACTCCCAGGTATATTATCATATTGCATCTGAGTTTATACTATGTTTCGTTATCATAACTGATATTTAAACTCGCAGACGTGGTTGGGAAAATCCAATCTGTCCAAGGCTCTGACCTTAGCAAAGACACAACTCGAGTCGTTATCCGTCTCCTCACTGATCTGTAAGAAACAATCAACACACAGTTCCTGAATTTCAAGAAAGACAGTGAGTTTATGCGAATCACGGTTCTCTTCCTTGATGAAAAGGTAAGTTAATCTTCTATTTATCACACTTATTTAATATAATTTTTTTTAATTGATTTCCTGATTCTTTGTTAAATAATATTATTTGCAGATTCTGTGATTCATGGGTTTATTCCCGCCGGACGTGCTAATCATTACATGCCATCTTTGAAAGCCGGTTCCATTGTGAAAGACGATCGTTTTGACGTTGCTGAGTGCTCAAGCATGTACAAGATAATTGATCATCCATTCCTCATTCGTTTCATCTCACCAACTATTATTTATGAAGTCATCACGAGTGCTCCTGAGATCAATCTCCGATCATAATTAGACTATTTGACAATTTCCAAGTGATTGCGAACACAAAACTAGAACTCCCAGGTATATTATCATATTGCATGTTTATAATATGTTTCGTTATCATAACTGATATTTAAACTCGTAGATGTGGTTGGGCAAATCCAATCTGTCCAAGGCTCTGACCTTAGCAAATACACAACTCGAGTCGTTATCCGTCTCCTCATTGATCCGTAAGAAACAATCAACACACAATTCCCTTTATATTATTATCTATATTGTACTAACATCAATAATCAAAAATATTTCCTACCCAAATTTTGTGGTCGTCTATTTATCTCCTTTACTTATCAAACTAATTTTACACAAACCTTTATTTTACAGCTTAAAAGAAACCACAACAACCCAAACAATTAAAACACCAAAAAATAGAATTCCAAAAAAGACGAATCATTAATGATCACCTCTTTTTTTTGTCTAATCTTAGAAACAAACTTCAAAACAAATATACCAAACCAATCACCTCAACTAAAAATCAACGACACATACATCGAGTCAGCTAAACAAATACAAACTACACGCCAGCTATTTAACAATTTACAAACTTACTTTCGCAACGACACATACATCGAGTCAGCTAAACAACTACAAACTACATGGCCAGCTATTTAAAAAATTTACAAACTTACTTTCGCAACGAAAAAGACGAAGACGACAATCAAGATCAGTGAAAATACTTAAACAAAAAAAGCAGAGTAAGTTATGAACTCTGATAAATACAACTAACAATGATTTTTGTTTACATATTACTCATCAAATAAAAGATAAACAAACACATCCACAACAGGAGATACAAGAGACAATCCTGACAGACACAAAGGCGGCAACAACAGCTCCACATGCTCACTCCTCTTGTCTTATAAAATTAGCTTACATGCCCAATGTCAACAGACCAATGCTATTGTCAATACATAAATTCGTTTAAAACTCGCTATTGTCTTCTTATGAGAAATACATAAATTCGTTTAAAACTCATTAAAACTCAAATACTCAGAACTGTCACTCATTTTATAGTTATTTCTACAAGTCTTCATGTATTTGTTTTAAAGGTCCGGTAAGACCAACAAGTTTAAAAATAAAATAAAAACATATAACAAACATAATAAGAATAATAAAAATTATTACTTAATACACATAACTTACACAACTAATCTGGAGAAAAAATATCCAGAAACAAAAGGTACTCTCAACAACTTTAATATAATTTATGTATTCTCAACAGTACAAGAAACAAATTAAAAGACAAACAAACAATAAGTCTCAGTGTCACAACAAACAACAACATGAACTATATCAATCACATTACTAACACAGTTTAGTCCTTCATAAGCGGAGAACAATGCATATACAGTTCATCATCACAACTCTAACTCTATAACAATAAAAAAAAAACTTGAAAAACAACTCAAAACGCAAAATTCACAACTACAATAACCCTAGCAAATATTGAGATGAAACAACAACTCTGTCCACAACTCCGCGCAAGCGCGGGGGCAATGCCCTTAGTACTTTAGTTCGGGAATGCGTTTTTTGTAAGATGGAAACAATTCTGCAACAAATAGTCAGTGAGTTCGAGCTCCATTTTGGATGGAATCGTGGGTGGCCATGAAAAAATGTAACCACATTACGAACAGTTTTTCAGGGAAACATACGGGCTCGGTGCCATGGAATGCAATGGTTTTCACAACAAATTGAGCAGTTTTAGGCAGATAAGTGAACATATTGCCATCTATGAGATAGAGAGATTTGTAGACATTATGTCAGGCTGGTTGATTTGCACACAATTCAGCATTTTCATGGGAGCTGTATTCTCCATTTTTCTTCTAAGAATAATCCCACAGTCCACCAACAGCTACTACTTTCCTGGTTACTAAAATTCTAATCTGGTCTCACCATAACTTTGTGTGGACCAGCAATTTAACTCTCCAATCTTAGCTGAGATTGCTCCTCCTAGAACAATAATGGACTATGCCCTTGATCGTGAACTCGAAGCATCCTTTGGTTGAGATAATGTCGAGAAAGTCTTCGGGTTTGGCACAAAATATAAAAAGACTTTAATCGTGAGGGTGACGTGTTATCCAAGGGGTTCATGTGAATGATGGCTGTCGCATTTGGATACTGTTGTCTTTGTTAAATCGTATCTTTAGTAAAGATGGGAAAACAGATACATCTCCAAGATTCAAGGGAAGCAGAGATGGTATGAGAGTATTATGCTTATTGGTTGGTTGGGTTAGTCTGCAATGCAAGCCTTGCATCACCGGTATTAGATGAAGTTTATTTATTATAATAATAAAACCGATCATAAAATGCCAAATGTACAAAAGAGCGAACACCAAGTCTCTAGAGAAGAAGAAAAGTGATTTGAAACAGAACCATATCATTGAACTAGATGCAGCGAGGGAATGAGGTTTGGCCAACAAAGCCACCATACATAGCCCTCTTGACATTAGCCTCAAACTGCTTGGGGTTATCCCTTAAAACAGCTGCTGCGTCATGGTTGAGAGGATCCTCATGATTGGGTTCCTGTGTGAAAGAAACAAAAAACACTCAAGTCCCCCCCACCAAGAAAGATGCAGAGTATCTATAAGTAAGGGAGAGATCCTTGTTACCGTGAAGAGATGGAAAAGACCGTAGATGACAGTGTTGATGTTGAGAACAGGCTTCCAGTCTTCACGCAAGATGTTCAGACAAACGTTTCCTTCTAAATCGATATTCGGATGGTACACCTACAAACGTATTCCTTTATAAGCAGATTACAAAAAGAATCAACAAACAAACATGTCAAGAGAGAAGCCTAACCTTGGTCTTGCACTTAACTTTTGGAGCTTCATGTGGATACACCGGAGAGACTTGGAACGTGAAAACAAATTTACCACCTCTGTTTGTTGGTAACAACGTATCGATTAGCAACCGAAAGGGAAGATTTTTAATAAAACTACTTACAGGTAATAACCATCGTCGGGTTTAATGGTGACTTCAAAGTTCATCAAGTCGTTCTTTCCATTGGGAAAAGAGATCGAACAAGACTTTGGCATATTCAGCTCTGTTATATCTGTATGCAACAACCATCAATTAGAACAAAAGCTTAACTAAGTTCTAACACTTTAAGAACCAAACACTCTACAGCTTTGTTTCAAAATCAGAACTTGAATTAGGTTGAGAGGAGGAAGAAAGAAAGAAACCTTTGTGAAGACGAAGTTCACCAGCAGATTGTTTCTTGGCAGAAGCTCCTCTTGCGTTGTTGTTCTTAGCTTCTTCCTTTTGCTTCTCCTTAACCTTGAACAACCCTATCATGATGACGCCTCTTCTTCTTCTTCTACGAATAAAAGAAGATATAAGGATTCGAATCATAACACCTTACAGATAAATCCCTAAAAGCCCAATTTTGAATCTTCCCAGGACGAATAAGCCGAACAAGATGATCGGAGGTTCCACAGAACTAGATAATCTAACTACAAGACGCGAAAGGGATTGAAGAGAGCTTACGAGTTCGGATCGAAACAATTAGGATCGAATCTTTGCCTCTCTCGCGATCGTAGCTTTCTCTCCCTTGGTTGTTGATTCAGAAGAACCCTTTCGGTGTAATTTTGAAACTACATGTAGCATTCCATCAACCTATTGGGCCTTCACAAAACCTAATGGGCTACGCGTCCCTTTGTTTCACTTCCAACTTTTTGTGTTTCAGAATTAATACATGTGGATGACTTGACTTGTATAAAGTAAAAACAATAAGATTGCATGTATGAGAAACTTCGTATACAATACATATCTCCGTACTATTATTTGCGAAATGATTTTTCGCAATCGAGCTCTTACGTTAAAATTTATAGCTGTTAAAATCGATGTTACCCTTAATGAATTTTTCTGTATTGAAAATAGAATATTAAGTGAATTTTAAGATTGATCTATTAATAATAAACGTAATGTACAAAGAAATATAGGCAAGAATGTGCAACTAAAAACATAAATAATAATTGGTTTAAAAACATAAATAATATTTTATCATTATAGTCTTTTAATTAGTAAAAAATGTATTAATAACGTAATTATAAAATGTTTATGCTTACATGCACGGCGAAACACCTAATGTTATATTGTAGTGTGAAAATAACTGAAATTAATCATTTGTGTGCTATGAAAAACAAATATCATATTTCTTATTATTAGTATAAAATAATGCAAGTTTTTTGTGATACTACAAAACATAAAATAAGTCAATCAAAAAGATCAAAATAATGTTTTATTAGAAAAACTGCATCTGAGACTATTTCACGAGGTGTAACGCTTAGTTCATTAAGTTCTTCTCTGTCTCTCGATGAGTTGATGAAAGTTGATGGTCATATTTTAGTGAAAGATGACTTGTCATCTAAAAGAGCAACGAACACTAATGTTGACAGAAGAAGTGTTGTACATGAAGAAAAAAAGAAGAAAGCTGCAGAAAGAAGAGAAATCTCTCAAGTTTGAAGGTGAGACTTGCATCCATAAATCCACACTGTTTTCTAATATAACTAATTGCTTATGCTGCCAGAGGAACATATTCTGGTGAAAGATGACTCACCATATGAGAAAGTAACAAACACTAAGATTGACAGAAGAAACACGCAGAGAGAGGCGCTAGCTCGAACCAAGAAAGAAGAAAACAGTATGAAGAAGAGAAAGCTCTCATGTGTGAAGGTGAGACTTGCGTCCATAAATCCACATTTTGAATTGTTAATAATTTTTTTTATAACTCTTTGCTTATACTGCTAATAAACATATGCTAGCTCGTGATAGATGACTTACCATCTAAAAAAGCAACAAACACCGAGGTTTGTCAAACAAAAGAAGAACGTCAAAAGAAGAAAAGGGAAGTGGAGAAGAAGATGAGACCTGAGGAAACCAAAGCTGATCCAAAAAACGAAGCAAAAGAACAAATAGTAAAAGACTACAAAGACAACAAACGTTTTGTTCCTTTACTTTGGTTTTGTGTTATTTTGTGATATTTTTCTAGTCATAGTTGCAGTTACAACAAAATTGTTTAACAGTCGTAAGGTATTTCTGAAAATAGTTAGGTTGCTAAATTGAGGTTGAATACATTGTAATACCTTTTAAGGTTAGTGTTTTTTGATGTGGCTTACAACTGGTCTCTAAGGCAATTGGTTGATGTGAAATGGTATTCTAAAAGACATGTGAATTCTCATGTTTTCAAACCTTTTTACTATATTTTGAGTTTTTGTTAGTCTTTACTTGAGGGCAAGTAAAATGTTCATATCTATAGAACTGATATATTAGTGTTTTTACTAGTTTGAAATCTATGTTTTGAGTTTGTTTATCGAGTGAAAATATGTATTTTAGAGTTTTTAGTTATTTATCAAATCCTTATAGGTTTAACGTCTACTTGGAACAACAAAGGTTGAATTGGATGAAAAATGAAGATGCGGAACTGTGCATATGCGTTATAAGTTTGACAACAAATGGAAGATTTCCTATCAATTGATAAAAGCTATATTGTGAAATCGTTGTCTGTGAAGTTGTTCATCGGTATTGCATATATTGCATATGTGGTAAGTAGTTGATCCTAATCATATCTAATAGAAACATAGATTATATGATGATATATTGACTATTTAACCAATGTTAAAAAAAAACTTTCTATTAGCAATAACTAACCAAGTTCATATTGATGGATGAAACAACCTCACCCCGAATAAAGATTATTGCAAGATTTTGATTCTCTGGCTTTCCCTCGCCCAACTTCAGAAGACCAGGTAGTAGTTTTGCATTGTTTTTTTTTTCTTTTTTCCTTTTTGGGTGTAACAGATTGATTGCAGTTCACTGGAATAAAGAATTAACCCGTCTCCCCCTCTTGTTGGCACCTATCCACGTATGCTAACATGACTTTATTTTTATTGAGATTAAACCTATGTTAAACTCCATATATTGTAAGATAGTATAATATTTTTATTTTATTTTTGTCGATCGGATAAATTCACATGATTTTTTTCTCAAGAATAATCAGAATTAGATATGGGTTTAAATACATCCAAAAATAGTATAAGAACCAAAATGCTGGAAGATAAAAAATCAGATTTGTATTGAATTAGTTAATATACTTTTTTTTTGTGGTCCATAAACAACATAATGGTATGGATGTCAAAAAAAAAACCGCATAATGGTATCTGAATCGTGTGTCGTATTGGATGGTTGTTGGTATGTTCAAACAAAAAGATTATAGAAAGTAATGTTTTTAGATTTTATTTAGTTGTTTATAAGGGGAGAAAACGTGAGGAGAAATCATTGAGAGTTCAATCATTCCTAGTCAATACGAAATTTCCAACCCATAGTTAATAAATCTATAAAATCATTTTGAAAAATTCTATAAGAAATAAAGATGTATTATTTAACTCTGTGACCAGATCAAAAGAAGAGAAAAAGAATAGAAATCACGGGGGCACATCTTCCAAAAAGATTTCGTACAAAAAGAGTTTTAATCTTTGTCTGCTTACTAGCTGAATACTCCCCTCTGTTAGTAAATATAAGATGTTTACGTATAAAAACATATATTAAAAAAACTATTTTTTTTCTATAAAATATCGTTAAAACTATAAATTAATGGTATTCAACCAATTAAAAAATAAACTATTAAAATATGATTAGATATACAGTTTTTAATAAAGTAAAAGTTACCTAAAAAAATGAAAACACTGTAACATCCAAATTCCGTAAAACATCTTAGTTAGAGGAAGTAAGTTTTTAGATTCTAGATGGGAAAATCGATGGGCCTCTACGGCTTCAGTTTTCAAGCCTCGACGACTGATTAATTTATCCGTTCAGACAACAAAGAAAAAAAAAAGGTAAAATTTTCAGTTTCTTCTTTAACTATCTTCTATGTACTTTCTTGGTTCTTTCTTGGTTTTTCCTTGCCATTGATCAGAAACTAGCCGAGAGAGAGAGAATAGTGCAAAGACTTTCTCACACACTGTCTAAAAAACCGCGTAAGAGAAATGGTCTTCCTCCTCAGATCTCTCCCTTTCACTTGAGATAAAACCCTGAAACTTTCCCGCATTTTCTTTCCCCTTCTTCTACAAATTCAAAGTAAACTCATCTGCTTGAATTACCAAAATCATCTGCAAAATTCCCAGGTAAAATCACTACTCTCACTTTGTTTTTTTTACTGCTTCGCTGCGATTTTATACTACCCTTGCGGTTAAAGTTTTCACCTTTATCTCTCTCTCTCTCTCTGCAATGTCGGTTCCAATGTTAGATTGCTCCGCAAGATTCGGTTAAAAGTTAGTTGCTTTAAGCTATAAATCAAATACCCACTTCGATCTTCTTCATTTTGCTCTCCTTCTCTTACAAGCTCAACAACATAGGTTTGGTTTCTAATTTTTAATTCATAGATTTCGAGAAATGATGGGAGGAAACCCATCCAAGAAGAAGCAAAACATTGAGTACGGTTCACCTACAACACCTGTACATATCAAGATCAACTCAGCTTACACAGAACACTTGACCTCTTACGAACGAGCTTGCACCGAAGACCCAAAGCTCGAGTCTTTCGACTCATCCCTTCACCAACGAACCAACCTCGTCATCAACAAGCTCGCAGCGTCATCAGGCGTAGAGATCAAATCTCTCTCCTTCGAATCCCTCAGAGAGGTGACGCAGTGCCTTTTGGACATGAACCAAGACGTGGTCAAAGTTATATTACAGGACAGAGATGACATATGGAGCAATCAAGACATGTTCTCTCTTGTCAACATGTACTTCGACAGCACCGCGAAGACCATGGACTTCTGCTCTGAGCTCGAGAGCTGTCTCAACAGGGCGAGGAGAAGCCAAGTGATTATAAAGTTTGCTGTCAAGCAGTTCGAGGAAGAGGATTACGAGAAGACGCTTGAGGAGCTCAAGAGGTTTACCTTAGCTGGCGATCCGTTTTCGAAAGAGTTCTTCGCTCTCTTCGATTCGGTGCATAGACATCAGGTTATGATGCTCGAGGAGCTTCATAGGCTAAAGAGGAGGCTCGATAAGAAGCTCAAGAGCGTCAAAACGTGGAGACGAGTTTCCAACGTGGTGTTTGTGACCGCGTTTGTCTCTGTGCTCATCTTCTCGGTGGTCGCAGCCGCTGTGGCTGCGCCGCCTGTAGTGGCGGCTTTGGCCGGCGCGTTGACTGTTCCGGTGGGGTCTGTTGGGAAGTGGTGCAACTCTCTTTGGGAAAAGTATGAGAAAGTGGTTAGAGGGCAGAAGGAGATCGTTACGTCGATTAGAATCGGGACGTACGTGTCGGTTAGAGAGATGGATAATATAAGCGTGCTTGTGCGTAGAGTGGAAGTGGAGTTTGGGTCTTTGTTGAAGAACGCTGAGTTTGCGGTTAGCGATGAGAGAGTGGTGAGGCTTGCTATAGATGAGATCAAGAAGAAGCTTGATGTGTTTACTGAAACCATTGAAGAGCTTGGGAAGCATGCGAGTAAGTATTGTAGCGATGTGACGAAGGCGAGGACTGTGATTCTGCAGAGGATAATCAGATACCCTACTGGTTCAACCACCGAAGAAGCTGCTTGGTGAGATACCTACACCTTAAACTAAACTTAATTGCTTCATGGTTATTTGAATAAAGTTTTAAACATTGATCAGGACCGAAATGTTGTCGTGAGAAGGTGGATTTCAGATTAGTTGCTGTCTTTGAAGATTGTTGATTTGTTTTGTTTAGCACAAGTATTATTATGAATAGCTAAAGAGAAGTTATCAAAGTAAAAATGGATATTTTACTTAATGTTATTAGTTGCCCTGATGTAACCTTTGCACAATGCATTAACTAAACTTGGTGGAAGATTTTATGCGATTGATTTATATATGTTTGTTAATGTCTGTGCTTTTGAAGGATTCATAAGCTGGATCCTTACAGAATTAATTAACCAGCTAATATTAATAAGAATCAAGACGTGAAGAGTTAGATGATGAAAGGCGATGGAGAATAATAAGTTATAAAGCATTACAAACTCTGTTTTAGAAGTCAATCGACTTGTTTTGGTCGATGTGATGATTGGTCTTATTCAACCAGTTGACTGATTAATCAAAAGACCAGTCACCTTGGTTCGTTCTACTTTAGGCTTTTTTTTTTTAATTCTTATGAATTTTTTTTTTTTTTTTGTGTTCAATCTTATGAATTTATTTCTTTGATCATTTATACAAGAAACTACTTGGTTTTCTCCTTTTTGTCCACATTATATTTTGGTTTATTTCAGTCTACTGCAAAATCACAGCTTAACATCTTGCCCATTTGTTACTCAAGTGGGTTAAATGGTCTCTAAAGTTGGCTAGAACGTGTCTGATTTTATGCTTTAGCATGAGCCTTGGACCATGAAAATATAAAGCCTTTTCTATGTATTCATATAATAGTTTTCTTAGATGTTTTGTTCAACCACATAATGTCCTTGACCAGAAAAAAAATGTCAAGCATGTTAATTGTTGTCTTGTTGAGACCAAATTAATTATATCAAATCTGCATCACATATGTGGCATGAAAGTACCACCAACTCATCAATCCAACATAGACGGAGAAGTCATCATTGTTTCAAGAGATCCATTGAGCTGCGATGGGGGAGTCCACAAACTACTCAACTCAGTTGATTAATGTCATAACTTAGATATCATAGAGGTTTCAGAAAAAAAAATAGTCGTGTTCTTTCCTCTTGTTGCTAAAGCCATCTTTCACATCTATCACAAGCACTACAACAAGAGATGCACCTATCTTATTAAAGTAGAAATACTTTAAACTTTTGTTTGGCAACATAGATAACAATTTAAAAAATAGTGTTGTTTGAAAACACGTATAACAGTAAATTAGGAAAAAAAATAATGGACTTATACTATTTAAAAATTGAAAGTCCATTACATTATATTAAAAAGTAATGAGTTTATGTTACTTGACATACATATTCAAATCAAAATAATAATTTAAAATTGATTTATATCAAAAATTCATTCAAAAATATACATATATTCAAAATTTGATTTTTACTAACATATTTTTCAATAACCGTTATAAAAATGTTTTCAATATATATAAGAAAAATACAATACAAAGCTCAATTTAAACACCAACTTAAATTATGGTTTCTATATTTCACATTGAAATTTAAAAGTATAATATATGTGATTATTTATATGATTGTATTATTAATTATAAGAAAACTTATTTGATGGTACATATAAAAGACAATTAATTATATTATAACACATATTTTTATAACTTATAATGACACATATATAGGATATATAATAGTGATTAGGGGTGGGCCTTCATGTTCGTTTTCGGGTCTGTTTGGGATTTCGTGTTCGGTTCAGATTTTTTAGGATTCGGTTCGGATTTGGATAACCAATTTAAACTGGTTTGGTTTAAATATTTGGATAGAGAATTAATAATTATTTAAGTATTTTTGGAGTTTTGAGTATATTTTAACTATTTTAGATATTTACATTTGATTATTTGTATATATTTTCAAGTATTTAAACGAACTTAAAAGTATCATATATATTCTTATGTTTTTATATACATTAAATCTAAAAATAATTAATATATATAAGTATATAAATCTATTTTTGATACCCAAAATACTCTGGTTCGGATCGGATTAGGTTTGAGTTCTTCAAATACCAAAATTTTGAATAATTCAGATATTTAATCGATTTCGGTTCGGATTTGGTACTACTTATTCGGATTGGGATCGGTTCGATTCTTCGAATTCGAGTTTTTTGCTCAACCTCAAATAGTGACATAAAAAACAAATAGCATCATATTTTTTTTAAAATACATCCGCGCGGATGCGCAGATCAAAATCTAGTACTATTTCATCTTGAACAATAACTCTAATTTAACTTTCCAATTAACCAATTTATTTTATGTAATTTTACAAGAGAACAAATATCTATTTAAGTCCCAATCAAACAGCTAATTTTACCCGTTTTCACAATTGTATATTTTGATTTAAATAATTTAACATCTCCACAACAAAAAGTATCTGATTATCCTTTCAGCATGCAATATCAGTTATTTCTGTTGGCAATGAAGTCAGCAAGAGCTACCAAGGGTTTGGCTTTGTCTGAATCAAACCCTTTAAGATGTTCCCTCGCCTCTTTCTTCAGCCTCTTAACAAACTCTTTACTTTCCTCAAGTCCCAACACTTTCGGATACGTCAGCTTTCCGGCCACCTGATCTTTCCCGGCGGTCTTCCCCAGCTCCTCCGACGACTTAGTCCCATCCAAAATATCATCAACCACCTGAAACAACAACCCAATACACCTCGCGAACCTCCTCACCTTCTCAACCTCTTCCTCCGAACCACCTCCAATAACCGCTCCGATAACCGCCGAAGCCTCAAGCAGCGAACCGGTTTTATGAACGTGAATAAACTCAAGCTCCTTCAACCCGACGTCGTTTTGATCCAAACCTTCGCTGCTCAAATCCATCGCTTGTCCCGCCACGAGCCCTTTCGTCCCTATAGACTTCGCCAGTTCTTTAACCGCTCTAACCATTCTCTCAGGCGACACGTCAGCTTCCGTCAAATGCTCGAAGGCCAGAGCTAGGAGCGCGCCGCCGGAGAGAATCGCGACGCTTTCTCCGAAGACTTTGTGCGTCGTGGGCTTACCTCGCCGGAGGTCGTCGTTGTCCATGCAAGGAAGATCGTCTTTGATGAGTGACATCGTGTGAATCATCTCGACCGCGCAAGCCGCCGGAACCGCCGAACGCTCTTCCCCTCCGACTAGCTCGCAGGCCGCGAGGCAGAGTATTGGTCTGACGCGTTTGCCGCCGGCGAGGATCGCGTAGCGCATTGCCTTGTGGATGTTGAGAGGCTCGACGAGTGGGATGGCTTTGTCTAGCGCTCTGTTTATTGACTCTGCTTTGGTTTTCATGTAAGGTTTGAAGTCGAACTCGGAATCGTCTTCGTTGTTCTCTACTTGGGTTGATGTATCGAGAAACTCATGGACATCTTGTCTGGCGAAAACGGCGGCTGCGGCGGGATGCTTGAACGGGAGGTGGAGGAAACGGGTTAGTCGCCGCGTATTTGCCGGACTCAGCCGTTGTTTTAGAGTTTGAAACACGAAGTTTAGAGATAGGAAGAGTAAGAGATAGAGAATGGTAGTTTGAGCTTCCATTTGAACAATGTGTGATGTTTGAATGATCTTTGTTGGCTCTTGTTCTTTATAATAACTTATTTGGTCGTGAAGCACTAGCTGAAACAAAAAAAAAAGGTCAACGGCAAAGCACGTCGTGGGATCATTGTTTCGGCATTGATTCGTAATACAGTATCAGTTTGGTTCAAACCGTATGGATTGAGGTTTGGTTTAAATGCGTGAATAGTTTGTTTTAAGAAATGCCAAACTGAACCGGAATCAAATCGTTAGAAAAACCAAACCGGAATGCTTGAGGCTGATTGGTATCTCTGTTATGACGCCTACTGAGTCGTTGCATATACAGAAGAAACGTGTGTCATATTTAAATGAAGAAGGAAACATCACAGCCTCCCTGGTTTAAATCAAACTTGAACGTTTTGGTTTTGTCTTCATGTGTGGTTTTTTATCGTTCTCTCATTTGTCTTAGTGGAGAATTTAATGATTTGTAAGAGAGATTCAATCAACACATAGTGGCGTAATGTTAGTCATGTTTTCTGTATAACTTTTTCGATTTTTTAATAGAAAGAACTTACCAACGACTCAAACTTGATCCTAACGTATTCTTTATAGTATCATCTTCATGTCGTAAGCCCATATAATATTCAAAATGAAAATGTGGGTATGTTATTGGTTGTAAAAATTGCTTCATTTTATTATTTTTGGGGGTAATTTCATCTTGTTTTTCACCACCCACATGTAATTTCATCTTATTTTTGGGGGTAACTTCAGGTCAAAGTAAGATTTAAATTTTATATACAACCGTGTGCCCGAAGCAAACAAAAAGGTCAAACAAACCCACATGTGACCTGTAAATTTGTTATTGTCGTAATCAAACCATACAGTTTTCCTAACTAGAGAAATAACAAACGAACAAAATATGGAGACTAGAGAGCAAAGGTTTTTGAAGCAAACGTAGTATGTGGCCATAAGCCATTCACTGCGTTTGATAGGGCTTAAAAGCCGCAAAAGTGCTTTTGAAGTTATGCAAAATATGACTTTATTTTCTTTTTGTCACCGCAAAAAAGCCGCAAATTTTACATGCTCGCTTGTGTTTAATAGTTAGTTGTATGCAGTGTTAGAAAGTGGAAGTGAAAGTGAAAGATGACCAAATCAACTACATCAAGAGATGAGTTCTTCAAAAACTCGTGAAAGTCCATGAATACGCATGATATTATAATTCCAATAGACCAAGACTGATGCATTAAACAGATTATCCGAACCCGAACCCGTAAAGATCTGAACTGAAACCGAACCGAAATTTCTAAATACCCGAATGGGGCCAAAATATTTAACCCCGAAAACCTGAAACCCCAATAGACTCAAATACACTCTCATATACACCAAGAAATGAAAATCATAACAGAAATAAAAAACGTAAAAAAAAACTAATCTCATAAATAACTGAATAATTCTTATATCTCTAAAACCAAAAAACCTAAAACCTAAAGAATTGAACCAAAACTGAACTAAAAACTGAACAACCAACATATGTTAACATATAAATTTATAAAACAAAATTACACACAAAAATTTAAATATTTTATAAAATGTGTATCTGCATACCTTATTTTATATTCAAAATATTATTTTAAAAGTTAAAATATATCCTAGTTTAAACTTGACAAAAGCGACTAGTGGGCATACAACCCTTCTCTTCCCGTGACATTTATTAGTTTCATCAATTAATGCAAAAGACTTCTAGCGAATCGAAATTATAACACATATATACATGACTATCCATGTATATTAATCGAGAAGCATTACGATTTCTTTTTGTAGCCACGTGTCATGATTTTTAGAATTATTAGAGAAATATGTCGGTCCATCTAATTATATAATAAGCTTTTATTAAACTAACCATAATTCATTATTAATTTTTTTTATTTCTTTAAATAAAAATTACAGAATTGTTTGATGTGGCTAAAATATATATAAAAATTAATGTTTTCGAATAATAAAGATTTGATAAAAATTAGTGTATCTTCTATCATATTTGTTTAATTTTAAATTATTAAAATAATTAAACAACCACATTAGCCACATAATAAAATTTAGATTTTTCTGTATATGCTATATTTTGATTTTTTTTAAAACGACTATAAATTACTAAAACTATTAAAAATCTCACATTCAAATTTTGTGATCCATAATTTAAATTTTTTGTTATGAAAAAATACAAATGATTGCAAAATCATATAAGTAACAAATTTAATTTAACTATATTAAGATTAAAAGATATATATATATATATCGTTTTAAATTAAACTGTATACCATATAAAATACATAAATATTTTATTTTTGAAATTTATTTTGAACAATTTTTTTGATAAAAATTTTGGACAAATATTGACAACTTAATTTTTAAAAAATTATAAATTACTAAAGCTATTAATCCCACAATGAAAATTTTGTTATCAGTAATTTAATTTTTTTGCTATAAAAGATATAAATGATAAAAAAAACATATGAGTATAAATCATCGTTTTATAGACATTAATATTAAAAATGTACAATGTATGCTAATATCATTTAAATTTAATATTATATCCTATCAAATAGAAAAAAAATATTGTTTGGATTAATAAAATTGATTTATATGTTCGCACCAATTTAGTTATATATGTAATATTTACCGATTTTTAATTATTCAATATATAATTATTATTTCATAATATGTAAAAACATATAATACATAAAATAATTTATATATATAATGTTCATTCTGCGCAAGACGCGGATCTTAATCTAGTTCAAATTATAAAAGTTCAAATTATAACACATACATATACATATATATTTTCATATATATTACTTACATGAGTATTCAAATGTTTATTACCCATATAGACACATTACATGTGTGATAAAAATTGGTACATATCCCATATCTCAATTAAAATGCAGCTGTCTACCAACAAACGCACTTGTTATTTATGCTATAAATTCTAAAACAAATTCATAGATGATACGTCAGTTGCGTGCCTCTGATGATAAAAATATTTAGAAAACAAATTCATGCAGATGGAACACTTAATCTTGAATTTGGTAAAAATATTTTAGTAAGCTATTGATAAACAGAATGAATCTACTTTAGTCATCAAAGTAGCTTCTTTCACATTCTTGTCTTCCATGTTATTAGAAACAAATAATAAAAATTAAAACAATAATTGAAATGTCTGCAATACAGACCCACCAAATTCTCAATGTGCCTAAGAAGTAAGATCCCTACATATATTAATTAATCTCCCACTATTCATCTACTCTCTTTTTTTTTTTTTGAATACCAATGTTCATCTACTCTCTCTCTAATGAAACACAAACAATTGTAGAAAAAGTCAAAAACTAGACATGGGATGTTGAAGGATGAACAACCTTGTTTTGTCTCCCTGCAAGCCAAAGCATGGTCCTCCTAGCAAAAGATGGCGTTTTCGTCTCCAAAGATTCCGAATTTTCGCTCTTTTGATTCTCTTCATCGATCCCACTCTTCATCTCTGGAGGATTGCTTTGGTTTGGAAATTGGATTGAAAAGGAAGACAGTGAAGAACATTCTTGATCTCTAACACTAGTAACCTTTTGCTTCTCCTTTTTCCCCCTTAGCCAAATTTTCGACAAAGAAAAGCTCTCTCTTTCCACAACACTTTTCCCAATTCCCTTAACCCTAGTATCAAAACCGCATTCCGACATAACTGCTCTACGGCCAGACAAGCGAATGTCTTTGTCGGATTGTTTCTTGGTCGTAACGTGGACCTTAAGTGTAGCTTCTTGGTCCATAATATACTCAAATGATCCCATTGAAAAACACCTCCTTACATCTAAATTGCTATTACCACTAATACTATTCTTATTGTTACTTCCTTCACCAACATGATCCATGTTCCTAAACTTCCCTAGCTTAACTTCTAAAGGAACAACATTTCCATGTACACCATCCAATTCACCATCCGGGTCGCATGGTGTACGACCCGACCCGAAATGGGTCGTCCCAAGATCATTAGCCTCAGGAACAGGAACCATGTCTCTACCACTCGCGGACTCAAGAACAAGGAGATATGGACTATGATGTGGTGAGAAATCAGAGAGAAGGAGATTGGATCTGCAAAGTGGACAAGTAGAGTGAGAGAGAAGCCACGTGTCTATACAGTCAACGTGAAAGGCGTGGCTGCATTTAGGCAAGAGTCTGAGTTTGTCATCTGCTTCGAACTCGCAGAGACAAACGGGACAATCGAAAGGTGAGATCTTGAGGCCGGTGATGGATTTGTAATGAAAAACAGGTAACGTGTCGATTAAAGACTGGTCAACGCCGTAATCGTGGAGGTGGAAAAGTTGGTGAAGCTGGCCTTGAAGAGCTGTGGCGCTGCTGTTGTCAAAGTAATCTTCTCTGTTTTGGGTTGATGGCATGAGGAGGAACTTGACGAGGATGTGGATGAGACCGGAGATGAAGAAGATGATGGAGAGGATTATGATTATTAGGAGGATGTCTGGGCTGACTTTGCTGGCTAAGTCGAAGCTTGTGTTTGGTTTCTGAGGTATAACTTGTGGTGATGATGAAGGGGATATCAAGCTCATGTTTTCCTGAGAAAATGTCATGAGAGAGATGGAAGAACTTACCAAGAGTCAAGCGTTGTGGTTGGTTTTCTTGAAACTGAGAGAAGAGATGAGAAAACTTTGAGCTCGAAGTGTTTTGAAATTAATGAGACAGTGGTGATTATGAGAATCACAGGTTGGACCATTGATGGTGACAGATGAGGTTTTTTCTTATTTTTTCATTTTCTATTTTTTTTACACCCAAGAAGAGTCTAGTCTTTGAAATCATTTTTAAAATTCCAGAAAATTTTGATCAAAAAAATAAAAATTATTCCAGAAATTAATGGGATTTGGATCTTAGTATTTTATTACCTAAAGAAATGGGAAGTCAACGATACATTTCTTTAAATAAACAGACTGATAATACCACTTTCCTTCATGAATCATAAATGATAATATTTTATGATTTTAACCATGTTAAAGCCAACGGGACAAACAATATAAATGTAGAATCCATAAGAATAAACCAATTTTTCTGACAGCTTAACCTTTGTTTTGATGTAATAAACCTAGTTTGAATTCAAAATACCATTAAGATTGAAAATGACTAGACATAAGGGAATATTTCAAACTATCATTAAAATTTGGGAATGGGCTATTCATGCTGAAATAATATACAACCAAATCATCTAGGGGATGACCACAATGTCATCTTGAAATTTTGCCAAAGATATACGTCCCACTATGCGCTTTTTAGAGTGAGAAATATGAGTAATGTTATAATAGTGTGGAATATTTGGTTGTAGGGTTGTTTCGCCAAATGGGAGTGTGTGTTCTGGTGGAACAACTTGAATTGTATAACATAAGAATTTGTTATTTGGGGAGATGAAGAATGGTGTCGCACTATATTTGGGTCACTGGGTGTGCATCTATCATGCATGAAAGAGTGACCTTAAGGAGTTTTCTCCCAAATATTATGTGATGCCGAAGTTAGACATCGATTGAGGATGATAACTTTTTGGTTTCAAGTGAGTAGTTTCGTTTGTAGATCCATATGTTTATGAGTGTAATGTAAGCGAGATAAGGTGGGTAAGAACTCTGTTCTTAGTTTTCCTTTGTGTAATTCTAGATTAAGAATCCACTTACTTCTTCTAAGGCTCTTCTTCCTTGTTTTATAGTTGAAAAAGTTTGGTGAAGTCAGAAGTGATTTTCTTCCTTACTTTGTCAAAACCCCCTAGTTTGGTGTAAAGAGTTTTTTTTTATTCATTCACAAAGAAGACCTAGGCTTTTTATACACACATTGGCCCTATACAAAATTTGGCAATTGCCTAGACTTATGTAATTAACCAATATATAAATCAGTCCATAACACTCTCAATATCTCTCCTAAAAAGTTGGAGTGTGTAAATCACAATATCCAACTTACAAATAAAAGCTCTAAACTCCTTGCATCCAAGAGTCTTAGACATAACATCTGCTATTTGAGTCGTGGAAACATGTTTAGGAGCAATCACACCTCGTATAATCTCATCACTTATGAAATGGCATTCATTGCCAACATGTTTGTCCGCTCGTGAAACATTGAGTTATTACTAAGATGAATAGCCGAGAGACTATCGCAATGAAGAGGAACAAAAGTAGAACAGTCCATGTCTAGTGTGTCGAGAGGGCCACACAGCCAAATAATCTCACTTACAGTATCTGCATCGAACGATATTCAGCCTCTACATGGGAGCGTGACAGAACACATGTTTTTGTGTTTTTCATGACACCGGAGAACCACCAAACTGAATAAACCATGTTGTCATAAAGTGAATAGTTAAAGGGCATGCGGTACAATCATAGTCGTACGAAATGAGACAGAATATTAAAAGCAAAATGAAAGGTTTCAACTTATCCAAGGAATCTCTTTCTTGGCCTTTGTATTTGAGAGAGAGCTATGCTTAGGGTCAGTTTCTTCAGTAAACTGATTTGGAAAGTGGGAAGTTGACTTTAGGTGAGTAAGTACCGTATGAAATTTAGAAAACTTTCATATCTGTCCGGAGGTCAATCTTAAGTGTAAGAAGCTACTGCTAAGGTACTCCTCTTCTTCAATAAAGGATAGGCAATTGAGAGAATATGGTGATAGCCTGGTTTTGATTGAATATCATTTTATGTGCTTATCTTGTATGAGGTATACCGAAAGAAACTAGGGGAAAATCGCAAGATTCAAACAAAGAACATAAAAAAAAACATTATCTAATAATTCATATCGCAAAAAATTTTAACTTCAAATACACCACACTAATATAGACATAGTAATATAAAAAACGTTTTGGTGTATTATTACTCTTATTAATACTAGGTGTCGTAGTAAACCATATCCATTATAATCAAAATATCATTCTGCAATGAAATAAACGCTGAAATAATTAAATATAATTAATATATAATTTTAATAATTTTTCAGTTGTGTTTCTACTATTTCATATGTTTCATTTTAATTGGTGTTTTAAGATTTTTTTTGCTTCAATTTAAATGATGTTTTCAGATCTATGCAAAATTCTGATGTTTTTTTTTTGTGTTTTTGACCAATTGTATTTTAGTGGATGATTTTTTATTGGTTTGATTAGGTTTAGTTAATGCAAAATGAATAAAAGTTAACAATTTTTCAATAATTGTGCAAAAAATTTAAACACAAAATAATGTGAAGTAGAGGTAGTCAAGTTGTTACATTAATACCACGTTGTTTTAATAATATGGTTATGTCAATAATATTAATGTGTTTAGTAATACTATTTTTTTAATTAATACATAGAAATTTCAGTTTACATATGAATTTATTGTTTAATATGATGTCTTAGATATTAAACTACTAATTTTTTAATTAGCAATGTAATACTATATTGAAACAATATATAAATATTATTTATGTTACATAAAAATATTAATCTTAAATATAAAATAGCAAAATAAACAAAGGATATTAGTTTAAATTTGAATATTTTAAATTAATTAATCATAGTAAAAAAAATCATCTCAAAGTGAATTTATGTTAATAGTTTATTATATTTATTTGTGTAAATTAACTGAAGACTAGAATATTTTGAAATAGTTTATTCTACTATTTCATTATTTATAACAGTATCATTAAATATAAGTATAAAAATGGGAAAATAAAATGTATAAGAAGTAAATTGCTTAAATGTTTCTTCAATGTTTGGTCAACCAGTACAATGTGTTGATTCTTCTTATAGTTGAATTTGATAAAGATTTAACATACAAATTTTTTTTTCTACTTCAGAATATTTTGTTTGAAACATTCAAAAGATACAAAGCAGGAGGATTTATAGGATATTTTCGGAAACTAAGTCAGCAAAAATAAGCTTCCTTAGAGCAGCCTCAACTGCAGATCCTTTGTTTCAGTATCTTCTCATTTAATGTTAATGCTTTTAATACAGTTTCAATTATGATTTTTTGTTTGAGATGAAAATTGCAAAATAAACCACTCAAAATGATCCATCCGGCACATGAGTATATGCAAGGTTCTGAAAGTTAGGGCAACCACAACGCATAGAAACTGTATTGGGTATACTAAAGTAAAAAAATAAATAAATAATTTTAATTAAAAAAATAATTTGACCAATAAAAGAAAGACATATAGTGGAAAGAAGTTCTAATGTGAAGAGAAATATATTTCTGCACATATACTGCTTCTCTTTTTTTTCACCTTTTTCAATATATTTTCTATTTTTTAGTCTTAATATACTTACCAAGAGACTGGTGTTGGAGGTGTCACATCCTTAAACAGAGGGTCACCAATTTTTTATAGGTAACAAAGACTTTTCATAACAAATAAGCATATCAAATCCAAACAGAGAGCCTATGCTCCAGAACCGGTTAGAACAAGCCACAAAAAGCTCGAAAAACGTTCAACCAGAACAATGAAGTCGGCAAACATGATCAAGAACTGCTTATAAAGCAAGACCTCAGACTTATCTCTAAGAAGAGACAGGGAGCGAAACTGACAACAGCACCAGACAAACCCATCTCTAGAAACAAAAAGTGAAAGAGAACGAAATCGGCATGAAAAAAAGTATGGGAGAAAGAAAGAATTATACTTTAAGGCAGAGTCGGACCTGTATTTTAAAAGGCCCTATTCAAAAAAAAAGAAAACTAGAATTTTTTTTTTCCTATAAACAAAACAAATGTTTGACTAGAAACTTTAGTGTTAAATTTACTAGGGATCGTTATCCGCGCCTTGGTTTTTGCATTTTAATCTATTTTTGTCTATTGCTTACTAATCTAGCATTCAGTTTTTCAATGCATTTTATCTTCACCATCTCCTCTTGTCTTGTTTACATTTGTTTTCACGTTCTGTCGTTTGATTTGTCTTAGTTTTGGCTTGTGTAATAACTTAACCCTGCTCATTCTTCTTTCATTCTTTATTGATTGATATTTTTATCTCGCTTAGCTCTGTGTTGCCACTAATTTGCTCGAATCATTTTTCATCATCTGCTTCGTATTCTTTTCATATTCATTAACTATTGTCTCCAATCTCTTTAAATCCTAAAAATCCTACATATTCTTTTGTTTATTAAATCACATATTAAATATTGTTGAAACTGTTTATTTATTCTAATAATTGACGCTGCGGCGGGTTTCCTTTACTATAAACATAATTGCTTGTCACAACTGTTAATAAACCCAAATGTGTTTACAAAAGCTACCCATATAAGAGTTTCATACTCATTTCTCTTTCTCTAGTCATCTCCTATGTTAGTAGCTATCATAATACAATCATCAAACAAAGGACATATCTCTTGGTTCCATATAGAATATGCAAAAGGACTGTTTTCTGCAGACTTCATGATCACTGAGTATTATAAATATCAAACTCTGTCTATGGTCTATTTATATTTTGAGGAAATGCCTCGAAATGTAACTTCCAAATAATGATTTCCAGGTCAACACATTTCATGTTAACCTCCACAATGGGATCAGCGGATCTGCAGATACCGCTACATGTCGAGTCGAACGCAGCTACACATATGTTCCCTACTTGTGCCTTTCATTCACAATCTGCAATTCTCTCAAGAACCAGAATCAATGTTAAATGAGGTAAAAGTTTTAGAGTCACAACAGACTTTGTATAGCCAAGCCCAATAAACCAAGCACCCAACGTAACATCCCCACTTGCCTATTTGTGCAGAAAATGACTTGATCATTATATAGTAGCACCGAGAAGTTAGATGGAGAATGAGGTATGAATGCAAAGTAGACAAAACAGTTAAAATCTTACTGATTATGAGAAATATAAGAAATCATTTCTCTTGAAATGGCGTATAACTGTCCAATAGCGTGACAGAAGTACTTGTTTCTGTTCTCACCAAACTTCCAATTCTAAATGTATATATAAATCTATTAAAGTTATTGTCAGCGCTCTGTTGCGATATTTGTTAGCTAAAATAATCCATCTAACATAATAGGAAAAACAAACCAATGAAATTGTAAAGCTAACCATCAGCTGAGATGCTTTTGTTGTCCTGACACATTGCAAGCTTAGTGATTTCACTGTCAAAAACAACAAACTAAGCAATCATATACATTCGAGACATTTATTTACAAATGGTTCCTAGCACAGAAAAAACACATTATTATGTTACGGATGATAATTTTGATGCATAAATACAGTTTAGAATTTTTTTCAACTGAACATGTGTACCTACTGAATTACCTTACAACATCCACTGCATTGTGATTTTGGCATGTTAAAGCTGAGAATCAACATTGGAGTTTGCGTTAGCATTTGGAACATGAAATATAGCACCATCAATTTCCAGTGTTAATTCCATTGACAATAGCTGTGCAAAAGAACTCTGCTAGTAAAGTAATCGTGATTAGTAATTCTTTACATCTTAGTGTCGTACAATGATATGCTTACCTCGTCGTATAAGTAATCCATGGCACTTCCCTCCCACGGGTAACGTTGCTGGTGCAGATCAATTCCCTCCACCTCTTACTCATCATTAGGATGCTCTGCAATATACCCTCTGTAAGGTTCAAATTTATGTCTCTAGAAGTATCAGAGAAAGAAATATAAAGTACCTCCAAATCTTCAGGAGCATCTACATTTTCTTTATTCAATGATCTTCATTCAACCTAACAACCATCAAAATAAAAAGAATGTGAGGCAAATAATCTTCAAAATCCAAGTTTAATAAATGGAAAAAAAAACTG
>NC_027756.1:8090356-8095295 GCF_000695525.1 Brassica oleracea var. oleracea | reverse complement strand
TTTTACTTCTTGGCTCCCGTGAATGAACTGTCAAAGCCATCATTATTTGCAGGAAAAAAGATTAAACAAAGCAACTGATGAAAAGAAACAAATATGTTTCACAGCACATAAACTCTTCTTGAACAATCAGGCAACGGATAGTATGTCTCCCGTGTGACTCAGCTGAGTCCTTGATGGCATCCTGAACGACAAATGTCTTCTTCTTCTTCTTGGTTAGATCAAAGGGTGCAAGCTAAGGATGACCAAAGAAAATTAAAACCACACAGTCATGATTTATCAGGCAAAATAAAAGAACCGATGATGAATTTACTAAAAATGGGGAGATGTAGAGACTAAAGAAGAAAAACCGATTCATGAAACTCAAAGAGCCAATCTGTGTTTCTTAGTTGAGTCATGAACCGATGATTAAAAATTGAAAGCCCTAAACTTCCATTGAAGAGATGCTTACAGAGCAAAGAGGTTTATTGGGCTTTTTTTTTATGAATCCCATTTCAAAACATGACTTATAAAGTATTTATTAAATCATTAGATAAAATAAATATATATTTGTTTCAGCTATCAATGTACAAAGAATCCTTTAGCTCAGTGGTATAACTGTTGTTGTTAGATCTCAATAACCCGGGTTCGAGTCACAGACTTGACACTTTTTCACACTTTTTAAAAGTGGGAACCACATATCACTGACGTGACGCAACTGCTCTATTATAATGTAGATTATTATTATCTAAATTTTATATCTAATATTTTCACTTTTCTTCTATTAATTTTAAAAGGCCCTATTCAATTGTTTGATGAATTTTATTTATTTTAACTGTAATGTTAAATTTATTATTATGGGCTTTTTGCAAAATTGACTTAAAAATCAAAGTCAAACACAAAACCAACCTCATTTTTTATTGGAAATTAGTTTTGCCCTATTCACCCCACAAGTTCATATAATTCACGAAAATGCCATCAATTTTTTTTTCTTTTCGAAAATGACATTTTTACTCTCTCACCCTCATCATCTTCAAGTAATTACAAAATTGCCATTGTCATCAATACCCCAACCACCATGAACAACCAATTTGAAGCTCTTAATTCTCCCAAAATCGATTTACCCTTCTTCTTTCTCCATTCTTATGAACTAAACACAACATCTCTCTCACTTTCTCTCCACATTCAGCTAAAAAAACCAAGATTTTGATTCTACATTTTTTATGGTTCATAGAGTCATAGAAGCTAACGATTCTAGGTGGGTCACTTTCGTTTGAGATTATGTGTGCTTGGAGAAGCCTTATGTGTGCTAAGGACGTTATCTCACCAATTTAAGGTATGAAATCGAGTTTTTTTCTAGATCTGTTCGTCCAGACGACTTCCCAGGTAAGTCTTCTAGCTGTAGACGACTTACCTGGAAGTCGTCTGGTCAATACATAGGTTATTTTTGTAATTGACTTTGAAATCTGTTTTCTGAGATGACTGAAATATAAGTCGTCTGCTTTGGTTTGGTTCCAAAAAAATCTCCAAAGAACCTAGACGACTTAAGTCGTCATAGGTTAGTTTTGCATTTGACTGGATTTTGTCGGAATTTTGACTTTCCTGGACGACTTATTTTTCAGTCGTCTGGTGGAAAATTGAAATATCTATATTTTATTAAAACGCGACGACTTACATGTAAGTCGTCGTAGGTTAGTTTTGCCATTGAAAAAAAAAACTTCAATATTAATTATACCCAGACAACTTACAATTCAGTCGTCCGCTCGACTACTTACATGCCATGTTCGAAAACGCGCTCTCAGCGGCCGATTAAACGATGGTGAGACGCTATACGGTGGTTGGCCGTGGCGATTTCGTCATGTTCGGCCACAAAATCGGCAACAACAATTTGTTTCTCTTTTTTGAGTTTTGAGAATCTAAAACGATATATTAGATGATGTATGAATGAGTTTAAAGCATAAAAGATGAAATTTTGATGAATAAGGTGAAAACAATGTCGATAGCCGCCATGGAAATGTAGTAGAGATCATAAAATCTGAAAAAAATGGGGAAGACGAAAGAGAATTTACGATTTTACCCTTCACTAAAAGAAAAGGCTTAAAATGGACAAAATTGAATTAAATACTGTTCGAACTCGGGTTTGGTGGAGTGATGCAGAGCATTAGTACCGCTGGTCCTACTTAAAGTTTAAGAGAAGCTCTCAAAATTTGTTTAAATAACCCAGACATTATAATAAAATTTAAAAAATATTCAAAACTAATCTCCGATTAATCGTAATCCCCGATTATTTATCAATTCGCTAGGCCCGGACCAACCGCCCGACTCACGCCTAGCGCGATTTTGAACATGGCTTACATGTAAGTCGTCCAGGATTTTACTCCGAGATTCTGGTCAAACCTCGTAAATCCTAGACGACTTACATGTAAGTCGTCTGACGGAAGACTGAATTGTGAGTCGTCTATATATAATTAAATATTGAAGTTTTATTTTTCAATTGCAAAACTAACCTATGACGACTTAATTGTAAGTCATCGAGTTTTTATAAAATATTGATATTTCAATTTTTCACCAGACGAGTGAAATGTAAGTCGTCCAGGAAAGTCAAACTTCTGAAATAATCCAGTCAAATGCAAAACTAACCTATGACGACTGAAATGTAAGTCGTCTAGCTTTTTTGGAGTTTTTTTTAACCAAACAAAAGTAGACGACTTATATTTTAGTCGTCTGGAAGACTTAGATTGAAGTCGTCCGCGTCGATCTTTAATAAACTTTTGTTTTCTTTGTTCTATGTATAATGTGTTTTATTTTGACTTTTTCAGATGATGCGTTGGTTACATGCATTGTATGGAAAATGGTTGTTGAAAGATGGATGTTGGAATTTTGTGGTTGATCATTTCAAAGGAGCGAGAATGTTATTTTTGAGTGCAGGTTCGACACATGCTGATTTTGTTGCAATGGCTCAAGAAGATTATAACCTGGACATGAACACATAGTCTGTGGAGTTAACCTACTCATGACAACAGATGGCTCCAGACCTTTCTCCTATTCATGTTAGAAGTGATAGACAAGTTTGGAACTTGCTCGAGATAACTAAAACGCATGAAGTACGTCTGGCTGTAGACGACTTACATGAAAGTCTTCTGGTCAATGTATAGACTTACATGGAAGTAGTCTCAAATTGTTATATGCTTTGACTAGTTACTATTGTTTGTTTCCATCTCTTAAGTATTATTGTTATAGATACTAATGATAATTATTGTTATGTGTTGGAAGAACGGTTAAAATGCTTCTTAAAATGTTGTATCAATATGAAGCTACCAACATTCTTGTCTATTAAGATGAGAAGAAGGCCATTAGAGTTTATTATTGCATATGAGAGATCCAAAGATAAGAGAAAGGCTATTGAAGTCTATTATTTCATTGATTTGTAAATGTGTAAACACATTGTTAGCACCAGTGTTTTAAAACCCGGACCAAACCGACGGTCGGACCGGGTTGAACCATGAACCGAAAATAATCCGGGTTGGGTTAATGCTAAAACCCAACTAAAACCGAACCAGCTAAAAACTCCTATCGAACCGTCGAAAACCCGGGAACCGGCGACCCAATGAACCGGCCAAACCCCGGTTCGTATATAAGCCAAAATTTTGTTAATGAAACAATTAATTTTTCTTCCTTTTTAAGTAAAAATAAGATTTATCAAAGATTAATAAAGTATTGTCTCTCGACTTTTTCTTTTGTCGTCTCTACAGCTCATAAATTACAAGAATCACAAAGTTTAATATTCACGTCAAGATATTGTTTTTGTCTACTTCTCACTTTTAAAAAAAAATTCTTCCATGATCACTTCTTTTGAAGACTTTAAATAATTGAAACATTTTCGTTTCTGAAATTTGTATTTCAAAATACAACTTTTACCTAATGTGTATATAATTTTTCTTAAAAGTGATGAAAATTTAGAGTATAAAATCTGTGAATAACGTTTAAATGTGCTTTTCATATTGATTTTAGATTTTAATTGTTATTTTTAAAATTTTCTACACATTGTGACTATTAATTTAAACATTTTATTTGATATGATCTATTATTTTTAAAATATACATATTATTTATAAAATATCATTAAATTTAGTTTAATCTACGTAAACCCATCGAACCCGGTTCAGACCCGGTCGAACCACAATGACCCATGGCCCAAAATATTTCCGGTTCGCTAGCCGGTCCGATTTTAAAAACACTGTTAGCACATGTATTACATCTTGGGAAACATTATTACTGATTTTACAAAAAAATCACAACTAAAAGAGTAGACATGCACATCACAAAACAGACCACAAACAAAACTATTATAGATCATTCCTCTACAAAGACAAGCATGGACTCCACTTGATATGGAAGAAGACTTTGTCAGAAGACTTCCAGGAAGCTGTCTAGCGCATTATATTTTAGACGACTAACAGGGAAGTCATCCCAGAAGTCTTACAGATCTGAAAAACCTGCATATCAAATCCAGATCTGAAAAACATGCATATCAAAAAACGTTCAAATGGCTTAAAAACAGAGAAAATGAGTGGAATATTAGATAAATCTACCTTTATAGAACACACAAAAATACATATCTAAAATTAATAGATCTACCTTTAAATGAGTGGAAAATGAGAACCATCTGATTAAAAACCTGAAAAAAAAGATAGATTAGTGAGAAAGACATGATACAAAATTGAAAAATTCATATAAAGTTTGGTGTTTTCAAGTCAAAGAGGTTAGAGTGGGTTTGGAGAGTTTTAGTTTGGGAAAAAAGTAAGACCTTTATACAATAGGAATCTACCAAATGAAGAAAAATCAGACATAAAAACTTACCAAAACGCTTAGATCTGTTATGAAAGGGAGAATTCGTCAGAAGACTTCCAAGAAGTCCACACGACTTCCTGGAAGTCGTCTGGAAGACTTCCTGGAAGTCGTCT
>NC_027756.1:8083446-8090207 GCF_000695525.1 Brassica oleracea var. oleracea | reverse complement strand
GATAAATCTACCTTTATAGAACACACAAAAATACATATCTAAAATTTTTAGATCTACCTTTAAATGAGTGGAAGATGAGAATCATGTGATGAAAATTAATAAGAAAGACATGAGACAAAAACAATAAATTGATATAAAGCTTAGTGTTTATAAGTTCAAAGAGATTATAGAGAGGTTGAAGAGTTTTAGAATGATGAACATTACATTTTTGTTGCAGCCATTTGAGAGGAGCAGAGAGAAAGTGTAAATTTTATTTTATATAGGGAGACAAAAACTTCAATTAGGTTAAAATATTTTTGATTCAGACGACTTCCTAGACGACTTACTTGTAAGTCACCCAGAAGACTTTAATATTTTTAGCGGGAAATTAAAATATTTTTAACGGGAAACTAAAATAGAAGACTTCCCAGACGACTTACAAGTAAGTCGTCTAGTTTAAATTATTTAAGCGGGAAAATAATTTTTTAAAAAAAATTAGGCAGGAATATTTGGACGACTTACCAGCTAAAATTATTCACCAGACGACTTGGAAGTCGTCTGGACCCTAAACATAACCTCTAAACTTAATTAACTAACTAAACACTTCATGAAATCAAATTAAACTTCAAAAGTGTTTACTATACACAAAAATAAACACTTACATGTAAAAATTTAATTTTTAAAAAAAACTTTCAAGTTTTCCAAAATCTAACCCTAAAAATACATACAATACTACAACATATGTTGCCAAACCCTAGACCAAAGAATACCATGATTCACTATCTACACTCATCTATGTTGAAAACAATTCAGTTTTGTTATATTTTAATTTATATCACTTAAAACTGTTTATAATTACATGATTTTAATTTTTCACTTATCAAAATATTTTTTTAAAAATTTATAAATTATTTTTAAGATCAGCTACACCAGAAGACTTATTTGGAAGTCGTCTTGAAGACTTATTTGGAAGTCGTCTTGAAGACTTCTAGCATCTCAGGCGACTCAGACGACTTACTGGAGCTATATTCGTAAAAATGACCTCTGTTTTTTTGTTTGGTCACAAGGGGCTGACTGTATTTTCACAAGGCTTTTAAGTTAGTTTTGCATTTGATTCAAGTTTGAGTATATGTTTGTATTTAAAATCAAGTTCTGAGTCATATTTGGCAAATTTTCTTATTATTATTATCTAAATCCTAACAAGTTATCCACGTTACATCTAATATTTTCACTTTTCTTCTATTAATTTTTTTTCTCTTCTTACATTTATAATTATATATGAATACAAATTAGAAGTGGGATCCCATTAAGTGAGGACCCTAATAATTTTTTTCTTAAGTTTGTGTATAAGTCCTGCTCTACTTCAAAAACTGAATCACCAACAACAACAACCATTCAACCGCTGCACGAGGAGGGACCAAACCGGACAGGCCACAAAACAAGATGGAGAGACAGAGATCTAAAACCAGATCTACAAGATTAGAACGCTAGTGAAGACTAGCACACCGTTAAGCATGATGATCCAAAACTTCTAATCTTATATATTAAAGATAAGTATTCCACATCGGAAATTTAAGGGGATCCTAACTAATGTATAAATGGTTAGAGTTAATCCACTTGTCATCAACTGGTTTTAAGTTGGTAATTCATAATACTCCCGAATCTAACATGCCTCTGATATTATGGTTCATATGCTTCTAATTTAAAACTAATTGGTGACAAATTGATTGGCCGTAATCTTTTATATATTGCTTAAATTCTTTTTGAATTTTCCACGGCGAGAGAAGAAAGAACATCTTACTAACTTGAATTACCCGACATTATGCTTATATTCCACCCATTTTGTTTTAGTTGACGTTTTGGAACCATTTTTGTTTTACTATATGTGATGTTTTCAAAAAAAGTAATGTAGTAAAACACAATGCCGGTGACTTTCTTTACCCTTTATATTATTCTTTCTAGTTAACAAAGTCAACTACTTTACTCTTTACCAGAGATTTTTTTTGTCTGACGTCTTTACCGGAGATGATATGCAGTTAGTTTATATATTCACTAATAAGATGTCAATAGATGTAGACGTTTCGTTTTCTACACGGTGTTGCTTGACCATTTCAACATAAATTAATGAAGCGAGTGTTGATCACGTTCATTTGATGAGGGAGGCCAGTTGCAATCTTGAACATGCTTCCTCTTGTTTCCTCTCTTTAACATCTCTAATTATGTCGCTATCAGGTAGTCATGTTTTTTAGACTTTTCTTCGACGTTGTTATATTGCTTCGGTTTCTTGGCCTTGAATGTCTTGGTTTCTTTCTTTTTGTATTAGATCAACTAGGTGATATCTTGTGGCTTTGTAAACTTGGACTCAGTCAAATGGATTCCATAGAATAGTAGCTGGTCAATCAATTAATCAGTCTTATGGTTAGTAGTATATAAGCAGGTGGGTATGAATGCATGACCTTATAAACCCTCACCACCATTCAACAACCAATATCTAAGAGCTTTTCATTTGCGTTTCTTCCTTCTAACCCATGGATCGAGTTCCGTTCTTGAATGTTGTAAAGGATGTTGTGGGTACCTTAAATGAATCCCGCAAACTCTTTCTCAAGAACAAGAAGTTGATGTTCTCGGTCTTGGTATTCCCTCTCTTGCTCAATGGTCTAGTTTACTTGTTCACGGTCCTTGCCATCAAACCTGAGATAACAAACTTGATTCAAGAATCTAATTTGTTACCTATGATGGATCCAAGCAGCCCGGAATACATAGCTCAACTTATGAGAGTCTTTGCAGATTTTCGCCAGTTTGTGGTTTCTTCATACTTCATTTCCACAGTCTCCTTTGTCATCAAACTTTTATCGGTTCTAATCATCGTCCATGCTTCAGCTCTTACTCATAAAGATGAGAACGTGAACCTCAGAGACTTTCCGGTTCTGACCCTTAAATCTTGGAAGGGACCTCTTGTGACCTATTTCTACATATCTCTCTTCAGTCTTGGCTATTGGTTTCTCTTCTTCATAATCCTTTTCCCTCTCCTTTTGTTGTCTTCAAATTTTAGTTCCTTAGCAACCAAGTCGTGGTCCTTGTTTGTTCTGTTCGCATTGTTCGAGTCCTATTTAGCTATCGTTTGGTTCCTATCTTTGGTCATATCGATACTCGAGGAAACTTATGGATTCCAAGCTTTGGGGAAAGCTGCAAAGATCGTTAAAGGGATGAAGCCACAACTATTCCTCTTGAATGTTATCTTCGGTTTATTGTGCTTCGGTTTAGCTCAGGTCGTGAGGCTGGTCGATTTGAGATGGTCGTTTGCGGTTACCTTAACCACCGGTTTGGTACTTGTGGGATCAATCTTTGCGGTGAGGATGTTTCAACTTGTGATTTACACCGTTGCATATTTCCAATGCAAGAGTCTCCGCGGCCAAGACATTGAGTCGCTGAGGGATGTTGAATATACGAAATTATCATCCACTTCTCTTATTGGAGCATTGCCTTGAAATATTTAAAGAGACCACGCGCATAATACGGTATAGTCTCATGAATGGATTGCTTGTTTGTTTTGTGATTTGGAAAATTATTGTTATGAATAATATATGTTTTTGCAATATATATTTGCTTCTTCTTTTGTACTGTTTATGCCACATATGATTTCAAGCAAAATCTCACAAACCCCACTAGATTACTATCAAGTTTTGTTTAAATTGTAGAACAGACCGAAATAATAGTAACTAGATTCTCATCTACACTTTTAAGCGCAAAATTATATTTTATATACAATTTAATTTAATGAAAATAAAAATATTTATTTTAGTTTTTGTTTATATTTGTAAACTAGTTTGATTTTTAATTTTTTTAAGTTAAAATTGTTGGGTTTTAAAATATAGTAATCTCATTTTGTGTTTTTATTCATCATTCACGCATTGGCATAAAATCCATAACTCAAAATCCAAACCAAACCCAAACAGAAAAATCTGATATGTACCCGATCAAAAATGTAAACAATAATTGGATGGATCTTGTAGGGTGTTACAACATATATGAATCTGAAGTGTTATTAATCGAAAATCCGAATGGATGACCCAAAAATGATAAAAAAACAAAAAATTCAAAAAATATCCAAAGAAACCGATCTGAATATGAAGTATAATTATTTGAAACAGAACTATGTACTTCAAAACCACGTGTTAGTGGTCCAGTGGTTAAACTCAACCTGAGAAATCATGGGTTCGAGTGCTGCTGGGAGGTAATTATCTTGAGTGACCTTCGGGCCTAATACGGAGAAACCTGCTAACGTGTGGCAACTGGTGGGATTTACATGGGTGATCAGCAGCCCTCCTGTATGCCTCGGCGGGCTCCCCGGCTAAGCTCCGGTGGACGGTCATTGGCGCTAGTTGGATCCTCTCGAGGCTCCGGATACCAGGATCATAAAAAAAAAAACTATGTACTTCAAATATTCACTTCCATATTTATTTTTATTTGATATCTAAAAATAAATATTTAGAATTTAAATAATTTAAATACTCGATTCTATAAAAAGTATTTATCTTCATGTTTTGCCTTTTAAATTTTAGATTTTACTTCAAGTATATTCGAACCGAACTGATATAACCCTAATTTGAACGGTTACTTTATGAAGATTAGGATGTCATATAATTTAGAATGGAAACCGATGTGTTATATTTGAACTTGATCCGTACTTAAAAATTTACTAAAATAAGACCTAGGATCAAATCCAAAATATCAGTCCGGAATATGAACGCCCATGCTTAACTTAGACAAATAATTTTTTTTTCTATTTTCTTTGAAATCTACATGTCCATGCCTGTAAAAAAAGAAAATTTTAGAAGAAAACTGAAATAATATTTAGATACATATTTTAATAATATTAATAAATTTAATTCGTTATTTAAACAATCATTTTAAAAAAAAAATATAAGATTTTATCATAGTGAAAATAGAAAACATCAAAAAGTTTAAAAATTATTTAATAGTAAGATAATTTCATGTGTGATGGTGTATTCAACTAAAATGGTATAATATGTAAATAGTGGCCAAATTAACTTTAATGAAATGTCTAGAAATAGGTAAAATTTAACTCGTATAAATCATAAATAAGATTAGTTCCATAAAATGTTTATGTTTTAATGAAATGCATAGATACATAGAACAAATCTCAAAAGGTCTTATTTCTGTTGACTCGTTGTTGGGAATATGATAAGATTTTAAGAATTGTTTTAAAGATAAGTTTACAAAATATCTTGGGGCTCTTTGATGGTGGTATCCCCAAGAACTAAAAATGCTTCAAGAGGAGTCTGATATAGATGAATAATTTGTTTGGTGAACCTGAAATCTTAAAGATGCTTTTCTCGGTTTGCATATCAATGGAAGGCGACAAAGAGCTGCTTGCGGCAATCAAGGTTAACCTATGCTGTTGACGCACACACAGAATAAACCAATTGAGCTGTATGTGTTTGGTTATTTTTGAAAATACCTAACCACATCGTGGTGGTCTAGTGGTTTCCACTAGAGGAGGAGTTGCCCTGTTGTTCCAGGCCAGGGATCGACTCCCCTCTAGTGCGAAATTATTAGCTCCACATGTGGCGACGCGGATATGGGCCCATACTTACGGCCCATTTGAATACCCGGGAGAGGATCTATCCGTGGGTTGCACCTCTCACCTGGGGATTAGGTCTGTGTCTTTAATAGACCCGGATTTAACCATTTTTTCGTCAAAAAAAAAAAATACCTAAAACATTTTGGTATAGTAAATTTTTAAAATATGAAGAGCACAATATTTAATTTTAAATGTGACACTGGAAATAAAATTTTATGGTACACAGTAGTTTCTCATTTTATGTGTAAACCGATCGGCTCCCCACCAAATACAGAAGTTGTACTCATTCCATGAATATGACTCAAAACTTGAAATCAAACACAAAACTAATTCATGTTTTTTTTTTGAATCTTGACTTGCCTATTTCACCTCCAAAGTTCAGATTATTCACGAAAATACCGTCATTTTTTTTTTTTTTTGAAAATGCATATTTTACTCTATCACCCTCATCTTTCTCAAGTATTCACAATATTGTCATTGCCATCAATACACCAACCACCATGAACAACCAATTTGAAGCTCTTAATGCACCTTAAACAATCATTTTTCTGAAAATGCATATTTTACTCTATCACCCTCATCTTCCTCAAGTATAAAACAAAAAAAATTATTTTTTTAGACGATTTACACGGAAGTCGTCCGTCCGACGACTTCCACGAAAGTCGTCCATGATTTTATTCCGAGATTCTGGTCAAACCTTGCTTATTTTGGACGACTTCCATGTAAGTCGTTGGACGGACGACTTCCGTGTAAATCGTCTAAAAAAAATAAATTTTTTTGTTTTATTTTTCAATTGCAAAACTAACCTGAGACGACTTACATGGAAGTCGTCTAGGTATAACAAAATATTGATTTTTTTTTAATTTTCTACTAGATGACTTACACTGAGACGACTTCCATGTAAGTCGTCTAGGTATAACAAAATATTTATTTTTTAATTTTCTACTGGGCGACTTACGTGTAAGTCGTCCAGGAAAAGTAAAATTTCGGACACAATCCGGTCAAATGCAAAACTAACCCATTTTCCCTAGACGACTTACATGGAAGTCGTATCAAATTTTTTTATCAAATAAAGGTGGACGACTAACATGTAAGTCGTCTAGAAAAAATAAATTAAAAGTTAATTTCAAAACTAACATCTGCATTGACCAGACGACTTCCAGGTAAGTCGTCTACA
>NC_027756.1:8059331-8083088 GCF_000695525.1 Brassica oleracea var. oleracea | reverse complement strand
AGCTTAGACTCCACTTGATATGGAAGAAGACCCCGTCAGAAGACTTCCGGGAAGTCGTCTGGAAGACTTCCTGGAAGTTGTCTGGAAGACTTCTTCGAAGTTGTCTGGAAGACTTACTGGAAGTCTTCTAGCGCATTATATTTTAGAAGACTTCTGAGAAGACTTCCCATAGGTCTTCTAAAGTCTGATCCAGATCTGAAAAACATGTATATCAAACCCAGATCTGTAAAAACTTGCATATCATATCAAAAAATGTTCAAATGGCTTAAAAATAGAGAATGAGTGGAAAATTAGATAGACATACTGTTATAAAACACACAAAGTACATATCCAAGTGGAAGATGAGAACCATCTGATTAAAACCTGCAACAAAAAGATAGATTAGTGGGAAAGACATGAGACAAAAATGAAAAATTCATATAAAGTTTAGTCTTTTCAAGTCAAAGAGATAAAAATATGAATTTTATGCAACAGGAGGTTACCAAATGAAGAAAAATCAACATAAGAACTTACCAAAACGCTCAGATCTATTATGAAAGGGAGACATGGGAGAAGACTCCGTCAGAAGACTTCCTGGAAGTCGTCTGGAAGACTTCCTGGAAATCGTCTGGAAGTCTTCTACCCCAGAAGTCTTCCAGATCTGAAAACCCTGCATATCCAAATCCAGATCTGAAAAACCTGCATCTCCAAAAACGTTTAAATGGCTTAAAAACAGAGAAAATGAGTGGAATATTAGATAGATCTATCTTTATAGAACACACAAAAATACATATCTAAAATTAATAAATCTACCTTTAAATGAGTGGAAGATGAGAACCATGTGATGAAAAACCTGCAAAGCAAGATAAACTAGTGAGAAAGACATGAGACAAAAACAATAAATTGATATAAAGTTTGGTGTTTATAAGTTCAAAGAGAATAGAGAAATAAACTAGTGAGAAAGACATGAGACAAAAACAATAAATTGATATAAAGTTTGGTGTTTATAAGTTCAAAGAGAATAGAGAAAGGTTGGAGAGTTTTAGAATGAGGAACATATCATTTTTGTTGCAGCCATTTGAGAGGAGGAGAGAGAATGTGCAAAAAAAAATCTAAAATATAATGCGCTAGAAGATAATAATGTGGAATATGAACATATTTACCAAAACAATTTATGAATATCTCTTCAAATTTACTTGTAAGTCGCCCATAAGGTTTCAATATTTTTTAGTGAGAAGCTAAAATATTTTTAACGGGAAACTAAAATATTTTTAGCGGGAGTTAGAAGACTTCCCAACGACTTACATGTTAGTCATCTAGACCCTAAACATAACTCTTAAACTAACTAACTAAACACTTCAAAAAATCAAATTAAACTTAAAAAGTGTTTAATATACACAGAAATAATCACATGTAGATAAAAATTTAATTTTTAAAAAATGTTTTCCAAAATCTAACCCTAAGAATACATACAATACTACAACATATGTTGTCAAACCCTATACCAAAGAATATCATGATTCACTACTTTCACTCATCTATGTTGAAAACAATTCAATTTTATTATATCTTAATTTATATCACCTAAAACTGTTTATAATTACATTATTTTAATTTTTCCCTTATCAAAATATTTCTTACAAAATTTATAAATTATTTTTAAGATCAACTATAGCAGACGACTTCCGTGGACGTCGTCCAGAAGACTTAACAGAATCTCAGAAGACTCATAAGACTTAACGAGGATATATTCATAAAAATGAATTCTGTTTTTTTGTTTGGTCACAAGGGGCTGGATGTAATTTCACAATGCTTTTGGGTTATTTTTGCATTTGATTCAAGTTTGGGTATACTTTTGCAATCAAAATCAAGTTTTGAGTCATATTTGGTAAATTCCCCTAAATATAATGTCACTATACAATATCAATAACCATATTGTATGAACCCATGTCGACTTATTATTTGTATTTAAGTCATTTAGAAAATTATATGTGGAAGCTTTTCTCATTTACACTGAAATGATAAAAGAAAACCATGAATCTAGAATAGTAAATCAGTGTTAAACAAGTCAACGTAATATGACAAATATATTTAAAAAAAATCGAACTTAAGAATTTCTAGATTGAAACCTATAATTTCTTTGAGGCAAGAACAACAGCATATTGCTAAATCTCCTTCCTACAGCTGCTGACACTCGAGTTTGGTATCTTTACTCTTAAGGTAGAAAATTTTACTTGTAGAATTAACATCTTCGGTAATATCTATCTATTACTATAAAGTACACTATTCCCTTCTCCTACTGCTAAGTCAGAAAATAGTTCATGGAGAGGCTGACACCTGTCCCCCTATTAACGAGTTTTTGTTGCGTTTTTCAATTGAATATGGCCTTTGCATATACGTTTTATTCTAAGCCCAAGAAACTCATTCGTAAAAGAAGATGACATCTCCTCTTCGCAACCCTAGCCGTTCTGATTCCACTCCCCACGCGATTGAGCTGAGAAACGGTAGTCGTTATGGCACTCAAGCCTCAATACCCACTACTTCATCTTCAATGCTTCTTTGCTTCTTCTTTAAGCTCCAGCAGCGTATATATATATAGAGGGTTTAACAGTCTTCGCAGCCATCTATTTGGTCCGCCTTTAGCATATAACCCTAAATGTCTCTCACCAATATCCGATAATGGCTAAGCAAGAACTCCATTTTTCTGAGCTCGAGGCAGGCCGGTGTAGGAACTTCGTTGTAACAAGTCTCCTTCGCTTCTGGGAACCTCGCAATGTAAAGAAAGGTGGAGAGTTGTTGGATGTCGATCTGGTCGTGCTAATGGAAAGGTAATTGAGTAATTTTCTTTTCTCAATTCTTGATTGTTATAGTAATAGATGTTGTATTTTGAGATTAATCTTTTTTTTCATACTGGTTTGGTTCAAATGATTCATTTCCCATTATCCTCCGCCTTTGTCTCTGGTCTTACAATGCTACATCTTTCTCAGTGTTTATTTTGTTGATTTCTCTAAGATTTTAATGTTCAGGACTCGAGGGGTTTCTGATGGTTGCTATTTTTGCTGTACTTACGATACTTTGTCTCTTGCATGTGTATACGTCTGAGAATGTCTCACATGTTACTTTTTTTTTTGTTCAGTCAACTCTGATCCAGGGGTCAATCAGCGTGAAAGCAGGGACCTTATCCTGATGGATTTTTCCGCTTCTGCAGTTACGACCAGTTCATGTTGATTGCCAGGCAGTCCTGAATTCCTAAGTTCTCAACTTCCAACCGCAGTAAAATTCTAAGTCAGTCCCTTCCATTACATATTTTCTTGCTTATATTTTACTAACTCACATCTGTTTTCTTTAAAGAAGGTACTACGGATACGTTTGACTCTGATGTGTTCGCTCTTCTCATAAAGACATGGAATTGCACATCCAGTTTATACTTCTCAAGGGTCACATAAACTGAGGGTTTGTGTTGGGAAAGAGCGTGCTAGAAGCTTTTGGATTGGAAAAAGGAAACAAAGGGAGATAGTACCAATGACGAGGGCCGGGTCAGTTCAGTGGAATAGTTTTGTGGTGAAAAAAGCCAGGACAGGCTGCTATCTTGACCAAATTGTGATATACAACAAATGTAAGATTCTGATAATTCTCATGTACTAATTTTTTTCGTCAGGAAGAATGCTTTTCATTACTCCTCACAATGATTTCGCTGGGAAGGATCGTGTAACTCCCAAATTAATATTCTTTTCTTATTGCAGGATTGAGATTTAGTTTCTATTATTTGCATACCAATAATGGTTTGAAGCATTTTATTATAAGGATTGACATCTGATGCATTCTTTTCAGTTGTTTCGTGCAGTCTATTACATCAGATGATCAGAGAAACAACAGCTCACATGTGAGAACTGAAACAGAGACAAATGTCTCACCAATGGCATTTTTGGAGGCTCTCCTTCTGCACATCTTAACATATTTGTATTGAAGTATATTACTATCAGTCTTCTTCCCAAGAATGTCTTTATTTTTGTTCAAGAAATGTTCTTACTAATCTGTGCTTCTGTTTTATCTCTTAAGAATATTTTGTTTTATGAATGCTTTTCCTTTTTTTGAGTGATAGCTATAAGCACAAGTTGTGAAATATTTTTTAGATGACATGTATTTAGATGACTATTAAACTCCATTATAATTTTATTTTACAAGACACTGAAACAGATTTAGTATCACTTGAAAACATAGGTGGTGAATATTATAGAACTTTATCACGTTGTCACAGTTTGAAAATGTGATTTCGCAAATTTTTCATTCACAATATCATTCTTTTTTTTTTTTTTTTTTTTTTGTCAATTCTTGTTTGGAAGCTGTATGGATGAGATATATGATAAGTTGGCGGAACGTCTTGTCCCTACATCAGCTGCAATGTTTAGCCCCAATGTTAAGTAAGTTCTCTCTACACTCTTAGAAATGTTCTTTTTAGATAAACTCTTATTAATCGTTGTGTGTTGTCTCACGTAGACGTTTGGTCGGTCTGGCTGGTCCTCCTGGTGCGGGTAAAAGCACGTTAGCATATGAAGTTGTGAGTCGTATAAATAGCTTATGGCCTCAGAAAGCTGCTTCTTTTGACGCTGAGGTTATGCCGCCTGATGTCGCTACAGTGCTTCCCATGGATGGGTTCCACTTGTATCGTTCCCAGCTTGATGCCATGGAGGTTGAAGCTTTATTTTTGTTTTTAACAGCTCGAACTTTTTTATAAACAATTTTTTTTTGTTTTTTCCACTGTAGGATCCTAAAGAAGCTCACGCGAGAAGAGGAGGTGAGATCTGTTTTATCTTATACGTTAGATTTCAAAAGGTTATATTTATAATCCTTTGATCCAATTAAACAACCAGCTCCTTGGACTTTTAATCCTGCACTATTGCTCAACTGTTTAAAGAAGCTGAGAAACGAGGTAAAAGAGTTAGTCACATTATTTTTATTGACCTTAATAATCTTAAGAGCTGCGACACTTACATTAGACTCTGATAAGTTTTCAAACTGTCCAGGGCTCAGTCTATGTGCCATCATTCGATCATGGAGTTGGAGATCCAGTTGAAGATGATATCTTTGTTAGCCTCCAGTAAGTAGTCAGTAGCTTCGAATCTAGTACCGTGAAATGGTTTCGTTTCTCTCTTCCTGAGACTATCAGTTACCTTGTGTACATCTTTTTTTTTTACAGGCATAAAGTGGTGATTGTTGAGGGAAACTATTTGCTGTTAGAAGAAGGAACTTGGAAAGACATCTCTGATATGTTTGATGAGAAGTGGTAAAAACTTGTTTCTCCTTCACTCGTTGGTTCTTATTTTTTGGTTTCACCAATCAATGTATTATCATCAAGGTTCATTGATGTCAATCTGTTCTGGATGCCCAAAATATCCCTTAAATCTTGTTTGACAGAATCTTCAATCCTATGTCCAAATTGAATTGAAGACTTCTCAAAATTTATTAATTGTCCTGAAACTGCCTCATACTCCTTCAAAATCCTAAGGATAGTTTGACACTCATCCCTTTGAGCTTTACAAAAGAATAGACTATCATCCGCAAATAGCAAATGTGATATCGACGGGCAAGCTCTCGCTACCTTCATCCCCGTTAAGTGATGCCCTCTCTCTGCCTTTTTTATATTTGCAATTAAGGCCTCTGTGCATAGAATAAATAAATAAGGCGATAAAGGATCTCCTTGACGTAAGCCTCTATGGGGAACAATGAGGCCACGTGGTTGACCATTTATGAGAACCCGATATTGAACCGATGATATACATTCCATCATTAATTTAATCCAATGAAGGTCAAATCCCAATCTCTGTAATAATGCTTTAATAAAATCCCATTCCACCCTATCATACGCTTTACTCATATCCGTTTTAATTGCCATATACTTTCCCTGACATGCTTTATTAGTCCGTAATCCATGAAACATTTCCTGGGCAATAAGAATATTATCAGAAATCAACCTTCCTGCCACAAATGCCGACTGGGTTTCAGATATGAGCAACGGGAGATAAATTTTCAATCGCTGGCATAATACCTTCGAAATAATTTTATACCCTACATTACACAAACTGATGGGTCTTAATTCCGTCATCCTTGTAGGTCTCTCTGTTTTTGGGATCATACATATATTAGTGATATTCAATCGTGTATCCATTTCTCCAGAAACCAAAAAATTATTCACCATCTCTAGTAAATCATTCTTAATAATATGCCATGAGTGTTGGAAAAAAAGAGCTGTCATGCCGTCCGGCCCTGGCGCCTTCTCTGGATGCATCATAAACAAAGCCTTTTTAACCTCTTCTTCCGTCGCGAGCCTCAACAAATGTTGGTTCATCTGGGGAGTGATTCCCGGTGTAACCTCTGCAAGGAAACTATCAAAGTCCGATGGGGATGTGGTACTAAATAAATCCTCAAAATAATCTATTGCCACTTTTTCCACGCCATTATCCTCTGTGATCCAATTCCCGTCCTCATCATGTAATCCAACAATCCTATTACACATCCTTCTTTGCCTAGTTAAGGCATGATAAAATTTTGTATTAAGATCTCCAGATGAATACCACATATTCCTACTTTTTTGGTGCCAGTAATCTTCCTCATCCTTATATGCATCTTGTAATTTCCTAGATACCTCCAGAATGTCCTCTTGAGACCTAGTATTATCTGTTTGAACCTCTTCAAGAGCCTTTTGTAAATCATTTATTTTTTCCTTTCCGTAAGGAGGATTATCTTTCCGCCACTTAGCAATTTCATGACGACAATTGCTAATTTTTTCCACTATATTCTGTGTTCTTTCTTCCTCCCTTCTTTCACTATGATCTGTCCAACCCATTGCAATTGACTCCATGAGACCCGCCTGTCCAATCCATCTCTTATCAAACCGAAATTGTCCTTTTCTCTTAACAACTTTATCCTCAAGATAGGCCACCTAAAAAGTGATTACACTATGTATATTGGCATCTAAAAAGTGATTAATCTATTAGAAACTAGAACTAACTTGCAATTTTTAATTGTTTAAAAAATCTTAATTTGTTTTAGTTTTTTTTTTTCCAATAATTATCCAGTAATTTGTCATTCATCTGATATATCAAACGCGTCAGACAAGAAATTTTTACGCAACGACTCTTGGCTACATTTGTTTTTAACAACGACTCTTGGCTACATTTGCTAACAACTATATACATAGGTAAATTTGTCCGATTCAAAATTTTAAAACTATATTTACCAGAATCAGGGAAAAAATTACATTTGATAGAATAACAATATATATATATATATATATATATATATATATATATATATGTGTGTGTATTTGTTAAATTGTAGAATATTTTCACTGGAAATAAAAAAAATAAAAAATAAAGTTTTTGGATCAAAATATTAGACTGAGAATATATTCAAAATTCACTTAAACCATTAATAAACAGATACCTTAATACTTAATATAGTAAGAAAAAAAATAAAAAGTCAAAGATTAAGTTAGAAAGTATATAAATTGTATTTTTAATGACAATGTAATATAGTGATTGGTATTTTAAAAAGATAGTAATTGTAAAACAAAATAATATTTTTCTTTGTCTGCAACAAAATAATAGTCAATAATAAAATTAAATTAATTGTGCATATACATTGAGAATATACTGATTATCTTCTTACAGAGTTTTAATCATGAACTACATTTTAACAATAGTTAGATTGTAATATATTATGTTTTTATAGTTTAACAAATAATATAGTAAATATTAATATTTTCATAGAATTTTTAGTGTATTTAACTAATAGAGCATTTTTAAAAGTTTTTTATTTACTTTTTTACAAAATTTGTTTTTTTAATACGAAATATAATTTAGTTTTACTTAAAACAATGAGTATTTATATTAGGGATCCCTTATATTAGATTCACCTACTATAATTGTAATAAATATATTATAGTCGTAAAAAAATATGTTATAAGCATTAAATGACATATAAGCAAATTAATAAAAATACGTATGATCTAAATAGTATATATAACGAATTGAAATATATAATCCGCGGACCGACCCTAGTACCAAATATTAAAGAGTACCATGAATTGTTCTAAGAAATATGATTACTTAATCGTTTGATTTATCATATTTTATGTGTAAAACTTTTCGCGAAACTTTTCAATAACTTGTCCAAACAATGTGAAAACATTGCACATGCGATTGTCTAAAGACTATGCGGCAAAATTAAGATGCCGCTTTGAATTTCACCCGACATGAAATGATGAAATTGTCACACATTGATTTTTAGTATATTAATTACTTCTTCCGACATATTTTAGAGAAAGAAATTAGAAAAAGAAATTAGAACAGATACATTTTATGTTTTATTATATTTTATCAACTAATAATAATTAATTATAAATTTGGAAAAATTGCATCTATTAAATTTTGTTATTTTAAAATTGTAGAAAATTAGATATTGTTTATGCTATCAGAACGTTTAAACACAACACTAAATTATCTATATTTGACACATTTTTTATTAAATTTATATGCTTGTTATTTACTTAAACTTTTGGAAATTCTCTCATGTATTATAAACAATTTCAAAAAACTCTTTATATATTATCTTTGGGATTCCTGAATATTCTTTTGATTATATATAAAATTCAATTTTTATTTGATTAATATTTAATTATCCATATTTTTGTTTCCTAAAATTTTGATTTTTATGATTAAAAATATTCTTTTTGAACAGCAATACATTATATATAAGGGAATTATCTTTCAGTTTAAAATAGTTTTCATTTCTGATCAATGTTTATTATATTAATGTATAATAAATAATCTGATTTAATAAGTAAATCTAATAATATATTAAGGGTATTAGCGATTTCAACCATTCAAACTTTTAATGTAAAAGCTTGGAGGAAAAAATTATTTCGCAAATAATAATATAGATAAATAATCATAAATTATGGATTTATGACTAAATTAATATATTTTAATAGTATGTGTGAAAATTTTAAAATATGTATTCGTTTAAAAAAGTAGAAATCTCGTTTAAGAGAAGCCCCTAGAAAACTAAGATGAGCACCTCTAATGAAACATTTTTAGCCAAAATATATACATAAAATAATAATTAAAAAAACAAAAAGTAAGACAAAGGAATAAATGCTTAAGAACTTGTATCTCAAATAAGATGTTTTAAAAACCTCATTAGATACTGTCGAGACACATGTCAAGTTTTTAATGATTATTTTTGTTTTAAAACTTAAATAAAAAATAATAATATATTGTTGTTAAGATACTCAAATGAGCATCCTCGCAATTAAAATTGCTTTAAGCGCAAGTCTATCGTGGGTCTTCATGCAAAGTATATAACTATTAAAAATAATAATAATAATAATAATAGATGACAAAGAATAAGAATCGTTTCTTGTTTAGAAGCTTTAAGAACCTCTGCAGATACTTTGTTGCCATTTGTAACTTTATTACAGGTTTAAGTTTTTAAATTTAATTACGTATTTCTGTCATAATTGAAATATTACTATTTTTTTAGATATTATCCAATAAGGTTTTTCTAACATCTTTGGTTTGGTTGAGCCAAAAAGAAAATAAATTTTACATTTTATTTTTGTTTTTGTTTTAAATAATTACGTGTATGAACCCAATCAAATCCGGCCCACTAAATCTATAAATATCAGCTGTAGTGGTTCTCACATTTATGATCCTATAAATTGTAGGACCATTATACAAAAGTTATTGATGCAAACTGCTCACCCATCCATGACAATGAAAATGTAATCCATTCTGTATTGTTTTTTTTGTGTGCACAAATCCATTCTTTATTCAATAGAACGGATTAATTACTAGTGTATATATATAGAGAACAAATAAGTATTTATATTTGGTGACAAGAAAATCACATACTGGAAAAATCTATAACAGTAGAAAGATGACGAGTGTTCCTTTTTTCTAGATGATGAAATTTGAATATTCGTAATGAATTAGTGATCATTAGAAATAACATTTTATCTTAACTTGAAAGAATGGCGGAAATTGTGAGAATGAGTTATATACTTTGGTTCGATGATTAATAAAAGCTTACGTAAAAGTTTCTCTTACATAGAATGTTCTTCAAAACTAGAAATTCAGTTATTTTTGGTCGAATTCAAAATAAAATATATGCATGTATTTTTGTTTTGATAAAAATGTTAAGATATTATTATTAATTTTTTTTACAGATATACAGGGAAACGAGAAGCAGAAAAAAAATAAAACAACTAAACAGCACTCTTCCTAACCTAACACGGGAACAACACAACAAGTAAGACAACTAACCATCGGACCAGACAAAGTCAAAACATCCCGTTTGCCGCATAAAAAAGAACCTCAGTTAAACTGAAAGATAGAACCCGATAATATTAGCTTCCCCGATGATTCACTCTTTATGATCAGGTTCAACCAAGAACAACTCTCTGGCGACCTTCGAAGATAAGACAACTCAGCCAGACAGCAAAAACCCGAGGCCAATAACAACACAAAGCAATGCCGAACTTTTACTACCAGATTTTATTTACCAAATTACCATATTACGGGAAGCCAATCTGGTATATGCATATATCACCGGATTTTATTTATCTAAAAGCTTATAAGAATGAGTCATATTTCCTATTTTATGGTTGAGAATGAGTCATTCTTCCTATTTTATGGATCGGCTTTCAGTCTTGCGAGTATATATAATACCTTTCTTTGCATATATATTAGCTTTATGCCACAAGTGTAATATGCAAATGTACATGACCAATAACTAGTACTTACGGGGGTTGAGTCGATGAGATTGTGTGTATATATAATAGATTATGACAATATATAATACTAGGTTAAGATCCGCGCCTTGCGCGGAATCAACATTATATATATAAATTATTTTATGTATTAAATATTTTTACATATTATGAAATAATTAATATATATTAAATAATTAAAGTTCAGTAACTATTAAATATATAATTAAATTGGTGCAAACATATAAATTAATTTTATTAATCCAAAAAATATTTTTTATATTTGATAGGATATGTAATTAAATTTAAATAATACTAACATAGATAATATATTTTAGTATATTTTTAATATTAATGTCTATTAAATGATGATTTCTACTCATATAGTTTTTTCGATCATTTATATCTTTTATAGAAAAAAATCTAAATTACTGATAACAAAATTTTCATTGTGGGATTAATAGTTTTAGTAATTTATAATTTTTTAAAAAAAGTTGTCAATGATCGTTCAAAACTTTTATCAAAAAAATTGTTCAAAGTAAATTTTGAAACTAAAATATTGTATTTTATATGGTTTATAGTTTAATTTAAAACGACATATAGATTAATCTTAATAATTAATTAAATTAGACTTTTTACTTATATAATTTTTGTAATCATTTGTATTTTGTCATAGCAAAATTTTTAAACTATGGATCATAAAATTTGAATGTGAGACTCTTAACAGTTTTAGTAATTTATAGCCGTTTGTAAAAATTCAAAATATAACATATACATAAAAATCTAAATTTTTATTATATGGTTATTGTGGTTGTTTAATTTATTTAATAGTTTAAAATTAAACAAATATGATAGAAAATACACTATTTTTTTTATCAAATCTTTATTATTCAAAATCATTAATTGCCATATATACTTTAGCCACATTAGGCAATTCCGTAAATTTTATTTAAGGAAATAATAAAGTACATTAATGATGAATTTATTGTTAGTTTAATAAAAAGCTTATTATATAATTAGATTGACCAACATATTTCTCTAATGATTCTAAGAATCATCCTAGTGATGACATGTGGCTACAAAAAGAAGTTGTAATGCTTCTCAAATAATATATAAGGGATTAGTTTATATTTCTTAATAGGATCTTTGAAAATCTGAGTAATAATAGTATGCATTATTTTTGTGGAAGGATGCTGCTTTTGTGTCCATATGTAGCTGACAATTTTTTGAACATCTCTTGATTATTCCTGTCCCTTTTCTGTAAAGCTAGATTTATTTTCTTATATATCTATATATAATACAAGATAACAAAATAGCGAAAGGGCATACTTCGCCAAGGTATATAATATTTCGAACACAAAAGCATCATTCACAAGAGAATGAAAAAAAAAATGTTTTTGTACAAAAACAAAAAACACATCTATTGTACAAAAGTGTTTTTATGTCGAATAAATTTAACATTCACTCAGAAAAATGAAAAAGTGGTAAAAGCATTATAGTATTTGATGTATTTCAGACGCAAATCTATTCTATTCTTCTAGAAACATATATATCTTTTTATATTTCTGGAATTTTTAGAAAATATAAGGTCATATGGTTAAAATTATATACTATTAACTTTTCAAATTTGAAGGGGCAAAACTTATGTTTCATTTCACTATGTTGATTGGCCTTATATGCATATGTAAAATATTTAATTGTTTTGATACAGATAAATTCAGAAACTGGTCATGGATCTCAAACCTCGAACTTCCTGTGGAAAAGATCTTTTCAAACCTAAAATTTCATATGATATTTTCATCGACGATTTAATGCTAGAAAACTAGCTAGTTGGATAGCTCTTATCAGTTCGGAGATCGCGTGAAGGTGTGTGTATTCGTAGTCTTAACTGGACCTAGTTGTATAATAAGGTTATGGACCTAGTTGTATAATATAGGTAAAGTTTGAAAACAAGTGTTATGCAACAATTTTTTTGGGTATTGACTAATCGATTATATATTTCATATTATGTCTTTTAAAAATGTTACCTTTGACATGCATGTACGCAAACCTTGTCTTTACGTCATACTTGGGATGCAGACTGCAGACGTATTTAGTTGTAAAAGAGTCGTGATTCGTCTTGTTTCGCTGCACTTATAACATGCCGCGACCAAAGAAAGTCGTTCTCAACAGTTGTTTTTCACTATTATTGTTTTATCAAACCGTTTTTAATGCAACATTATCGACTTCTTTAAAAAAAATATTATCCACTTTCTTATCATCAGTCTGTCAACATTAAATTCACATACTAACCGTTGGTAATAAAACTAAAACAGTAAAAAATTATAGTTAATCCGTCTTCAACAAAGATTCGAGTTAATGTGGTTTTATATATAAACTTTAATAAATATACTACTCTTTCCGTTTCAAAAAATTATGTTTTAGGTTTTTCACACTTATTAAAAGCATCTCCAAAAAGAAACTCTATTTTGAAATTTCCAAAAATCTATATTTGAAGTTTAAAGGTGTTATTCTCCAAAAGCAAAACTTCAAACTCAACTTCAAAACTATTTATATTTTATAATATGGTCCTTATATTTATCATAACTAACTTGAATTCATAAAACTTTTATAAATAACTAGCAAATATATAAACATATTAAAACAATATTAATTAATAAATATTCTATTAAAATATATAAAAAAATAAATAAAAATAACTTAATTAATATTAAACTTCAAACAAAATACCATATTATTCCATAAAATGATTTTCGTAATGCATATATGATCTATTAATGCATTTCGAAGTAAAAATGGTTTTCTTCATTTTTACTTTGTAGATTATGAGCTAAAAATTGTTGAAATCAGATGATATTGATACTTGTAAATACATTAAATCGGAACAAGAAAGTAAAATAGAAACATAAAATATTGCTAAAAGACTAATTTCTTTTCGATGATATTAATACTCGTGAATATATTCGATATGAACAAGAAAAAATTGTAAGAAAAATACATAAAAAAAACAACAACAACAACCATCTTCAGTTACACAAAAAAAATTGGTATTTGAAAATTTTGAAGGTTCCGGATCAAGCTTATCTGATTATTAGTGTTGTTGTAAGATTTAAATTTGTGTAATAGTTGTGTCTTCATGTAATTTTTTTAAATCTTTTTGTTAAATTTCGTTTGTATGTTATTATTGTCTAAATCTAGTTTAAAATATTTTAAATCTTATTTTAAAGTTTTATTTAATTTTATGTGTAAAATATAAAATCTGTAAACAAAATTTAAAATATTTATGAGATATAATTTTTTAAGGATTAAAATAATAAACGAGAAAATATTTATGAATCATAAAGGTGATGTGTGATTGTAGGGACCAAAATGCAAATAAAAATATGAAACTAAAAATTTGAAGTTTTGAGTAGTGAAACTTCAAATATAGAGTTTCACTCCTCAAAACATCAAATTTGAAGTTTCTTTTTGGAGAGCAAAAAACTTCATATTTGAAGTTATATAGTGTTTTTTGGAGATGCTTTAAGAAAACATATCAAATTTTAGTTTCAAATGCATTATTTTTCGTTATCAACTATTGCACACAATTTTTGACCAATAAAATATTTATAAACACCATTATATTTTTTGAAATTTACAATTTGCAATTAATTTATGCATCGAAAATGTAAAACATATATCTTTTTGAATTTTTTTTTTTTAAATATGGATCTTTTGAAACGGAGGGAGTATTAGAATACACTGAAGTGTTAAAAGAAAATAAAAATAATTATATTGTGAATGTAAAAAATATATAAAAATATATAATATCATTTTTGAAATTTTATAAAAAAAAAATTTCTCAAATATTTCTATTTTAAGGTTTTGTCAGCAAAAGAACCTCAAAAAGAAAAATGATCAAAAAAAAATTATTAAAGAGGCAAAAACTTTTTACTCATTTCTTTATAAATATATAAATATAAATAATTTAATAAACAATAAAAATAATTTTATTTTATAATTTAAAATTATATGTTTTCAAATTCAAACTTTCCGATATTTTTTTTAAAGTTTCTTTTCGAAATTCCAAAACGCTTTATGAAACTATTTAAAAAAAATCACTTTGAAACTTTTTAACTTTAATAAAACCTATTTTAGTCATTTTTCTCTTTGGAGACTCTTTTGGTGAAAAATACTAAAAAGAATTATCCTAAAATTATTTTTATATAATATATATAACTAATATAAATGTAAAGCTATTAATTTATAATTTTAGTGGGACTATATATTTGCATATAATTCTATCAAAAGGTATATTATTTTATCGATATGTATCATATTTTGAACCGGCTCAATTTAGAATCTAGAAAATTTATCAATTTATTGAGTATTAATTTATCGAATATCAATTTATAGTTTATACTGTATATAGTTAATTAAATTAAAATAAATTTTTATTTAATATACATATATATATATATATATATATAATTATAATCTAGAACGACACCAAAGACAATGATATTGTAAATTGTCAGTAGCATCTTCTGATTCATAAAAAGAAGTGTATTAATAATAAAATCCTAGAAACGAAATGCAATAACAATAGCTAAAATTTATAATATACTGATAATACTTCTTTTGTTCTGAAAAATTTCATGTTTTAAAAATATATTTGTTTTGAAAATATATTTTTATGTATTATTTAATGGTAAATTGTAAATTTTAAAAGGAAATGTATTTATTGAAATTATTCTGGTTAAAAGGTACGGAGAATAGTTAGTTAAAAAATAACACCTAGGTAATTATTTTTTTAAAAAAAAATAATATGTATGAGTATTCTAGAAATACATACTCCCTCCGTTTTTAATATAAGACGTTTTAGAATTGTGCACATAGATTAAGAAATCATTAAATTTTTATATTTTCTAAACAAAAACATCATTAATTATTTACCAAACCATAAATCAACCAATAATAAAATAGAAGGTATATTATCATTAGTCATATAACATTAAGTGTTACTAAATAAAAACGTCATATAATTTGTAACATAAATTTTTTTCTAAAATGACTTATATTAAAAAAAACGGAGGAAGCATATTTTAGTTACATTTTTGTCGTCATTTATACACGATTGTCAAGTAAGCATTTGATGGGGCCCATAATTTCAGAGCATTACAACCGAACTTTAGCATGCAAAAAGTTTTGAAAGACTACAAATCTGGCGGCTGTGGTCAATTGCTTGCTATCATATTTCTACGGAACTAACAAAAACAAGAAATTGCCATATTTAAAAAAAAAATAAAGAAAAAGAAGAGTCAAAAAAAGGAGAAAGAATATTCAAAAATAAACAAAAAGTAAGAAAAGGAGAATATTAAAATAATTATCTCAAGACGCTATAGATAAAGTGGGGCCCAAGAAAATCTTTCAGACAACGTGGCTGATCAGATCGGGTCCCACAATTAGGACAATGGTTTCTGGGATTTGGATAAGGCCTCTTTTCGTTTTAGTATTTCTTTTTCTCTCCCACTCCCTTATCTTGTCCTAGAAATTTAAAACAAATCCTCCACACCATTAAACCACTCATTTCTTCTTCAATTAAAAAAGATTCTTTGATTTTTAAAAAATTTCCATGTTATGATATTTTTGAAGCTACCATGGAAAATACTGATCACCCAAATTATTTTGTAAATTTCTTGTCTAAAGTTTCTTTCTATTTCTTCTTGGGAAATACACAAAAAAAAATTTCTCCATTTTATAAAGAATATCATTTTGATATTTTATACAGATTAAAAAATAATTATTTAACTAATAATATATGAAATAAATAAAATTATTTATAAGATCAATGCATTTTGTAATTAATATCAAAATAAAAATTAGAATAAGTTGTATTAAAAATTCTAAAACGATACTTTTTGTAATAAAAATACTAAAATAACACTTTTGTGAAAAAATAGTAAATATCTTTCCCTTTTGCATATAAAATATAAGTACTTACTAATAACTTCATTATTTTAAATGTTTTAAAAGTAACATAAGAAGATGGTTCTAAAAATACTACTTATTTGAAAACTTTACTGACTCAGCATTAATATTAATTATTATAAATTTCAAGTTTAAATTTTTTTCAAAGATGTACAATACTCCGCTTTAATTTGTTTTACAAACATGTCTCTTGGATAAAACATTATTGATCTTTGGTTCTTTTTGTAGTGATTTATGTATGTGTTCTTCAATGTACTTGTGGCTTATTTAATAAATTTCCATAGACGGAAAAAAATATTTTACCGTGATAAAATTATATAATAATCAGTTATTTTAATACGGCATAGAAAATGATTGAAAATTTTCGCGAAAGTGGTTATTCTATATAATCCTTCTGTAAATTTAATTAAATTTAAATAATTGAAATCTAACATCCAATGTTATTTTAAGTAGTTATTTATATAAATAAAAAATAGCCAACATTCTAACCCATGTTTGGTGTATGATATAACATTAACTTCAAATTTCTATATTTAGTTAAAATAATTGATCCCTAGCACGCAAAGTAAATAGTAGTTAAACCATTATTTTGTGTATTTTGATAATTTATTTTGCAAAACCAAAGGAGTTTGAACATTATAAGATCACAATTAGGTGTTAATGATGGGAGTATTTAAAAAAAAATGGTTTAGGTGTTAGTTAAAAGTTGGGAAAAAAAAATGAAATTTAGATGTGAAGCATTATAAATGTTCCTTTGAGATAATGCCACGTGTTCCCAATGGAGGTCGACCATCATGTTATACCGTTGAAACGAGGAGAAACGGAGAACAAAGTTTGAAACGTTCCTGGAGGGAATGAATTTGACGTGTCAAATGATGATTGGCTGATATAGCTGCCGATGATAGCGAAAGTCTTCCACGTCATCAGTCAGAAAACAAAGAAGCACATGCTTCGTGACTTTTGCCAATCTTCTCTTCCCACCCTAACACGCCACGTTTCTTCTACATGTTTGCCACGTGGTTTTTCCTTATCCACCCACCAGAATAGTACAAAAAGAATTGTTCTTTTTTTTTTTTTTTTTATCAAAAACAAAATTTGTTTTGAGCATAATTGGCTAACTTCGTTTTTATCTAGATAGTTTTTTAAAAAAAAAAGGTTTGAGATACCTTTTGTAAAAGTTTATAGTATGTTTATCCATTAACAAAAAGATAAACTAGTATTTTGCTTAGTTTCTGATAGAATTCACTGATATATTATTGGTTGTTGTATGATTTGAAGTTATTCCACATGTACCTGGACTAAACTCTAGTAATTACTTCTTTTTTTTTTTTTGAAATGAACTCCAGTAATTACTTGATCGTGTATTTCTGTTTATTCCACATGTATTTCGTTTTATATTTGTTGATACTATATATACAATATTTGTGATATATATATATATGTTTTCACATCACTCTTCATATACGGATGAACACTGGAATAATTTTAGAATATTCTGAGAGAATATTTTGGGATAATAGATTTTAAATTTTAATTTTAAATACAGCTTGAAAAGTTAAAATATAACTGATTTCTTTCTTATTTTTCATTTGAAAATTTTCATTGAAAATGTCTACAAATAATAAGAAATTAAATACACAATTTTCTTGTGACATATTTTATCAGGGGCAATCTCAGTCAATGAAAGACTTTTCAAAAGACATATTGGCAACGATCCCAGCTGTCCCAGATGTGGCCATGCGGAGGAAACGATTAATCATACGATTTTTACATGTCCTCCCGCTATGCAATGTTGGGCTCTCTCAACGATTCCATCGGCTCCGGGAGTTTTCCCATCAGAAAATCTCTACACCAATATAGACTACCTCCTCTCAAGAACCAATTCGGGTGGAAATATGGAAGATTTAACCAGGGTTTTCCCATGGATTATTTGGTATATTTGGAAAACCCAGAATGAAAAGTTGTTTAATGGACGGGAGTTCTCACCTTTGGATACAATTGATCTGGCAATACGAGAATGCAATGCATGGTGTCTGGCCAATAAAGAGATCAACCTAGGTGAAAGCATCATAGAACGCATACCTAGAACCCCGATTGAAGTACCTACGTTCATATGTAGAGTTGATGGATCGTGGAAAAATGATGAAACTATGAGTGGAGTAGGATGGATATTACAGCTTCAAGACGGTTCGATAGATATTCTCGCACTACAAGAAAACACATGCTTAACTACGAAAATTAACGAGGAAAAACAATCCTCGTAAATTTGCGTCGAGTTTACGACGAATTTACGTGAAAAACTAAAGTCATCGTTATTTCCTCGTAACGTAACGACAAAACTGTTTCGTCGTAAAGTGGATGTAATTTTACGAGTATTTTACGAGGAAAAACTATTTCCTCGTAAATACGACGTAAACTTTGCGTGGTATTTACGAGGTAATAGTTTAAGTGTATTTAGCGAGGAAATTTTTGAATCCACCAACTTTATAAGTGTTACACGTTTTTTTTGCCCACCTAATTAATTTTCGTCGTAAATTCATAGCAAAATTACAACTACCAGATTCGAATTTTCCTATAAATATGGATGTTTGAACATCATTTTAAACACACCAACAACAAAAAACGTGAAACAAAAAAAAATGGCTGGCTCCGGGAATATTTACGAGTTGCGGAAGTGGATGTATATGCATAGAGATGCTAACGGGAGAGTGACGAAAGAATACCTTGCGGGTCTGGAGACATTTATGCATCAAGCAGATTCAACACCGCTCGCCCAAGAAAGTGGTAAGATGTTCTGTCCTTGTCGGAAATGCAACAATTCGAAACTGGCAAACCGTGAAAATGTTTGGAAGCATTTAATAAATAGAGGTTTCACGGCAAATTACTATATCTGGTTTCAACATGGAGAAGGTTTTAATTATGATCAGAATGAAGCTAGTAGTAGTAATAGCAATTTTCAGGAAAAAGAACCGGTTGATCATCATTTGCATAATGAACATAGTTACCAGCAAGAGGAGATGGTAGATTATGATAGGGTACATGATATGGTAGCTGATGCATTCGTAGCTCATGATGAAGATGAAGAACCTAATATAGATGCAAAAAAGTTTTACGAAATGTTAAACGCGGCGAATCAACCACTTTACAGTGGTTGTAGAGAAGGTCTCTCTAAATTGTCGTTAGCTGCTAGAATGATGAATATTAAAACTGATCACAATCTACCTGAAAGTTGCATGAACGAATGGGCGGACTTGCTTAAAGAGTATTTGCTGGAAGACAATGTGTCTGCTCATTCTTATTATGAGATTCAGAAACTGGTTTATAGTCTTGGGTTGCCTTCGGAGATGATAGATGTTTGCATCGACAACTGCATGATCTATTGGGGAGATGATGAGAAGCTAGAAGAATGTCGATTATGCAAGAAGCCACGATTCAAGCCGCAAGGACGAGGACGTAATAGGGTACCGTACCAAAGGATGTGGTACCTACCAATTACAGACAGATTGAAAAGATTGTATCAATCAGAGCAGACTGCTGGAAAGATGAGATGGCATGCCGAGCATACTCAGACGGATGGTGAGATGACTCATCCATCAGATGCAAGAGCCTGGAAACATTTCAACAAAGTACATCCAGATTTCGCTAGCAATATCCGGAATGTGTATCTCGGATTATGCACAGATGGATTTAGTCCGTTCGGAATGTCAGGGAGACAATATTCATTGTGGCCAGTCTTTCTTACTCCATACAACCTGCCACCGGAGATGTGCATGCAACGGGAGTTACTATTCTTGACCATATTAATACCTGGTCCGAACCATCCAAAAAGGTCCCTGGATGTTTTCCTACAACCACTGATAAAAAAGTTGAAGGATTTGTGGTCAACAGGGGTGAGGACGTATGACTGTTCAACGAAGACGAATTTTACGATGCGAGCGATGCTTTTGTGGACCATAAGTGATTTCCCTGCCTATGGGATGTTGTCTGGATGGACTACACATGGGAGATTAGCTTGTCCATATTGTAATGGAACGACAGATGCGTTTCAACTGAAGAATGGTAGGAAGACAAGTTGGTTTGATTGTCACCGTCGATTTCTTCACATTGGCCATCCTTACCGAAGAAACAAGAATTTGTTTAGGCACAAAAGGGTTGTGAGAGACACTCCTCCTCCATATCTAACTGGAGAACAAATTGAAGCGCAAATCGACTACTACGGAGCTAACGAAACAGTTCGTTGGGGTGGTAATTGGCATGTCCCTCGTAATATGCCAGATTCTTACGGTGTTCATCACAACTGGCACAAGAAGAGTATATTTTGGGAGTTGCCATATTGGAAGGATCTTCTTCTGCGCCACAACCTCGATGTGATGCATATAGAGAAGAATTTCTTTGAGAACATCATGAATACAATATTGAATGTCCCAGGGAAGACAAAAGACAACATAAAATCGAGGTTGGACTTGCCGGATATTTGCTCAAGAAGCGAGTTACATATTAAAAGCAATGGACAAGTTCCCGTTCCGATATTCAGATTATCTTCAGAAAAAAAGTCGGTGTTGTTCAACTGGGTGGCATCAGAAGTGAAGTTCCCCGATGGGTATGTTTCGAATCTCTCTAGATGTGTTGAAAAGGGTCAAAAGTTCTCCGGGATGAAGAGTCATGATTGTCATGTATTTATGCAACGACTACTGCCCTTTGCATTTGCGGAGCTACTTCCAACAAACGTACATGAAGCACTTGCAGGTACGTAGTGTATTATATCACAATAATTTACAAAATAATATATGACTAACAATGTGTTTAATTTTTTTTCGAATATAAAAGGCATTGGAACATTTTTCAGGGATCTGAGCGCACACACTCTTAAAGAAGAAGTCGTGGAACAGCTTCAGGAGAACATTCCCATCTTATTGTGCAACTTGGAGAAGATATTTCCTCCCGGATTTTTTGACGTCATGGAGCATCTAGCTGTCCACCTCCCATATGAGGCATTGCTTCGTGCACCTGTACATTACGGATGGATGTATCAGTATGAGCGAGCCATGAAATATTTGAAGGGAAAAGCAAAGAACCTCGCCAAAGTTGAAGGTTCTATAATTGCTGGAAGTTTGACGGAAGAAGTTTCTCACTTCACATCGTACTACTTTGCGTCAAAAGTACGTACACGGAGAAGAGCTCCAAGAAGATATGATGATGGTGGTGTTGCGCCAACATATGCAGTTGCTGGTGTTCCAGACATCTTTAGCCAGATTGGGCGACTCGGTGGAAAGTCTAAAGAGGTTTGGTGGTCGAGTGAACAAGACGCTCATAGTGCACACACCTATATTCTACTCAATTGCGAAGATCCATTGATGCGTTATTTTGAAAGGTAACATATATTGACACTTCGAAACACATATAAGTATAATTAATTGTATAATTGCGAGAGATTCATTCCTATAAAATGTGATTTTACAGCCTATTTGTTTCTCAAGTCGAAGAAACATTTCCTGGTATATCCACAAGTGACGTAGACAAAAGGAAAGATCAACACTTCATTAAGTGGTTGCGGAATCAGGTATTAACTAAAAAAAATTTCATACATTATCTGTATTTCATTAACATTCTCTTTATTTTTGCAGGTTGATTATGACGACGACGATGCAGATTATCCTAAGTGGTTACACGAAGTAATTCAATCTCCACTTGTAAAGGTCACCACATCACAGATGTATTTCACACGAGACTATACTTTTCATACATATGACTATGGTAGACAGCGGGCGACCAGTAACTATGGAATATGTGTGAAAGGGGAAACAGATTTCTACGGGATCTTGACGGAGATTATTGAAGTCGAATTTCCAGGGATACTGAAGCTGAAATGCGTCCTCTTCAAATGTGAATGGTTCGACCCCGTCGTCAACAGAGGTGTTCGGTCTAACAAATTCGGTGTAGTTGATGTCAACGGTGGAAGAAGGTACAACAAATTCGAGCCTTTCATCTTAGCTTCACAAGCAGACCAAGTTAGCTTCCTTCCATACCCTCGGATGAGAGATTCAGGTATAAATTGGTTAGCAGTGATCAAAGTTACACCTCGAGGACGAATCATCAGTGGAGAAGAACCACCATTGCAAGAAGAACAGATAAATGAAGTCGAGGAACCTGAACAAGAAATTGATGACATCCTTCTCATTGATCCGCATAATCACGAGTACGAAGATCTTACCGATGATGCCACAGACGAAGCTGTTGAAGACGAGTTTAATGAAAATGATGATGTTTCTAGTGATGACGAGAATGTCGATGTATCCGATTGATGTATTTGTTTTATGAATAAGATGAGGGAGTTTGTTTTATGAATAAGATAATGTGAGGTTTGTTTTATGAATAAGGGAATGCTGGGAGTTTGTTTTATGAATAAGCAAATGTGGGAATTGTGGTTTGGAATAGAAATAAAGATGAGGTTTGGAATATATGAAGTAGAAAATAAGGAATATGGGGTTTGGGGGTTTCGGATTCTAGGGATTTAAACATAACACTCGTTAATTCCACAAACAAAAAATCGTCGTAAAGGACTCGTAGGTCAACGAGGAAATAACGACGAAATATAAAAAAAAAGAACGCGGGACTCGTTAATTCCACGTAGGACAAAATCGTCGTAAATACCAAGTACGATGAATTCGTCGTAAAAACCACGTAGGATGAAATCGTCGTAAATACCACGTAGGATGAATTCGTCGTAAAAACCACGTAGGATGAAATCGTCGTAAATACCACGTAGGATGAATTCGTCGTAAAAACCACGTAGGATGAAATCGTCGTAAATACCACGTAGGATGAATTCGTCGTAAAAACCACGTAGGATGAAATCGTCGTAAATACCACGTAGGATGAATTCGTCGTAAAAACCACGTAGGATGAAATCGTCGTAAATACCACGTAGGATGAATTCGTCGTAAAAACCACGTAGGATGAAATCGTCGTAAATACCACGTAGGATGAATTCGTCGTAAAAACCACGTAGGATGAAATCGTCGTAAATACCACGTAGG
>NC_027756.1:8036651-8058720 GCF_000695525.1 Brassica oleracea var. oleracea | reverse complement strand
AATGTACGACCTCTTTACGTGGAAACCTTACGAGGAAATGACGAGAAACAATTAACGACTATTTTACGAGGAAACATTTGCGAGGAAATAACGAGGAAAAGTTTACGAGTATTTTACGAGGAAATCGTTTCGTGGTTGTTACGTGTATTTTGCGAGGAAACTCTTTCAAGGTATTTACGTGTAGGTTACGAGGAACTCATTTCGAGGTATTTACGAGGAATTGTAGCGACGTCTTTGCGTGGAATATTGACGTGGTCTTTACGACGAATCGCCCTACTTCGTCTTTACGACGAAATATATTCCTCGCTAAGTTACGACGAATTAGCGAGGAAATATGTGTTACGACGGACGAGTAACGAGCAAACGCGCTTCCTCGCTATTTCGTCGTAAAGCCTCTTTTACGACGAAATAACGAGGAAAACCGCCCTCGTTAAGGTGATGTTTTCTTGTAGTGTCGGACTCCAAGGCTGCCATAAGCAACTCTCGCCACTCCACACTGAACTAAAAAGTTTGGTATGAGTTCTGAAATGTTTATCTCGCTACCAACCTTACTGTAATTACTTTGTTACTAACTCCCAAGAGTTAGTCAAAATGATCGTTACACCTGATGATTGGCCAGCCTTTGCAGCTGAACTTAACGAGTTTAAAACTCTATGGGCGTCCTACCAAGATGGACAAGTGGTCTATAAGTCTATAAGGACAGATCCAGTAATACCAAAGCAGACTTCCTGGCAAGACAAGCTCGAACAAGGAAGCGTGTTTTCTCATATGTTAACACGTGTGTGCCACACTGGATTAACACTCGCAACTCGACATTTGCCGATTCGTACTAAGATTTATCTTTGTATCTCATCGTTAAAAAAAAAACACAATTTTCTATTTTTTAATTTTACTTTTCAAGATATATTTGCACTTGTGGAATTTTATACATATTTAAACTAGTGGCATTCCACTATCTCTATAAAACAGTAAAAGAATAAATTGGGGTTTATTGAGTACTACATATGAACAGATATATAAATCCAATAAATAAATCAATATATTATTTCATGTAGTTAATTCAAAAGTCTAAAAATATATATTCCCTTAGATTTTAAGGTTTCATAGATTGACCAACTTTTCTCCATCTATTAAAAATGAGATATGTTCCAAAGTAAATAGACGTTTTGCCTTGGTAACCCACGTCAGCAATAAGATATATACAAATAACGTATCTATGGAAAATAGTAGCTGTAAATATTTATATCCCATATTTGAGAAGTAACAGCTCATAGCAACTAATCAGAAATTAGAGGGTTAATACGCTTTTATTAAGATTTGTTTCCCATCTTCTAAAAGAGAAGTCGGTTCGAGTCACACACACGCGCTCATCTAACGGCTCAGATCGACCAATCATTTCCATCTCGAGAAAATCCAGACCGTCCATTCCTGATTTTTAATATATTTATTTCCTCTTTCGTTTCGTTCTTATCCTCACCGAAAAAACTTCCGTTTTTTTCTTCCTTCTTAAAGACGAACGAACGCTCTCTTCTTCGTCTTCTCTCTTCTCTCTTCTCTCTTATGTTATGAAAGATTCTCGATTTACCCATTCTTAATCCTCTTTCGATTTACGCAAAGCTTTAATCTTTTTTTTTTCTTTCTCGAATATGTTACCGGAATCTTGGAAAGACCAGCTGAGCCTGGTCTCGGCCGATGATTACCAGATCATGGGCAACCGGATCCCCAATGCCGTCACGAAGCTTCCGGGTCTCGAGACCGGCGACGGAGACGGCGGAAACGGCGGCGCGTGGGTCACAAAACCGAGACGCATCGTGGTGTCGAACCAGCTCCCGCTCCGCGCCCACAGAGACATTTCGTCGAACAAGTGGTGCTTCGAGTTCGACAATGACAGTCTCTACTTGCAGCTCAAAGACGGGTTCCCTCCCGAGACGGAAGTCGTCTATGTCGGGTCTCTAAACGCCGACGTTTCGCCCTCGGAACAAGAAGACGTCTCTCAGTACCTTCTCGAGAAGTTCCAGTGCGTTCCTACCTTCTTGCCCGGTGACTTGCTCAACAAGTATTACCACGGCTTCTGCAAACACTACCTCTGGCCCATCTTTCACTACCTCCTCCCCATGACCCAGGCCCAAGGATCCCTCTTCGATCGATCCCACTGGAAGGCGTACACGAAGGTTAACAAGATCTTCGCTGACAAGATCTCCGAAGTGCTCAACCCTGATGAGGATTACGTCTGGATTCACGATTACCACCTCATGATCTTGCCTACTTTCTTGAGGAAGAGGTTTCATCGGATAAAGCTTGGATTTTTCCTCCATAGTCCCTTCCCTTCGTCGGAGATTTACCGTACCCTTCCCGTGAGGGACGAGATCCTCAAAGGGTTCCTCAACTGCGACTTGATAGGGTTCCACACGTTCGATTACGCTAGGCATTTCCTGTCTTGCTGCAGTAGGATGCTAGGTCTTGACTACGAGTCGAAAAGAGGCTACATTGGTCTCGAGTACTTTGGGAGGACGGTGAGCATCAAGATTCTGCCGGTTGGGATCCACATGGGGCAGATTGAGGAGATTAAGGTAGCGGAGGAGACTGCGGAGAAGGTGAAGGGGCTGAGAGAGAGGTTCAAGGAGAAGATTGTGATTCTCGGTGTGGATGATTTGGATATGTTCAAAGGTATTAGCTTGAAGCTCTGGGCGATGGGTCAGCTTCTTGAGCAGAACAAGGAGCTTCGTGGGAAAGTGGTTCTCGTGCAGATTACTAACCCTGCGAGGAGTTCAGGTAAGGATGTTCAAGACGTGGAGACGCAGATACACTTGATTGCTGATGAGGTGAATAACAAGTTTGGGAGACCTGGTTCTGGTTATAAGCCTATTGTGTTTGTGAACGGACCTGTGAGTACTCTGGATAAAGTAGCTTACTACGCTATCTCCGAGTGCGTTGTGGTGAATGCTGTGAGGGATGGGATGAATCTGGTGCCTTACAAGTACACGGTGACTAGGCAAGGGAGCCCTGTTTTGGACGAAGCGTTGGGTTTTGGGGCTGGTGATGTTAGGAAGAGTGTCATTATCGTTTCTGAGTTCATAGGCTGCTCTCCGTCTCTGAGTGGGGCGATACGTGTGAATCCGTGGAACATCGATGCGGTCACCGATGCGATGAGCTCTGCCGTTACAATGTCGGACAAAGAGAAGAACTTGCGCCACCAGAAGCACCACAAGTACATAAGCTCTCACGACGTGGCCTACTGGTCGCGTAGCTACGACCAAGATCTTCAGAGGGCGTGCAAGGATCATTACAACAAGAGGTTCTGGGGAGTTGGACTGGGTCTTGGGTTCAGGGTTGTTGCGTTGGACCCGAACTTCAGGAAGCTAGGTGTTGAAACCATAGTCCCTGCGTATAAGAAGACAAGCAGCAGGTTGATTCTGTTGGATTATGATGGGACGATGATGGATCAGGATAGTTTGGATAAAAAGCCGAGCGATGATCTCATCTCGCTTCTCAACCGTTTGTGTGGCGACCCAAACAACCTAGTCTTTATCGTCAGTGGTCGAGGTAAGGACCCTCTTAGCAAATGGTTTGGTTCTTGCGCGAATCTCGGTATCTCAGCTGAGCATGGTTATTTCACTAGGTACTACTTCTATTAACCTTTATAGTTTGATCATCTTCTGTCTCATTTGTTTAAAGCTAAATGCTTTCGATTCTGTTCTCTCACAGATGGAACAGTGATTCCCCATGGGAGACGACTGTACTACCCACCGATTTAGGCTGGAAGAAGATCGCTGAACCAGTGATGAGCCACTACACAGAAGCGACCGATGGATCATTCATAGAGGAGAAAGAGAGTGCAATGGTGTGGCACCACCAAGAAGCTGACCCTTCATTCGGTTCTTGGCAAGCTAAGGAGCTTCTCGATCATCTAGAGAGCGTGCTCACCAACGAGCCTGTTGTTGTCAAGAGAGGTCAGCACATCGTAGAAGTTAAACCTCAGGTACACATAAATGATTCAGTTCTACACTTGTTTGCTCGGAATTGGCATTATTCTGATGGGATTTTGGCTTTCAGGGAGTAAGCAAAGGAAAGGTGGTGGAGCATTTGATAGCGACAATGAGGAACAGCAAAGGGAAGAGACCGGACTTTCTGCTGTGCATTGGCGATGACAGGTCCGATGAAGACATGTTTGACAGCATAGTGAAGCACCAGGATGTTTCCCCAATCGCATTTGCAGAGGTGTTTGCGTGCACGGTGGGTCAGAAACCGAGCAAGGCCAAGTACTATCTGGATGATACACCAATGGTTATCAATATGCTTGAATGGTTGGCCTCAGCTTCAGATAAATCAAAGGACGGTGAGCAACAGAGCAAGTTCACTTTTCAGCAGGGGCATTGTCGAAACGAAATCATAGATCTTTGAAGAAGGGGGTTTGTTTTTAGGGATTTCATGTTGTGATATTAAAAAAAAAAAGATGGGGGTAGGTTTTGATATCATGAAAGGGTTCTTTCTACTAGGGTTTGTTATTATGCCTTTGTACAGAGTATCTTGAACTTGGTTCCAATTTGGTTGGGGTGGCTTTATCCCCTATGTGAGATGCTTATACATAGAAAAGGAAATAGATATGCTATGAAATTCATTTCAATTTTGAAGAGGAGCAATGATTGATTGCTCTCTTAAGCTTCTTTATTTTCAAGCTTCAGCTTCTTCTTCTGATCGATTCAATATTTTTTATAATTTGTACTTGGTTATCTTTGACAGATTCATGACAATTGTGAGATTATTATATGGTACTAATCAAAGTCAAAACCTTTGTTACAGTAAAATCTGATTTGATATGTAAAACAGAAGGTCATCAGTTTACTTTGTCAAGCAATGTTCTTGTACTTTTGCGAGATGATCTCATCTTGAATCTTTGTTGCAGTATCTGCAGCACACCCGACAAGAGTCAGAACAAAAGTACCTGCAAATCCAATGTACTCAACAAGCTGTTCTGATCCAAATTGCCTACAAAAGCTTCTCGATTTACCCCACCCCACTAGTGGTATGTATATCCCAAGGCGAGAGAGTGCTAAGAACCTAAGAAGCTCTAGGAATATTCAATGGAATTGTCTTCAATATTCAAAAGAGTAAGCATCATAAATAGTGCTAAAACACTCAAATAAGCGAATGTATGTAAGCTAACCGGACATGCCACGCCTCGACCAGAAGAAGACTTATCTCTTTTGCTACCAGAGATGCTTTTCAAGTGACGGAGACAAAAGACTTGGAAAAGCTTTCACAAATGCTACTTAGAGGAGTAGTTTCTTTTGGATCAAAAACCGAAGCTTCAGAGCTGAACAGAGACACTCCTATCAGCCAAAACAATGCACAGTAAAGTGAGAAGACAGCAACGTTTCTTGATAAACTTCGATGTAACACCAAAAAACCATAAACATATATAACACTATTTGTTTATCTTTCTAAATCCCTTATAATATTAATCCAGAAGTATATGTTTTCGTAGCCACGTGTCATCACGAGAATGATTCTTATAATTGTTAGAAAAATAAGTTGGTCCATATAAACATATATTATGTTTTTTATTAAACTAACTATCAAATTAATTAATAGTGTACAAAATAATTTTTTTTCTTTCTTTAAATAAAAGCTACGAAATTACCTAATATGGTTAACATATATATGAGAATTAATGATTATGAATAATACATATTTGATAAAAAAACTTTCTAACCTCTCTTTTTTGTTTAATTTTATACTATTAAAATAAATTAAACAATCACATTAAACATATAATAAAAATAATTAGATTTTTTCTTATATGTTATATTTGAATTTTTAAAAACAACTATAAATTACTAAAAATAGTAAAATTCCCACATTAAAATTTTTGTGATTAATGGTTTAACTTTTTTTTTTATTCAAGCAAGATACAAATGATCATATATCATAGGGGTGAGCGTTCGGATACACGCGGGTTTGTATCAGATATTTTAGTATAAAGGTATAGAACCCGTTCCGGTATTTCTACACTTCGAGTCGGGTCCGGGTATTTTATTTTCGGGTTTGGATATTTTGGGTCGCGTTCGGATATTTAAATTTTGAAGAAAAAATAAATAAATTATTTATTGTTTAATTTTTTGTATTTAAAACATATTTTAACTTAACTGTTTTTTTTTAATTTTTTTAAAAGATTAAACTATTAATAGGTTTGAAGATAAAACTTTAAAAATAGAAAAACACTAATTTAGTTGTTGTTTTGAAATTTTAGATGCAACTTTTGTTAATGCAAGAAACAAGAACTTGATATGTATTTTAAGTGAGTAGCAAATGATTTTGTTCATAATTATATGTATATTATCTAATTTTGATCAATAAGAATCATTAATATAAATATTTTGAATAAAATGAGAGAAATAAACTAGAAATATAGAGTTAACTATACTTATGTTTGGTTATCTTCGGAAATCCATTCGGGTTCGGATATTATCCGTTCGGATTCAGATATTACCTGAACTGGTGAAATAAGTAATTTGTTTTGTTGTTTTAATTAGATGATTTTTAGACCGAGCTGGTGAATATATACTAGACAAATATTTATATTTCGAATCTGCACTTATATTCTATAACAGCTTGATATATTAGATTTGAACACTAACCTATTAATATAGTTTGCCGGTGATTTTTTTTCAAAATTTTGATTCTTAGATATGTATATGGAGTGAAACCAATTTTTACAGATGTCTATTTTTTTAATTGACACTTATGTAATTTATTGAATTCATAAAAGAAATTTTTAAAAAGAAACTTACATCATATCAATGAAACAAAGACGAGAACGAAAGCACAATTCTATAGAGGTAGAAAATGAAATCACTTATGAAGAGTCAATAGTAAAAAAATCGAGAACAGAAAACCTAATCCCATTTCGTCATTATACAATCGATGTTGCCTATTTGGTTTTGGTGATTTGTGTCAGCCGTAGAACTTAATTTCCTTTTGCGCATATGAAGTCTTAAAAATAATTAAAATGAGATGTAATACGTTAACTCTTCAACAACGATGATATATTTAAGAGACCAATATTTGTATTCATCATTTTATAATCAATAAAGATTGTAGTGTTGCAAAATGTTAAAATCATTTTTATAAACAAACATTATTATAAAAACTCACTCCGCGCATGTGCGCGGATTCTCATCATCGAGTAGAGCTTTAAAGTGAGAGGGAGATCAACTACATTTCTTGACAAACAGCGATGAACAAAATTTATATATATGTAGAAGTATCTAATACAATCTTATATATTAAAACAGAAGTCACAACCTTAATTCATGTGTGATTTTCTTTTAAAAATGGACATATTCCTAGAAAGTCATATTACATTTAATCTCTAATCTTATCATTTAAATTTTGGGCCTACCCAAATTTTTTATTGAGCCATCAATAATTGGATTTAAACAATAGATGATCCAATTTTGGGCCTACCAGAAATTTTTATTGGTCTATCTATAATTAGATTTAAAGAATATATGATCCATTGGATTTATAGATAGTATAAATTAACTAGATATAATTTAATGTTGTAATACTATACCTCCATATGTTAAATATTTAAATATTTGTCTGCGTTGACTTTTAAAATTATAAAGATTTTTTTTTAAAATAACAAAAATCATATTATCTAACAATGATTAATTTTTACTACCTTAAACCAATGAAAACAAATTTTAAACTATATAGTTTATTTTAAAAATTAAACAAAAACTAAATGTTTAATTATTTACTCGATAATAAAAATCTATGAAGCAGAAAGTTTAATTTTTTAAAAAAATCTAAATTTGTGAAATGTTACAATATCTTTGAATATGACAATAAAACAATATTTTATTAATCTTTATATATATAGTTACGATTTTAATAATGAAATAATAATATGAAATTATATATATAGAAGAAGATACAAATACATGTGAAAGTTTAAAACAATCTATTCAATGAAAAAAATATACCGTAAACTTATTATGTTTTAAAAATTGATAGACACATATATTATAATATATATCAATTTAGAATTGAAAATAAAATATTTATATTAAAATAAATGAAAACAAAAATCCGCGCGGTTCGAGATCTAGTTTATATTAAACTGTATCAAATCATATTCACCAAACAAAATCACTAATGAAACCATTTTAAATTTTGCTCAAAAAAAAGAAACCATTTTAAATATGATAACATTAAGATCATGTTTTAAAACTGTCTTATTATATAAGTAACTTTAATTCCTATGGTTTTCACATATACCATGACCTCTAGCATTTTAGAGACAATCTGAGAGAAAGTGAAACAAATCCTTTCTTTTTGAAAATACATTTGCATTTACTCATATTATTAAGCCCACACACGTTTTCTGCGCTGTCTTCGAAATTCGACATTTTCTGGAAAAAAAAAAACCAAAAAAGACAAGAAAATACAAACTGTCAACGAAGATTTTGTATTGGTTGATTTTAATATTCAATATTCACTTTTTTTCCAAACTCAAAATTCTGATTTACATCTGGGATTTGAACATTCCTCCATTTCCTCCAATCACAGGACGAAAAAGTAAAAATACTTCTCCGGCGAGAGCAATGGATGCGCCGACGGAGAAATTCGTGGCCTTAGAGGCTGATGACACGACGTCGATGAGAGGCTGCGGACTCGCTAATCTGACGTGGGTCGGTGTAGACAAGGAGGAGCTTCGCCAGAGGCTGATGATGCCTGAGTACATCCGTCTCGCCATGCGCGACTGTATCAAACGCCAAGATACCACCGCCATTCCCGACCATTTGCTTCTTCCCGGTGGCGCCGTCGCCGATATGGCTCCCCACGCGCCGATGGTTGTCTTCATCAACCCTAAAAGCGGTGGTCGTCATGGTCCTGTGCTTAAAGAGAGGCTTCAACAGTTGATGAGCGAAGAGCAGGTTTTGTTTTGGTTTCACTCTTTTGCAGTTCAAGAAAAATAAAATGAAGCTTTTTTTGTTGGGTTTGAAGAGTTTAATGTTCTGTCTTGATCAGATCTTTTTGTTTTTTTTGTTTTTTAGTTTCTCTTGTTTAAATGTCTAGTTTATGTATATTCATGCCTAGTTGATGTAGTAAACTAGTCGTTAGGTAGGAAAAGTTAATTTTGAAATCTATCTTATATCTACTTTATGGATTGGTTCAGTGTGGAGTAGAGATGAGTTTAGTGTTCTGTCTTCATATGATATTTTTTTTTTTTATTCAATTCTTGAAAGTATTAGATTCTATGATTTATGTACTCACGCTTAGTTGATGTTTGGATCTAGTGTTTGGGTAGGGAAAATTGATTTTTTTGTTTGTTTGTTGTTGGAATGATGAGTTGACTTTAAAGATGGCTTTGGTATTGGTGATTCTGTAAAAAAACAGGTGTTTGATCTTACGGAAGTGAAGCCTAATGAGTTTGTTCGATATGGCTTGGCGTGTTTGGAGAAAGTGGCAGGGGAAGGAGATGAATGTGCTAAAGAATGCAGAGCAAGGTTGAGGATTATGGTGAGTAGTAGTACTACAAGCAATGTTTATCCAATAGCATTTGAGTGTGAAATGGAGTTTGGTTTGGTAGGTTGCAGGAGGAGATGGTACTGTTGGTTGGGTTCTTGGATGTCTTGGAGAGCTTAACAAAGATGGAACGTTACCAATTCCTCCTGTTGGCGTGATCCCTCTCGGTACAGGCAATGATCTCTCTAGGAGTTTTGGTTGGGTGAGTGAACATTACAACAAGTCTCCTAATGCATTGCGTTGCGTGTGAAGATTGATGTGTTCTTTCTCTTCAGGGTGGTTCGTTCCCTTTTGCTTGGAGAATTGCTGTTAAAAGAACGCTCCATCGTGCAAGTATGGGTCCAGTTGCTCGACTAGATAGGTAAAAAAAACAAGATTAGCTTTTTTGTCTAGTCGTAAACATTTGTTTGTTCACTTCTCTTGTTTATGTGTGTTGTTGCAGCTGGAAGATTCTAGTGTCAATGCCATCTGGAGAAGTGGTGGATCCTCCTTATTCTTTAAAACCAGCCGAGGAAAACGAACTCGACCAGGTTTTGGCTCTATCCCCCTTGGCTTGGTTCTTCTCATCAACATCATGTGTTTTTTTGTGTGTTTTCAGGGCTTGGACGTGGGAGTAGACGCGCCTCTGGTGGCAAAGTCCTATGAAGGAGTGTTCTACAACTACTTAAGCATAGGTATGGATGCTCAAGTTGCATATGGCTTCCATCATCTTCGCAACACTAAACCATATCTTGCTCAAGGCCCTATCTCCAACAAGGTCTTTGTTTTCCTATTATCCTCAGCCAAACTTTTGAATCACAAAAAAGAATAAAACATTAACCACGCAAATGTTTGCTGTTGCAGCTTATTTATTCAGGCTTTAGTTGCACTCAGGGTTGGTTTTGCACGCCCTTTGCCAGTGATCCAGGCTTAAGGTTTCGCTATGTTCAAGTTAAAATCTCTGCCTAGCTTCTTGTTTACTAAAACTGTTTCTTTGTGCTATTTGAAATTTTGCAGGGGACTTAGGAATATATTGAAGATCCACATCAAGAAGGTTTACTGCTCTGAGTGGGAAGAGATAGCAGTTCCCAAAAAGTAAAAAGAAACAGCTTTGGATAACATGCTTACACCTATGATTCTAATGCTTAACCTGATGCATGGACTTCTCTTGTAGTGTGAGATCAGTTGTGGCATTGAATCTTGAAAGCTATGGAAGTGGAAGTCATCCATGGGGTAATCTAAAACCGGACTATCTAGAGAAGGTGTTCTTTCTTCTAATGTTTTTATTTCATCATATCATTGTAACTCAAATCTCTAACATTAACCTATTTGTTTTTTTGCTATAGAGAGGATTTGTGGAGGCTCATTGTGATGATGGTTTGATAGAGATCTTTGCTTTCAAGCATGGATGGCATGCGTCATTTGTCATGACTGAGCTCATCTCAGCCAAGCACATAGCTCAGGTAACTTTTAAAAACACACACATCAAATTAAATGTGTAATCATATAGCCATAGTAACAAGATTCGTTTTTTTTTGGTGATCTATGTAAGGCTGCTGCGGTTAGATTTGAGCTAAGAGGAGGTGACTGGAAAGATGCCTTCTTGCAGATGGATGGAGAACCATGGAAGCAACCGATGAGCACTGATTACTCAACGTTTGTGGAGATTAAGAAAGTTCCTTTTCAATCTCTAATGATAAATGGTGTGTGATTGATATTGGAACATGCATTCTTTATAGAGAAAGCTAATTGTTTTTGTATTTGGATAGGTAGCTGCTCTGCTTATTGTTATTGTAAATCTTTGTGATGTGAGAAATGAAGTTTGTGGTACTTATAAGATATGAGCTAAATCTTTTAGTAAATTTCAACGCTTTCTCCTTTCTTTGTTTATTTATGAGCTTTGAACACAACATCTTTAAATCAAATCGGCATCTATACTATTATTTATAAAGTGATTTCCATGATTTTAGGTAATTTACTTATTTATTATGTTTTAATTAGGTTTAAAGTGAGTCATTAATTTACTAATAGTTTTTAGTTGAGTCCATAATTTATTAATTTAAATAATAACAATAACATATGTAATTAGATATATAATTGAGTCCTATAATTATTTTGATTTTGCTTATTTGTCATGTTTTCTATGATTTTAGTCAATTTTGTTTATTTTGCATGTTTTTATTAGGTTTTAGCTTAGTCATTGCTAATTTGTCATGTTCTCCATTTTTTTGGATAATTTTGCTCATTTGTCATGTTTTTATTAAGTTTTAGCTAAATCATTGATTTATTATTTATTTTTAGCTAAGTCACTAATTTATTAATTAAAAAAACCCTTAATGAATCTTATATATATTAAAAACGAATTTTATTTTAGTAATATTAAATTTCTATTTTATATTAAAATTTAGTTAGTTTTTCTTATTTGTCATATTTTATTAGGTTTTAGAATTTTAGCTAGGTTATTGATTTATTATTAATTTCTAACTGATTCGCTAATGTGTTAATTAAAATAATACCCTTAATGAATTTTATATATAATTAAAAACGAATTTTATTTTAATCATATAAAATTTATATGTTATATTAATATCAAATAATTGATTCTAAAATAATATAATAAAATTATCAAAACATTTAAAAATACGATAATTCTTATATATATTTTGTTGCTATCTGAAAACAATATTTTTATTATAAAAGTTAAAAAAGATACAAAAAATTATAATTAAATATTATTCAAGAAAAAAACATTTATATAAAGATATTTTCTAAACTATTTCTAAGATATGAGTGTTTTAAAAAATTTAACACAATAATAAATATATATTTTGATAAAATATTTGACATATATAAATACTTTGATGTTTGATTTAACTATCTGAAAACATAAATAATAACTTATCATGCTGGTTTTAGATTAATAAGACATAAACTAATAAGTATTGATAAGAAAATTATGTCCGCATGTGCGGGCAAAATACCTAGTTTTATCATTATTGACTAATAGGATACATTTGAGATTTTGAACAAAATCGTTCGGAGATAATGGTGTCATAGGTGTGGCATATGTTGAAGTTTTCATAGCATACTTCATGTGACCTTGAAGATCCCCTATAACACAGAAACTAGATCATGACCTGCATTTTTAATTTAAATTGATTATGCAAATTTTATAGAATAATTTAAATATTGTTTAGTGTTAAGATAGATTTTAGTTGTATAAAATTTATTTTATGTGGCTTAATTAATATTATTATAATTATTTTGTGTAATTTATCATGCTAATTATTTGCAAATTTTATAGAATAATTTAAATATTGTTTAGTGTTAAGATAGAATTTAGTTGTATAATATTTATTTTACGTGGCTTAATTAATATTATTGTAATTATTTTGTGTAATTTATCATGCTAATTATTTGATCGAATAGTTAGGGGTTTAACAAAAAAGTAGATAATATAACTGAACTTTGGAGCTAATTTTAATTTTTTAATGGGTTAAATTGGTATTAGTTTTATTCATTTGGGTTTAATATAAATTTTTATGGGTGCACAATCATAAATTATTTTTTTTGACAGCACAATCATAAATTATAGTCGGTGCATATTTAAAGTTCTTTAACAATTAGGGTGCATGCACCCCTGTGGCTTCACCCGTCGGTATATATGTATTATCAAGGAAATGTCATGGAATCATGTACAATAAAACTCTATAAATTAATAATGTTGAAGTTATGATATTTTATTAATTTATAGAATTACTAATTTACAAAAAGTTTCTTTTTTTAGATTTTCTTATGTTAAAATATATTTTTTCTAAAATAAAAAAAATATTTGATATATACATTAATTAATGTTTTGACATCTATTGCTCATATTTGTTTTATCACATTATTTGGTGTATATAAAATATATTTTATCGAGCTTAAATGTGGTTTTAGATATAATTTTACTAAAACATATCAAAATATATTAAGTGTAAAGAAAATATAAAGATAATTCTTTTATGAATAGAAAACAAACAATATAATGGTTTATTATTTGTACTATATAAAATGTATATACATATGAATTATTAATTTATAATTTTAATGGAATCATATATTTATATAGAATTTTGTATACAATTAGTATCTTATTATTTTATCGACTTGTGTCGTATTTTGAACTAGTCTACCTTAGGACCAAAAAATTTTTATTAATATATGGTGTTTATTAATTTATCGAGTATTAATTTATAGAGTTTTTACTATATATACATATACGACCTGGACCAATCTGACGTCTCCGCCAATTAGAGGAATGTGGCACTTAAGTTTTCCCAGTCCCTTTGGTGGACAGACACGAAGCTTGCTTATCGTAACACGCTATCGCTCCTTGGAAGAACAATTGCCTCTGGAAGCACTTGTATCTGTTTCAGGAAGAAAGTCAGTTAGGTTAGCGTTGAAGCAAAGATGATACAGTGAGATAAGACCTGCCCACTTGGCCACTTCTCCCATGACATTGTAATTTTAAGTTGGTTTTCTCTCACCCTAGAGACATGCATGCTCGGATATTAAGGGTTCCAACCAAAATCAAGTTGCTATAGTTATTAACTCTACTGGAAAATTTATTCATAAATGAGTAACCGACATGATATGACCTCTTGATTCAGCAATATGAAGAGAAGAGCTACTGTAATGATCCAAACTCACTCTCCTACTACAATGGATAAGTCTCAACTATATATTTCTCAGTTGCATTTAGGCTCTATATCTGGTCTAAGACAAACCGGATTTGTTGAGGGAGAAGACCCAAACAACCAGCTGCAAATTTACCAGTGATAGACTGATAGTAAGTATTGAATATTACAGTGATCGGAAGAAGACTCAAGACAGGATTTTTTTAAATTGAAAACATAGATATTACAGTTCGCCGTCTTCGGGAAATCAGATCCAAGCTTTCCCCAGACACTCTGTTCCTTATGGAGACAAAGAATCAAAATGAAGCTGTCCTTAATATATATCGAGGCTCTGAGTACTCTCACCACTTTACTGTCCCTCCCGAAGGACTTAGTGGAGGACTTGCGCTTTCATAGAAACCAAACATACAACTTGATGTTTTGTACTCTTCACCAAATATCATTGATACTTGTATCACACATCAGAGTAAATCCTTCTTTGTTTCGTATGTTTATGGTGCCCCAAGAAGAGATGAAAGAGATGATTTATGGAATAAATTATCTGAACTTGGAGCACAACGAAATGAATCATGGCTGATAACTGGTGACTTTAATGATCTGTTAAACAACTCGGAAAAGATTGGAGGCCCTCTACGGTGGGAAGGCTCCTTCTTGTCTTTCCATAGCTTCGTCACTCAATATGGAATCTGGGACCTCTAACATTCGGTAGCTCACTCTCTTGGAGAGGAACCCGCTATAGCCACTTCATCCAATCCCGACTGGACCGGTCAATGGCTAACATCGCTTGGAGTGAAATGTTCCCGAAGGGTCGCTGTGAGTATCATTGCTTCGAAGGATCGGATCATAGGCCAGTGCTCTCTCTCTTTGATAGTAACTTACCGAGGAAACATAAAGGTGTCTTCCGCTTTGATAGGAGACTTCAAGAGAAACCAGAAATCAGAGCAATTGTGGAAGAATCGTGGAGACTACAACCACATGACTCAGTACTCACTAAAATATGTAGTGTAAGAACGAAGATTGTGGCGTGAACCATACTTCAGAACCAGAACAGCAGAGAGCTTATCCAGTCCACTCAAGCACAACTTGAAGCCACTCTCTCGGATGTCACTCCAAACGCGGGCCTCATTGACTCGCTACAAGCGGTTCTTAATAATGCTTATGAGGAAGAAGAACAATTCTGGCGTCAAAGAAGTTGCATTCAGTGGCTAAGTTGCGGTGATAGGAACTCTAGTGTCTTCCACTCTGTCATGAGGGGCTGCAAAGCGCAGAATAAATTTGCAGTCATAGAAGATGAAACCGGTAATGTGTTTGTGGAAGAAAGACAGATAGTACAAACCATCGCAAGCTATTATCAGGACATCTTCTCCTCTCGATCTATTTGGTATTTAAGTGTGGTCCAGGAAGCTCTCACCCCAAAGGTCTCCCCAGAGATGAACCATCGCAAGCTATTATCAGGACATATTCTCCTCTCGATCTATTTGGGATTTAAGTGTGGTCCAGGAAGCTCTCACCCCAAAGGTCTCCCCAGAGATGAACCAAGCTCTCATCGCCCTACCCACGGACATGGAAATTAAAGCTTCTGCTTTCTCCATTAATTCGGATAAAGCTTCGGGTCCAGACGGATTCTCAGCATGTTTCTACCAGTCCTTTTGGGACATTATTGGGGACGACAGTTCCAGAGATATCAGGGACTTCTACCCTCCAGGGGAACTCCATAGGCGTCAAAATGAGACACATGTACGTCTGATCCCAAAGATCTCTGGCCCAAGGAAGGTTGCGGATTACCGACCCATTGCCCTTTGTAACACACACTACAAGATCATTTCTAAGATCCTCACCAAGCTCTTACAGCCCCTCCTCTCTCTCATCTCTGATCGCTAGTCAGCCTTTGTTCCGGGAAGAGCCATCTCCGACAACGTGCTTATTACCCATGAGATCGTAAATATGATTATTATATACTTATTGTATGCATATATGTATTTAAATACTCTTATTTAGTTATTTTAAATAACTATTTGATAGTATAATATTTAGATATAGGTTTTAATCATAATAAATATTTTGATGAATATAATAATATTAAATATTTTTTTAGATATAATAAAAATATATATATAAAACTTTAACTAACATTAACTAATTGTTTTGTTAAATAAGAATATACAAAATCTATAATATTAGATATTATAGATTATTATGATGTATTATTAGTTTTACAAAATTGTTTTCCTAATTGTTAGATGTTTGTTAGAATTTCTTTTTTAGTTATTGATTAATATTGTTAGATAATATTGTTGCTGGGACTATACTATAATGTATATATTATTAAAAATTAAATAATTTATTTGGTGAACCTCTTTAGTTTTTTATGTTTTCATATATTTTATTAACATTGTTCTTCAAATATCTTATTTGACAGAACTCGTGCAAGATCATTTTAAAATTTATATGTTATGTTGATTACTTTATTAAAATTTTATAAACATGGATTCTATCACTTTTATTGGTGAATAACATTAAAGAGATATAAAATAACAATTTAAGATGATGAATAGTCATGTTTTTATAAAATTTCTATTTTTATGTTAAAATAATTAAAGTTTGGAAATCCTGGTATTTTTAAAACTGATTTTTTTTCTTTATTAACATATTTTTTTAGAAAATAATTTCTATATTGTTTTTTAAATTGTCAGTCTTGATACTTTTATAAATATAAATAACGATTTGTCATTTTATGATTGGTGGTTTTAAATCCTTAGTGGACACATTTAATAGATTATAGCATCAAATTTTATATAGTACAGATTTATTTCACTCTTAAAATAATTATATACCAATCACTCTAAATTCATTATTTTTTAATCTGATACTTTTCTCTCTCTTTCTATCATATAACTAGATATATTCTTAAGATATTCATATAAATCATTTAGCTGGATAGAGTCACATAAAATAGTAGAAAATCTCAGCTTTTTAAAACATCTATAATTTCTGTATGAGATTTCATAGATTTTTGTTTATTTAAACATTTTTGTATAAAGAAAACAGCATTATATAACTGTTAACTCTGTGTTCAAAAAAATAAAAATAAAAAAAAATAACTGTTAAGTCATACCATCAAGTTAAAGTCTTATTTCTAGTATAGTTTCATGGAAAAAAGATCTTCAAACGCTAGAAATTGTTAAAAAGTTTAAACTAAAATCATGATTGATGTTTTACCCGATGATCTAGTTGTGCAAATATTAATGCATATTCCAATAAAAGATGCGGTGGCTACCATGATTTTGTCCAAACGGTGGCGGTATATTTGGACGATGCTGCCAAAACTAAAGTACAAAGAGAGCGACGACGTTACTGAGGATGAATGCAAAAGCATTTGGCATTTTCTTGATAAGTCATTGCAACTTCACAAGGCACCTGTGATAAAAAAATTGCACACAGAACTCGGTCCACGATGTCCTGTTGACGTTGATGTGGGAAAGTGGATAACAAATGCGGTTGATCGCAAGGTGTGCAAGCTAACTTTCCAGCTCAAATGGGCTGCAAAGCCTATAAAACTGCCTAAGAGTCTTTACACATGCTCTACACTAGTATCTTTGGTTCTCTGTGACAAGATTTGCGTAGATATTATATCTCCGGGTAGTCTTCCATCCCTCAGTTACCTTTGTCTTCTCGCTGTTGTGTTTAAAGATGAAAGTTCTCTTGTTGGGCTTTTATCAAGTTGTCCTATTCTTAAAGGCTTAAAAGTGGTTAGGTGTAACGAAGACAAATTTCGTTGTGAACGTATCTTCTCTGGAGACCTTGTATTATAGCAACGATTATCAAAAGGATTCTAGTGATAGCACGGGGTCTCTGATGATCGATTCTCTTACTTTAAAGACGATATTCATTTACGATTATTCAGGAGACGCTTTCTCGATCGAAAACAGGTCTTGCCTTGATGCTGCAAGTATATATGTTTTAGGTCACCCTGATTATAAGACTGTGAGGTCTTTTTCCTCCCTCAGAATTTTCGATATATATTTGAACATTTTCACGGTACGTAGAAATTTACTAATAGTTTTGATACCTTCTCTTAATTCTTCATCCACAACGCTTATCTAAGTATTTATATTCATTTAGGTTGGGTGCTGTATCACCAATAACTTCTCTCGACTAATAAAATGCATATAATACTACCATATAACTTGAACTGGTTGGAACCACTTATGATTTTAGTTCAAAATTCTCCTAAACTAAAAGTGCTTGTTATCGACGGGGTTCGTACTCTTCCCTTATTTCAAATAAATTAAAGTATTTTTGATGGACTAATAAAGGCTGAAGCAGATGTGCTAATATTTCTTGTAGCTTACCAGACTTATCTAACCGAGGATTTCCCAGTTTCTTGGAACCATCCGGATTCCGTTCCCAAATGCTTGTTAACCCATCTAGAAATCTTTGACTGGAGAGGTTATAGAGCAAGAAGCGAAGAGAAGGAACTCGTGAGATACATCCTTGCAAACTCTAGCTGTCTAAAAGTAGTTGCAATCTCTATGAGATCAACTTGCAGTTTTGAAGATAGGGAGAGAATGATGAATGAACTAAAATCTATGTCGAGGATTTCCGAGCCAATAATTATGCAAGGCGGATATATAGAACAATTTACAATCAATCCATCGTAAAATTACAATTTTTGTGCTGCCGTCACATATTACTTCCATCGTTTTTATTTATTTTTTCTTATATGTTGTTAAGTTAAAAAAAAAAGTTTCTTCTTCTTATATATAAGTTATGTTAAAAGGCTAATGTCAACAAGTGTAAGGGAGTGTCGAAAAGTTCATGTGTTTAGGAAGATTTCATTGCAAGTGGATTGGTATAAATATGATTGTCATGTGAAAAAAGTAACTTAGAGAATTGCTAATATATCTATGTACTCTTAGTTTTAGGATATTAATGCATATCTTGTGGAAGAAAGATTTTGCAAATTCAGTTGAAGACTTAGGGTATGACTGTTTTCCCTGCTACCATCAGCAATCAACTTTTGTGGTTGATAGATGTTGTTGACGTTTTTCAACAATAAAAAACGCTATAAATAAATACAAACCGTTCTACTCTATAGGACCCACTTTTTTGTAAGAAACTCACGGAGCTCGTTTAGAGCTGAGCTCCTCTCTTTTGGACCTTGTATCGAATTGGCCCAGATGCAAACTTGTCTTGCCCCAAACCCCGAAAGCTCACTCGAGCAACTCTCGAACCTTAAAGACACTTCACACATGCATGTTAAATTGGAATCATGAACGCTGGTGCAACTCTGAGTTGTTTTTAGGTCTGCCCCAACTCTGCTTTCATGTCCAACAATCTGGTCGTATACTAAAGAGAGTGGTTCGCATGAGGAAGGTTCGAGCTGGTCAGGATGAGGATCTAACCGATGAGAGGTTCATGTGGTGATCCCATTTTGATCTAAGGCATGAGAGATTAAGCGGTGGTTCCGGCGAGAACTTAGCGAGTGAACATATCGGGGATTCGGTAATTAAGTGACCTAAGAGAAGATTAACCAGAGAGTAGTGGTCCGACTAGAGAACTGAAACCTTAACCGATCTAAGCGGTGGTTTTGTTGAGATATATGCAAGTCTTGGCGTTTGATGGCGGTGAGGATTGGTTTCCTCATCTTTTTTAATGTGCCATCTTTGACACGAATTCTTCCTTGGACCTAATCGAAGGTTGATCCAACTACGCCCGCGAGATCTTGACGACGAGGTGGAGGTTTGGTGAACCCGGCGGCTGACATAGAAGGTTGTATGTATCCTTTTATTTTGTCCAGTTTCGGTTCTGTAATCCGGTTCTCAAATAATAAAAAAGAAACGAATCTGATGATAAAGTGACCCATGATAAAGTGACCCCTCTATCATGATCGATCTTTGATCAAGAGGTGTCTTTAATTTGTTTTATGATTCTCATTATATTTATATATAAGCTATTTTAACCAGTTTCGTTCATGCATATGTGCAACGTTTAAGGATATGGATTTTTATCAAACAGCTCTCTCAAGATCCTATGGCGGCACCTACACGTTCCCTCCTTCATTCTTTCGTACTCATGTAACATTTCATTGTGTGTGTGTTTATACTTTATAGTGGTATTTTTAATTAAGTTGTAAGAAAGTTAAACATCGTTTGATGAACATAAAGTACAAGAATGATCAAGATATTAAAAGAGTACAAAAGCAATAATAGCGAACCATGATTGTGCTAAAAAAAAAAAGCAATAGCGAACCATGGTTAACCTTTCGCTATGGTTAATATGGTGACCTATGAGGGACTGACTTGTGGAATCAAAACAGAAAGCGGTGGTCACAAAGATATGCGTTTGCTGGATATAAGCAAAGTGATCTGTTACGCATGATTCTGTCAACCGATCAAAAGAGAGAGCAGGAAAAGTCGCCGGAAGATGGAGCCGGTTACGGTCATTCTAAAGTTCGTAAGTGAGGATAAAATGAGTGACAAAGCCATGCCATTGTTTCATACCAAATTTAGAGGTAGTAAGGGCATCTGAATATATCCAAAATATGGGGGAAGAGTTATGCACGTACATAATAGGTTATTAGCAAGAGCGATCGAGCTGACTCCAGAATATTGAGTGTCAACTGTCAAGCAACTGTCGGAGCTATGGGACAAATCAAATCCATATTTCATATTTTCTGCTTTCAGAAGAGGTAGACATTTGTCTTCGACTTCAGCTGAAACATTTTGGTTGCTTTGAATTTCTTTAACATCGATTGTTTATCTTGGTTAAACGAACTTTGTGGCGTTCTTATAAATTGAGCCAAGTACATTACCCTTAGATGACTTTAGATAATTTATTTCCAAGCACATGAAAAGGAAAACAATCGTAGATCTTAAAATGTGTTTTTCTTTTAAATGTTAAAATGTTATATTTGGCATTAATCTGTTCATTTCTCGAGTAACTTAAATAAAAAGAGAAGAAGAAAATTCATGCATATGGGATAAAATTATAGAATAACGACCAAAAGTAAAACGATACTATGTAATAACATTTCTTGACTGCCAAGTAATAATATTATATATTCAGGGTTACTCCTTTTTCTTCACTTCTCTGACTTCGCCGGAGCCGATTTCTTGACCGTCGTCGTCGTGATCACATTAGATCTGTTGGGTCCCTCCTAGATGGAGATGACCAATTGGGGTGAACTTAAGAAATAATAATGTTTCCCCTTTGTCACTAGACTCACAATAATAGAGTTTTGACAAAAAGAAGAGAGAGAAAAGGAGAAAAAGAGAGAAGGAGAAAACTCCTAAGGTGTTTTCAAGACTGGATTTGGAGGGTCAAACGGATCCTGATCGGGCTGATATTTTGTGGGAAGCTTCTTCAGTCAGTGGGTTAGAGGTTCACCGAAGGGATTTGGATTTCAACGGTTGGATCTTCTGTTGTCTGGGTTTTCTTGAAGCTGGTCGCCATAGTTCTTCAGCAGAGCAGTCTTGGGTGTTTGGTAAATCCAACGGTGAGATCTTCTCTTATTGAGCTGAACTTTGGCAGAGGTATTTTCGACTTGTTTAACTTGGATTTGTACGGTTGGATTAGTTTCTAGAAGCCAGAATCTTTGTGAGCTGAGGTCGTTTGGTTGCTGCCGGTTTTGAAGCGTTGTGTTGCTCTCTTGTTGTTGTTGTTTGTGTTGGAGATAGCTATTTGTAGCTAGACTCTCTGTTCTGTTCAGGCTGTTGAACAGGGAGGACGTGGTTGTACTCACAAACATTTATATAGTGGATTGTTGAGTGGACTACGGTCCCGTGGTTTTTCCTTCTCACATCGAGGAGGTTTTCCACGTAAAAATTGTGTGTCTCATTTAGTTATCGCAACTTTGATATCTTGCCATCGTC
>NC_027756.1:8030343-8033340 GCF_000695525.1 Brassica oleracea var. oleracea | reverse complement strand
CAACGGTGAGATCTTCTCTTATTGAGCTGAAATTTGGCAGAGGTATTTTAGACGTGTTTATCTTGGATTTGTACGGTTGGATTAGTTTCTGGAAGCCGGAATCTTTGTGAGCTGAGGTCGTTTGGTTGCTGCCGGTTTTGAAGCTTTGTGTTGCTCTCTTGTTGTTGTTGTTTGTGTTGGAGATAGCTTTTTGTAGCTAGACTCTCTGTTCTGTTCAGGCTGTTGAACAGGGAGGACGTGGTTGTACTCATACCATTTATATAGTGGATTTTTGAGTGGACTACGGTCCCGTGGTTTTTCCTTCTCACATCGAGGAGGTTTTCCACGTAAAAATTGTGTGTCTCATTTAGTTGTCGCAACTTTGATATCTTGCCATCGTCGAAGTATTTTCCTCACAGGTTCGCACAAGGTCAGGGGAACACGACCATTAGTATTTCCACTGCGCCGTGTGACTTTCCCCAACAAGATCCGGCCTCGATGCTGAGCTTCACAATCTCCGGCTTTTTATCCACCTTCATAGTTTTAGGAAGTTTACTTTCATGTGTTTGTTTTGATCGTTGGAGTTTTGTAAGTTGGAGTCATTGTTTGTGCGAAAACAGGGTGAAACGACCTAAGAATATTTCTCTTTTGATCGTAGTAAATGAATGTGTACAACGTCATTTATATTGGTAAATGTATCAACTGGTGGTTAGCTCAATCAGTGGTTAGCTCGTCGTCTTCTACCCATTGAACATTAAGGGAAATTTCTTTTACCCATTGAACATTAAGGAAAATTTTAGTTCCAATTTGGTTTAATGATCTCTTTTAAAGGAAATAGATTGTGAAAAAGAAGTAAAATCCAAATTTTCATATTACGCGTTTAAACCAAATTGGATTACAAACTTTAACATAGGCTTTGATTTTTTGATGTCGTTAAGAAACCTAACAATTTTGACAAATCTAACAACTTTAAGAAATTGGATTACGCAATTTAAATTACTTATATTCAGCAACAGAAATATAAATGCTTAAAATTATAATGAATATTATTGGTTTAAAATTTTAATAATATAAATTTTAATATCGTTAGTGAATATAAATCAAAAATATATATATATTTATAATATTTTTACTTATAATATTTAAATATTAAAATAAAAATAAAAAAAATAAAAAAAAAATATTTTTAAAAAATATTTTTACATTTATTTATCTTTCCACAATCGTCCACAACCACAACCACAAATGCTAGCAGGAGCCAAATTTAATTTAAAAATTTTGGAGTAGTTTAAAATGATCTATAGCGTTTTTGATTGTTGTAAAAAACCAACAATTACTACCTCTCGCAAAAGTTGCATTTATGGTGATAGCGGAAAAATCAGTGACACTCTAAAACATATTTTACAAAGATCAGATTTTATAAAACAATCACATTTTCGCTTCAAATTTTTAAAATATATTGTTTTAACTAATTACGTGCAAATCACACAACTTTAAACCAATAAACCCGGGATTTTGATTTTAACTACTAATCAATATTTACGTAGATTCTAAGGACCTATTATTTAGACCATGTACAATGGTTTCAACACTCATTTCATGTTCAACACCTTTCTTTTCCTTTTTAACATTTCACATCATTTTCTCCTTCTTCCACCTAATTTATTCAACATCCACTTCATTTTCAACTTTTACAATAGTTTTTTTTTTAAAATTCATACCATACTCCACTATTTTTAAGTCATATATTTAATTTTTAAATATAATAAATACACATTAATAATATGATTCTAACAACCTTAAAGCTAAAATAACATAAATTTTAATAATTTTATTTTATTTATATACCTATATTTTTTAAATAATACTAAAATTAATATTATTAAAACAATTAAAATAATTGATTATAATGAAAAATAACGTTTTTTATGTATCCAAATGAAATGAGAGTAGTCTCTATTTCTGTATCCAAATGAAATCAAAATTGGACTTACTGATTGTGTTATAGAGTAGCTAACTAGAACTCTAAATTAGGACATTGATGATAACTTCAAGAGTAGGTTTTTTACTTGATAATGATTTTGCTGAAGTAGGTTGTTAGATACATGCGAGATCTAGTCTAGACATCTTGTGAACATATCGATTAGGACATTAATGAGTGAGTGTCAATTGATACACACCCTTAGCAGATATGATATCTTGCATATTTCCATTGTCTTATTCATTCACCCATGTGCATTTTGATCATATAGACTAGGATTTAGCCATGTTTAGGTTGCATTTTGCATACATGAGTCCTTATCAGGTATTGGAATACCACATGGAGTTCTTGGAGACATTTGGGTGCATTTGGAGCTCAAAAGAGGTGAAAAATATGATCATTGGACGAGCAGTGCATGGGAGCGACCTCACTGGAGCGACACCGTGAAGTCGCTGTGACACCCTTTCAGAGCGACTTAACCGGAGCGACACAGCGAGGTCGCTCGCGTCTCCATCACCCGGAGCGACTTGACCGCAGCGACGCAGCGAGGTCGCTCGCGTCTCCATCACTCGGAGCGACGTGACCGGAGCGACGCAGCGAGGTCGCTCGCAGCGACCCCTCCAAGTCGCTCCCGAAGCCTGGAGCGACCTCTCGGAGCGACTAGTGGAGGTCGCTGCGCGACGTCTGATTGCTCGAATTCATTTCTACTCAAGGGCCTTTTGGTCATTTTATTATGCACGTTTTTACTTCTGAAAACCTATGTTTTAAGTACTCTTGGCAGCCACCAGACAGATTATCTTTTGTTCTAAGAAAAAACCTTTGGAAAGTTCATCTCTTGAATCATCTTTGTTCATCTAGTTATTGCAATTCTGTGTTTCCAATTCGTTGTTGTATCCCTCTGTATGATTAATCTGAAATCCAAAATGGGTTTAAGAGGAATCATGAAGAGTAATGAGTAATCACCATTTGAATTCATGGGTTAGGAAGATTAAGGGTGATTAGGTTAGAGCTAGGATGTTTTAGAGTAGATCATTCCA
>NC_027756.1:8029038-8029317 GCF_000695525.1 Brassica oleracea var. oleracea | reverse complement strand
GCTTTCTTGGAGAAGTTCTTCTCTACTTCAAGAACTGCTAAGCTGAGAAATGAGATCTCCAGTTTTCAACAGAAAGGCTTGGAAGGCTTCAGTGAAGCCTGGGAGAGATTCAAGGGCTACCAAGCTCAATGCCCACACCATGGCTTCTCTAAGGAGAGTTTGCTGAGCACATTCTACCATGGTGCTCTTCCTAAGTACATGGCCAGACTGGATACAGCTAGCAATGGGTTCTTCTTGGGGAGAACTGAGGAAGATGCAGAGGAGCTGGTTGACAATATG
>NC_027756.1:8028788-8028959 GCF_000695525.1 Brassica oleracea var. oleracea | reverse complement strand
GTTGACAATATGGTAAAGAGTGATGTTGTCTACAGTGGAGACCACGACAGAGGCAGTCGAACAGATGACAAGCAGACGATGAGGGAGTTAAAAGCTCTCCAGGATAAGATTGACATTCTCATTACTGATAAGGCCACCCAAGAGCAGCTGCACTTTGTTGGTAACCCAAAC
>NC_027756.1:8006381-8028688 GCF_000695525.1 Brassica oleracea var. oleracea | reverse complement strand
GAGAGTAAAAATGTCATTTTCGAAAAAAAAAAGAAAAAAAAAATTGATGGCATTTTTGTAAATTATATGAACTTGTGGGGTGAATAGGGCAAAAACAATTTTCAAAAAAAAATGAGATTAGTTTTGTGTTTGACTTTAAGTTATAGCTCAATTCTGCAAAAAGCTCTAATTCATATAAACTAATGTTTAAAATTAAACTATTAATATGATGTTGCATTTTTATATAAATAAACAAAATAGGTGATTAATATATGATTAGTACAATTTCATCAAAACAAAATTCAACAAATATAAAATTTTATAAATAAAATTACATAATTAAAAAATTGATATTAAAAATTCTACTGCTTTTTGGTTTTAATGAGAGGGCCTGGTCCTGCTGTCAAAAAAAAAAAAAAAATGAGAGGGCCTGGTCCTAAAGCAACACTAAGTTTCCTTTCTGGATGTTTACGGATCTGCCGTTTCTGAGAAAAGCTCGGAGACTGCATGCTGTTTTTAAAATAGGTTAAAATAATAATAAAAGTTTTAGAGAATTGGCCTATACAGGTTTCTAACCTGTGACCTTCGCGTTATTAGCACGACGCTCTAACCAACTGAGCAAATAGGCCACTTGAACCATTACTCTATATAATAGTTTTAACTATCTGTGACCTTGACTGGTATTATTTGTACAGAAATGTGAATGCTTTTCCACACTATTTTTGTCAGCTTAAGGAAAAAAACGCCTGAAATAGTATAACCGTATGTTAATAACTAAGTTTGTACTAAATCTGAAACCCTGAGTATGTTACAATTTTTCTTGTAGAAAGGTAATTGCTTTTACACACTATATATGACAGCTTAATTTAAGTAAATTATTTAAAAACCTGTGACTTTGGCGTTAAGGCTCTAACTAACTAATTATATACATATTCAAAGACAGATGGATATGCTAAAGGTGCAACTCTGAGTTTCTGCCTATGGTACGACTACGCTAAGTTTACTTAACCAGTTTTTGACAGCTGAAGGAAGAAAACACCTGAAGTAGTATTACCTATCTTGACAAATGATACAATTAAGAACAGTAACACCATACATGGTGAAGACAAGTTCTTGTCTGAAACCGCAACTTTTTAGGTGTCAACTTTTGTTCTTGAACGACGATAGGAAGGAATAATAGAGATAAAGAAAAAGAAAAAAGGAGAAGAAGCAGTGCAATATTAGCCCTCAGATAAAGCTGGAAACTATTTATCAGTAAAACAGAAGAAGTAACCGAGTTTTACTAAGGATTAAAAAAGCTTATAACAAACCAACTCTGAACCATTTATAAGTCCCACTGTGTTTTCTTCTTCTTAAGCCTTCACTAGAGAGTGGCAGAGACAAGAGACAAGAGAAAGAGAGAGATATGAGCGTAGATAAGTTACAAAATGGAGCAGGCCTTTTGTGCTTTGCCCTTCTTTTTCTTCTGCTTTGGAGGCTGAAGTACCACTCTGATCGCTGCATCAAAGACCCCCTTCACGTTCTGCATTTCATTACTCAAGCTTCAGGAATCTAAGAAGAAAAAGAGCAAACTCATATTCAATGTAGTAATCATGAAAAGGGAAGTATTCTTCTTACCTCCTGTGATTTGGAACTGCACTCGATGTATGCAGGAGCTCCAATGAGCTTCTTCAGTTCCTCTCCCTTTAATGCGCAAAGTGGGGAATGGTTAAGAAGGTTTCGTTTTAAAGTACCAAGCGTAGTAAAACAGAATTGAGTTTTAAATAAATAATATGTTAACCTGAGCGTTGGTAATAGGTACAGCACCAGGGTGGTCAACGAAGAACTGTTTGTCATCCCGAAGATCTGCCACATTTGATGAGAACACAAACCATAAGTAAAAGATGAAAGCCAAATAATCAGAGAAAGGGAGCAAACCTAGTTTGGTACCAACAAGAACAATAGGGACACCAGGGGCATAGTGCTCCAGCTCTGGGATCCACTAGCAAACAGAAGAAGAACAAAGCAGTGAGATCAAAAAAAAAAAAAAAAAAAAGAACTTGTAGAGCAAAAAAAGTAGGTTACTGACGCACCTTCTTGGAGACATTCTCATAGCTAGCCTTACTGATGAGGGAGAAGGCTAAGATGAAAACGTCAGCACCGCGGTAACTCAAGGGTCTTAACCTGTTATAATCTTCCTGCCCTGTTCCACAAAGAAAAACCAAGTTCAGAAAAAAAAAAAAAAAAAAAAAAAAAAAATAGATTTGGATTCGATTGTTTTTTTCTATGTCAAATTTTGGTTTACATTTGAAATTTATGTATCTTGATAATTGACACTGACATAATTAAGAACAGTATCTTTGTATATGATGAATATACAAGTTCTTGTTTGAAACGGCAACGTTTAAGTGTCAGCTTTTGTTCCTAAACTATGTGGAAGTAAGAAAATAATTGAGAGAAAGAGAAGAGCATTAGTAGTGCAATATTTGGCTCTCAGCTAAAGCTGGAAACAATTTATCAGCAAAAACACAAGAAATCATATCTTTTCAAAGATAAAGAGAACTTTATCACAACCAAATTTAAACCAACTTTAACCCCCAATGTGTTTCTTCTTCTTAAAAATTCACTAGAGAATGGCAGAGAGAGAGAGAGAGAGAGAGAGAGAGAGAGAGAGAGAGAGTACAAAATGGAGCAGGCCTTTTGTACTTTGCCCTTCTTTTTCTTCTGCTTTGGAGGTTGAAGTACCACTCTAATCGCTGCATCAAACACCCCCTTCACGTTCTGCATTTCATTAACATACAAAAGAACAGTCTCGAGCTTAAGTAAAATACCAAACTCATATTCAATCTAATAGTATTCATCAAAAGGGAAAGTTTTTTTTCTTTTTGTTTCTTGCCTCCTGTGATTTTGAACTGCACTCGATGTACGAAGGAGCTCCAATTAGCTTCATCAGTTCCTCTCCCTTTGATTGTCCAAAGTGAGGGATGGTTAAGATGGGTTCCTTTAAATTAAAATAGATTTGAAGAGTATGTGTATACCTGAGCAGTGGTAATAGGTACAGCACCAGGGTGGTCAACGAAGAACTGTTTGTCATCCCTAAGATCTGCCACATTTGATGAACACACAAAACCATAAGCACAAGATGAAAAGCCAATTAATCAAAAGGGGGCTTAAATAGTAAGAAACAGAATCTGCTACATGGACTGTGCCAATCCTGTATACCCCTTTTCTAAAGGTTAAAAATTGCAATATCTAGAAATTGAACGGCTGCTTACATGCATATGATTGTTTCTTACAGTGGAGGTGGCAGGTTAACTATCAAGACAAAGTGTGAGATCATACAAGAAACCATTTGACCAATAACAAAGCCCAAACTTCCGAAAAAAGAAACATAAGGGACGAGCTTCTAAACCTAATAACTACCAAACCAATATAGACATGAAAAAAATAAAATAAAAAAAGACTCGATGAATGCAAGAGAATGCCCACTAGTGTCACAAATATCCAGAGAAGCTTGAGAGCTTATGTTCAAAAAAGGAATATGCAGCCCACATATGCATCAAGAAGACAAATGCAAAGAAGGGAAGGGAAAAAAACCTAGTTTGGTACCAACAAGAACAATTGGGACACCAGGGGCATAGTGAGTCAGCTCAGGGATCCACTGCAAACAGAACCGATGAAGACTTTCAATTCAAGAAACTTTGTAAAGCAAAAAGTAGTTAGCGACGCACCTTCTTGGAGACATTCTCATAACTAGCCTTACTGATGAGGGAAAAGGCTAAGATGAAAACATCAGCACCGCGGTAACTCAAGGGTCTTAACCTGTTATAATCCTCCTGCCCTGTTTCACAGACAAAAACAAAGTTCAGAAAGAAAAAAAGGGCTATAGCTTGCTGCTACTAAGATAGACCAAGCTTGAGAGAGGAGTACCAGCGGTATCCCACAAGCCAAGGTTGACAGTGGCTCCGTTAACAACCACATTAGCGCTAAAGTTATCGAAAACAGTCGGTACATAATCCTGACTCAAAAATGAAGAATATAATCTCAGAAAGAAAGAAAAAGACATTATTGGAGAAAAACATAGTATTTGATTGGATACCGTAGGGAAAGTGTTGCTGGTGTAGGAAATGAGCAAACAGGTTTTACCCACTGCTCCGTCACCTACTGTTACGCACTTTATGAACCGAGATCCGCTCATTTCCCCCCCTCACTAATTAATTCAAAAAGCCCTCAGATCTCTCTCTCCCTCTCTCCCCTCCTCAATCGAAACAAAATGCCTCCCCCTTTCAATCCAGTGCAAGCAAAACCCTCAGATCTCTGTAAAGTACGAAACCTTAACGAAATTGCAAATGTGAGAGAATGAGAACAACTGTGTGGATCAGAGAAGAGAGATGATGGATCGTATCGAGAGAGAGAGAGAGAAGGGAAGTAGCAAAATTGATGGCCGGTAATTTATGCAATTGAAGCGTTCGAACTATCTCCTCCATCCAATCAAACTTCCCGATTCTCTTGCTTTTCATTTATTTTTCTCCTTTCACCCCTTCTGTTAATTTGTTTCTTTCACATAATATAATTTTATTAATGATCAAAATAATCGTTTGACATAGCATTCCTTATAAATTCGGAAACATAACTGTAATAATGATAGGAGGATCGGTATGGTATGACTTGTTTTGCAAGTATGTCTGCACAAAGATTAGAATTTCTGTTTGTCCAACAGAACTTGATCTCCTCAAACTTTGTTGCCCATCTCCCGATATCGCGAATCCAGTTCATCACATCTATGTTTGTAGACTCTCCATTGGCCAGTTTCATTACATTAATGTTATCTCCTTCAAATATAACATGTTTGTATCCTTTGCTCCAGCAATTCATCATTGCAAGTAGTAAGGCTTGTAGTTCTCCTTCCAAGGCTGTTGTTGGTTGTTGGTTTGAGGCATGAACCGCTCCTTTGAATCTTCCCATATCATCCCTAATTATCCAGCCCGCTCTTGTCTCGATCTGAATGTTGTTAAAGGCTCCATCGTAGTTGCATTTCACAAACCCTGTTGGTGGTTTAGTCCATTTGTTCCGTTGGTGTTCCATATCTCGTCTCAGCTCTTGTCTATCCTCATCTTTATCTACACATTGGTAGGCTTCCAACCATTCTTTTGTATCAAAATAGGCTGATTGCAAGGTTGTGCGCCAGTGTATTGATGTTTGTTGGAAGATCATCTTGTTTCTACATTTCCATATTCTCCAAAGAATCCACCAAGGAAGATGTCGGAGATGGTCCGGGAGATTTGGGATTTTTTGTAGAAGTGCCATGAGCTTATCTTCTAATGTAGATTGTGCCTGATAGAAGATATTGTGTGGCAAACCTGATGCCCTCCAGATGCGTTGTGCATAGAAACATTCAAAAAACAAATGTTCAGTTGTTTCTTCTTGTTGACAATGGGGACATTTGACTGAAGTAGTCACGTGTCGACGTTGTAAGTTACTCCCCAATGGTAAGGAGCTTGTAACCATTTTCCATAGGAAATGTTGAAGTTTTGGGGCCGTTGGCAGCTTCCATATCATATTCTTAAGAATGATACTTCCCGGAGGTGGTTCTATTGGTAGATCTTGAGGATCATGTGTAGCCAACCAGTAACCCGACTTGACTGAATATTCCCCAGACTTATTATAATGCCAGACTAGAGGGTCTGTATCCGCATAGACGCATAGTTTCATCGATAAGATTTCTTCTGCATCAGCTTCAACTATTGTATGTCTTATGAGCTCCTCATTCCATCCCGTTTGGTTTTGTTTCATGAGCTCTGATACCTTAGTCATTGGGTTACTCTGATCTTTAGGTATATGGGCTCGTGGTGGCGAAGTAGGAAGCCATGGATCCGCCCATAGTGATACAGATTCACCATTGCCAATGATAAAACGCAAACCTCTTTTGAGTAAGGCTTGACTGTGCAGTAAGAAATTCCAAATATAGGAACTTTGCTTCTTTGTCCCTGCTTTGAGGATGTTGGAATTAGGGAAATACTTCCCTTTGAGAACTCGTGCCATCAAGCTATTAGGTTTGATAAGTATTCTCCAGACTTGTTTCGCAAGTAACGCATCATTAAATTTTTCGAAATCACGAAATCCCATTCCTCCTCCTTTTTTTTGGTAGGCTCATTCTTTGCCACGCAAACCAGTGCATTCCTTTTGAACCATCACTTTTACCCCACCAGAACTGAGCCAGAGTGTTATTAATATCATCACAAACCTTCTTTGGCATTTTGAAGACATTCATCGGATATACTGGCGTTGCTGAAGCTATAGATTTTGTGAGAACTTCTTTGCCTCCTGGGGATAAGAATCGATGATGCCAACCATTAGTCTTTGCTTTAACTGTCGCTACTACATACTCTAGGTTTTCTGTCTTCTTTCTTCCAAACTGTTCAGGAATGCCTAGATATTTACCGCCTCCTCCCTCATTGTGTATTCCGAGTATATTTCTCATTTGTGTCTTAACCTGATCCTTGACCCGACTTCCAAAAGTAATAGAAGACTTGCTTAGATTAACAACTTGTCCAGATATTCTTTCATACTGACTCAATATCCTTTTGATGGCACGTCCATTTTTCGGATTGGCTAGGGTGAAGAATAAGGAGTCATCAGCAAATAGTAGATGGTTGACTGCGGGGCTTTGAGTGATTATCTTCTTACCTTGTATTTTCCTATCAGCTTCCGCTTTAGTCATCAAGTGAGAGAGAACATTTGCACATAGGATGAATAGGTATGGCGATAGAGGGTCTTCCTGTCGAATCCCTCTACCTGGTTGAATGTAGCCTCTTGGTGACCCATTGATCAAAACTGAAAAGGATACAGTCTTCACACAAGTCATGATGAGGTTTATCCATTTTTCACAGAACCCCATTCGCCTCATAGTTTCCTCCAAAAAATTCCATTCTAAGCGGTCATATGCCTTTGTGATATCAGTCTTTAAGGCCATATAAGATTTTGATTGTCTCTTACTGACCTTGAGCGCATGGTAAGCTTCGTGTGCTATGATGACGTTGTCTGAGATGATACGTCCTGGCGTGAATGCAGTTTGGTTCTCAGAAATAATCTCAGGGAGGTGGGCTTTGAGTCGCTTAACCAAAATCTTTGAGATGATTTTATAACTCACATTGCATAGAGCAATAGGTCTGAACTCAGTCATCTTGGTAGCTGGTCTCACTTTTGGGATGAGGCAAATATTGGTGTGATTGTGGTTTTGATCAAGGAACTCGCCTTCAAAGAATTGCATAACTTCTTCTACAATGGTCGGTCCAAATCTTCCCAAAAAGTATGATAAAAAGCGCCAGTGAAACCATCAGGCCCAGGGGCCTTATGAGCACCAATGGCATAGGTAGCTTCCTTGATCTCTTCTATAGTAACTGGTCTTGTAAGATCTGCATTAATCTCTGGAGTAACACTAGAAGCAAAGCCATGGAAAGCATCCTCTAAATCCATGGGTGTCATCTGTTGGGAACTGAATTGAGCTTTAAAAAATTCTTCAGCAGTGTGAGCAATCTCTCTGTCACCGTGGATAGTGTTTCCGTTTGTATCCGTAAGAACACTTATTCTGTTTCTGATTCTCCTTGATTTTGTGACAGAATGAAAGAACTTCGTATTGCGGTCTCCTGCTCGAAGCCATGGGTTTCTACTTTTTCTTTTCAAGTAGTTTTCTTCATCATAGTAGGCTTGTTGTAGCTCTGTGTGGAGTTGTTTTTTTCACAGTAACAGGATGTCCATCCGTGCATGCTATGTCTAATTGATGGCGTAGAGTAGATATCCTCTCTTTAGCATTAAAATAATGCATGCGCTTCCATCTGGATATATGAGATCTACTCTTCTGAAGTTTATGGGCAAGGCTGATGTTCCCATTTCTATCATATTGTTTCCACTGGGTTGTAACTGATTGTTTGAAACCTTCTTGGTGGCGAAGTCTGTCATCATACATAAATTTGTGTCTCCGGTCTTCGCTATGACCATCAAAAAAAGAAATCAATGGTCTATGATCTGATTCACCTAGTTCGAGAAAGTGTGTTTCTGCAGTAGGAAATTGTTGGTGCCAGTCCGTATTTCCCATAGCTCGATCCAAGCAGCAGGACACATTGTGGATTCCTCTCTTTCCCGTCCAAGAAAATCTATTGCCTACTGGTTGAAGGTCAGTGAAGTTACAAACCCGAGTCATTTGTCTGAATTCGTTGAAGCTGATGTCTGATCGCGCATTGCCTCCTACTTTCTCATTGTGATTTAGGATTTCGTTGAAATCACCCGTTATAAACCAACGTCCTTGTTTGTTTACTGCTATGCGTTCTAGTCTTTCCCATAACAGGTGTTTGTGTTGACGTTCAGGGTATCCATAGACAAAGGACAAGTAGAAACTGATTCCATTAAAGATAACTTTACAATCAATAAGATGAGCAGACTGATACAACACGGTTACATCTACTTCTTGCTTCCAAAAGATGGTTAGACCACCACTTAAGCCTATAGGAGGAACAAATACATAGTTAGGGAATTCGAGATCGCAGCTTAAGTCTCTGATGTAGTTGTCTTGTTGCTTTGTTTCTGACAGGCAGATGATGTCCAAGAGATACTTGTGGTGTATCTCTTTCAGGCGTCGAACCGTCGAGTCTTTACCTATCCCTCGACAGTTCCAAGCGGCTACTCTCATGGAGGCAGTGGTGGTTCCGGGCCCACTGCGCCTCTCCACATGTTGGATGGACCTTCACTCGTTCCAGCCCCTTTCATCTCCTCTGATACAATCTTCTTCTTTCTCTTGTCGCCATCTTGACTGCTCTGTTCCTCTCTTGTCTCTTCAGAAAACTTCATTTTGTTGTCTGTAGTTTCACTCATCCAGATTTTGCTTTTGAGAACTTGACTAACATCATGCCTTGGAACAAATGGTTTGCTTGCATACATCTCTTCCATGTTCAAATCACCAGAATACATAGTACCCATAGATTCACCAGACCAGAAGTCATCTTCCTTCTCAACCGTTTCTTCTACTTGCTGTTCAGGCATCTCTGCTTCCTGCATCACTGGCTCTTCCGGAATGTCATCCCGAGCGCCCATGTTTGCACCTTCATCATTGATCTCCTCAATGTAAATTCCCATATCATGGTGGGGTTGATCATCTTGTCCTTGATTGTTGTCATCATCATTATCTTCATCAGGATCCTCTTCTGGGCCTCCGTTTTGGATCAAGCACCGGCCAGAGTCGTGAGTCATCATACCACATGTCTCACAGAAACCACGAAGTCTTTCGTAGTGTAGTTTGAGTAAGGTGTTGACTCCAGGTGTGAATTGGAAGATACGCTGAAAGTGCAGAGGGCTGTTGATGTTCCAGTTCAACCGGATGCGCACAAACTCCATTCTTCCCCCCACTTCTTCATTATAGTCAATTTGGATGTATTCACCAAGAGCCCTTGCAATGTGAATGATGACTTCACGGTTCATAAATTGGAAGGGTATGCCCCTGACTTGAATCCAGAAAGGGATCTTGTTCAAGAGATTCATATCCATCAGGGGAGACCACTGCTGAAGAGTGATCATTCTGTCAGCATAGGCCCAAGGTCCGCGTCTGATAACTGTCTCCATTGCTTCCTCTGATGGGAATACAAATTGGAAACGTCTTCCCTCCATTGTTCGCCCACGAACAAGTCCTTCTAGTCCCCAACTTCTTGGCATTGCTGCGATGATGGCACGAATGTTTTGACGTCTCGGCATGGTAGGGCGTCCCACAAGAATGAAACGGTTTTCTTCCGCTGCTTGTTGAACCACCGCATGAGGAAGAACAAATGGCGCCACTTCACTACCAAGATCAATATCTTGCATAGCACGCCTAATATTGTCTGTCATTTTGTTTAGAGTATCGTAACATCTGAGGGGGAATAACAAGATTTTTGCAATGAAAGATATAAGGAAGCATATCCAAACTCTTGTTTGTAAACTCCTTTTATAGTATCTTGTTTGCGTAGAGGTTAAACCATCACATCGGACTCCAACCGATATGGAGAAACAGGGGAACGTGGCCGAAAGGACAGGATCAACTCCCACATTACCATCAAAATCAAACTCATCATCCACGAAGATCGTGGTGAGAAACCACCAAATCTGCAACCGTTTTTTGATCGCTCGTAAATCGCCAATAACCGTTTTTTCTCTCATCGCCAAATATATATATATATATATATCCTTTCAGCTTTCTGTTAATTTGTTTCTTTGGAAAATGATAATTTATTTTTTCTAAATATTTTATCATTCATTTTACAATATTATGATATAATCCGATTTTATTACAATCGGGTTATATTACAGTAAAATATTTTCTGGACTAAAAAATTGTTAGAGCAGGTATATTACAGTAAAATAGTTAGATATACAGTAAAGTATTTTATTACAATCAGGTTATATTACAGTAAAATAGTTAGATATACAGTAAAATCGGGTTATATTACAACGGACAATTATACTTATAGAACCAAATTTAAAATTTTCTAGACTAAAAAATTGGAAATTTCAAGAAAGAGTGTGATTCTTCAATCGTTGCAATAGATAGATGATGTGAAATGATGATGTTATGTAGGTGGGTGGAGGTTAAAAGCAACATGATATTTTTACAGGATAAGGTCGGTTCTACAGTACCAGAGACTTAAGTGAAATCCGCCGAAGTTTATCGCCTTTAAATACTAAATGTGAATTATTGATTTGGATAATGAAATGTACGAAGATTCTACTGATCTTAGAGATGGCGTTCGCAGCGGCCACAAAATGACTGGCTTTTTCTATCCACTTAGAAGATTTACAACGATGTAATCCAACGCAATTCAAAAAGCAGATAATATAGTGGTAGACAAACTTATACGAGATGTTCGAAGTTTTTCGTCCGCTATGGTTGATGTTGTTTCACCATCACCGATTTGGTTCTCTAGATGGTTGACTAGTTAGAATAATCTATATTTTTTGGTAAAACCAACAAAACCATAAGTTAAAGAAGAAAATAAAACAGCGACCATAGAAAGATCACTGAATAGTGTAGAGTTTATACCAAAATAAAACTGTGGAAACTCAAATCTCTGAGATGCAAAATCAACTTTGATATTACTTACTATATATATATCTACTGTGTATCTACAAAAAATCACACATATACTTCCGAGTTCAAAATACTAATCTAAAATACATAGGGAAACAATCTGTTTGTCATGTCAACAACTAACTCTCTGAACCAAAGCTTTGAGGAAGTCAAAAGGGTACAGTGAATGGCAATGCGTGTAGTTCGGCTTCTGGAAGAAACTGAGCAGTTGGCCACACCATCGAACTACTTCCCTTGCTGCTTCTCTGAACGCTAACTTGATGACGTCTTTTGGCGCCAACTTTCATCAACAACCACCATTCTTGATCCTCAGAGTCTGCGAGCTTGGTCTCAGGAGCCCAGTTCTCGATGAGTTTCAAGAATCGCATGACCGTAGAAGGAGGGCATTTGCTGCAGAGCTTTGAAGGTCCAATACTTTCTTGATGACTAGAGGCCGAACACTGTTTTTGACCCTTGTTGGTCATCATCACCTCAGGATATTTCTGCTCTTTGCCAGGTAACAAGAAGACCCGTGTGCTAGTTTCTTCAAAACCCATAGCAACAATTCGAAGAAAGAGTGTCATCATCGTGGCAGCAAGCACGTGAAGCAAAACAGACCCAGCAACAAGTAAACAAACAAACTCACCAGAGTCGTTATGCGTACTGTTGAGGGGCTGACTCTTAACATGATTTGGTCCCTCGTTCTCGTTGCTACGAAGAGTGCTATCACAAGAAGTCTGAGAAGACGCTTGATGGTCAAGTTCTATCGTAAGGCAGCTCTTCTCCAGGGACTCAACCTTCTTACAAGCATTGGCGCTTTCATCTTTGCGCTGTCTCTTATGATGACGGTGCTCTCTGCTTCGGCCAGCGTCGTTATCCCTCTCCTCCCTCTTTTTATCCTTGTTGTGTTTTCTATCTTTCTTTTCTCTCTTAACTTCCTCCTTTGTCCCCTGGATTCTCAAACCAATGGAACAACAACAGTTAGTGTCCATAACCAATAAAACTCCAAAACCATTCCAAGGGGTAAATAAGCAGAGAAATAAACACAAACAATGCATAGTCGCTGGGGCAATAAAATACTCTAATGCCACAAATAGAAAGACCTCTACATTGGTTTCTATGGACTAGAATCCTACTGGTTTTGTTACAAAATTCTAGTACTTTGGATTGTTACCTTACACGAACCGATTCAAAGAGTCCAATTAATCAATTTTTCATTCTTTTTTTTTTTTTTTTGTAAAGCCGACACAAGTATTTCGGGGTAAAGAAGCAAGCTTGTTAACTCAGAACATAAAAAAGGCATGGACTTTTCTAATTGCTCAACAAACCTTTTCGATCGGTTCGATCAGAGACTCATCCAGAACTACAAAGCCAGGTGGAGGGAACGGGTAACACCGTGACATCCTCTCTCGCACGATCACAGACCGGACTCAGATGGAAAGATTGGTTACGAGAGGATCGCAGTGTGTTAGGGCTTATATAAACCCAATCAAGTGTTGGTAAAAAGAATTCGAAGATCAGAGAAGAAGAACGAGCGATCCCCAGGCTTCGCAGCTCTCCGATCTAGGATTTCTTTTTTCTGTTATTCTCTCAAAGCTCCGTTATTTATATACCAAGAACAATAAGAAGCGTGTTCGGCCACAAGAATAAGTACTCAAGACTCAAACCGTCCGACAGGCTCTAAAAGTCCAATAGGCCTATACTTATAGGACTTGAAATTTCTGAACGAATATTGTATTGTATTCAATCAGAAACAATAACCAATTCGACTTGTTAGGCCTTATTCGTTTACAAGTGGCAGCGATTTGCGACTCCGACCTAGGACCAGTTGCATGTCGCAGTTTGTAGTTTGTTGCACGTCTTTCTTTTGTAAAACTTATTGCATGATTAAATTATAGGTCACAAATTGCATATTATTATTCGTTTTTGATATCGTGTGACTAGACGCAGGTCCTATTGTTGAAAATTTAGTGACTAAAAATTAAAATATTTTGTTCACAACTCATAGGTTGCAATCCCATGCGACAACAAAACAAATAACATTTTAACTACATGTTGCTGTGACATGCAAACGAATATGATTTTAATGTATCTGAACGAATATTGTAAAAAGGGTATTTTTATAGAAAACCAATACAAACCCGATTGATACTTGAAAATCCAAAAAAAAAAAAAACACCGAAGAAAAGTAAATCCAAAAATCAGAATTAATATTCAAATGAATTTTAAATTCAGATAACCAACAAAAATACTCAATTTCAGATTTATTTTAATATAATTTTTAAATATTTGAAATTATTTTATTCCAACATGAGTTTGAAACCACAATAAATCTGTAAGCAAAATATAAATTTTACCCAAAATATTATTAATCAAACCCAATACAAATAAAAGTTTTAAAAATCGAAGTTCGGAAATTTTAAAACCAAAAAAATCCGGTCCCAACCCACATGTCCAATGCCTAGTTATTTTGGTTTTGTTGTATACACCGCTTCAACTTTCAGGGTGTCTGGGAGGTTAAAACTATACGTGGTAGATTTGTAATTATCTAGAGTGACACATAGCCTTGATTCGTAATCCAGAAACTCGTGAAATGGGACTTCAGTTCCTACGTGGCAAGTAAAGACATGAGACAAGATAATCCATTACCAAACTATCACCGAAACACTCAGTGTGGCCTTCTTCACTTCTTCTTCTTCTTCTTATCTTCAAGCGGTAAGGACAGAAAGATTCCAAAATGGCTCACTCATGGGATCAACTAGGGGAAATAGCTTCAGTGGCACAGCTTACAGGAGTAGACGCCGTGAAACTCATCGGAATGATAGTCACCGCCGCGAACACAGCCCGCATGCACAAGAAGAACTGCCGCCAGTTCGCACAGCATCTCAAGCTCATTGGTAACTTGCTCGAGCAGCTTAAGATCTCCGAGATGAAGAAGACTCGTCCCGAGGTTCAGGAGCCGCTCGAAGGGCTTGAAGACGCTCTTAGAAGATCTTACCTTCTTGTCAACAGCTGCCAAGACAAGAGTTATCTCTACTTGTTAGCCATGGGATGGAACATTGTTTACCAGTTTCGTAAGGCTCAGGACGAGATCGATCGTTATCTCAAGATCATCCCGCTTATCACTTTGGTCGACAACGTTCGGGTTCGGGTAAGTCAGTGTTTTATAAATAAAAAAATTATTCAAATTTTTATTAAATTGTCTATAACCCCCAAAATTATTTTATTAAATTGTCTATAAGACTATAACCCCAAAATTCAGGGCAATGTCTAGAGCCCCTAAAATATTTTTGTAACATTCTTGTTGTTGTTGTTGTTGTTGACATTGTCGGAAAGCTGAATTTGGAGTTTTGTGTTGATAGGAGAGGCTTGAAGTTATTGACAGTGATCAGCGTGAGTACACGCTCGATGAAGAAGATAGAAAGGTGCAAGATGTTATTTTGAAACAAGAATCCACCAGAGAAGCTGCTGCGTCTGTTCTCAAGAAGACGCTCTCTCGTTCTTACCCGGAGATGGGTTTCTGCGAAGCGCTTAAAACGGAGAATGGGAAGTTGCAAGTTGAGTTGCAACGTTCGCGTGCGCGTTATGACACGGACCAGTGCCAAGTCATACAGCGTTTGATTGCTGTTACTGAAACTGTTGAAGATGAACCTGTGAAAGATGACTCCTATGATGCGGTTTATCCAAAGAAAAGTAGTACTAGAGGGTTAGAATCATCACAACACCAGGAAGAATGGCACACCGACTTGTTGGATTGTTGCTCAGAGCCTACTCTATGTAACCCATCTTCCTCTGTTCTCACTTTTAAGATTAGTTCTTTTTTTTAACATCAAAGATGTGAATAATTAATGGTAAGGTATGAAAACCGCAGGCTTGAAGACATTCTTTTTCCCATGTGATACATTAGCAAAGATATCCACTGTGGCTACTAACAAACAAATCAGTAAGGAATCTTATATGAGGGCAGACTCATTTGTGATCTTAGTCTCCACGAATCTGATTCAAAAGCTTTTGTTTCAGCTTCAAGTGAAGCTTGTAGTGAGCTAATGGTGTACTCTTTGATACTCTCATGCTGCTGCTATACTTGTTGCATAAGGAAGAAGCTTCGGAAGACGCTGAGTATAAAGGTAATCCACTAAACCTTTGATTCTCTATTATGTCAAGTGCTTAAGGTCGTTTTTATTTGGCAGGGAGGGTCCATTGACGACTTTTTGTCACATCTAATGTGTTGTTGTTGTGCTCTTGTCCAAGAACTGAGAGAAGTCGAGATTCGTGGAGCTTCTTACGGTAAACATATACATTTACAGATAGATTTTTTACAAAGTTTTGAATCTTTTGATCTAATATTTAAAGCAGAAACAGAGAAAAAGAAGATGAAAAACATGACTCCACCTTTACCTCAGTTCATGGAAGAATGAAACTTTTCTAACACGGAGCAGAACATTAATCTTGGATGATTTTCCTTGAATATTTAATTTAAATTAGAGTCTCCATGGATATTATCAGAACGCTCCTTGGTGCTTTTCCTTTACATAGAATATGTAAATTATGTAGGTGACATAACATTTGTAAGCAATGGACATTTGACGAAAATAGCATGAACCAAACTCGTTGTTACAGTGTTTCAAACTTTCAGTAAACATCAGATGCCACCATATTTGCTATTATGTGTTTATTTGTCTCTCTCTTTTTAGTTGCTAATGAAGTATACACAAGAAGAAGAAGTCAACAACTGATAGTGAACAAGTATTACAGTGCAGTAATGAAACATTAACAGTGAAAAGTGACAACAGAACCTCATATGTTACTGTGATTTGCACTAGAGCGTAGATTAAGTAGAAAACAGTACATAATTCAGAAGTTTTTTTTTTTCTCTCTTGATACATTTCTACACTCCCTAAAATACTACATCGCCAGGTTTACCTTAGGTAAAAATGTACAGATCTTTTCTTGCGTCTCTGCACCATGATGACTTGTTGATTTTCTCAAAAAGGAGATGTCCAAGACCGTTGAAGTATTTTCTTTGTTTGGTGTTGAGTTGCTTCAGCCATTTTCAACTGCATCTTCCAAAAATCAGACAGAAAAAATTTAGGCATAAGTCAACCTTAAGCAGCAGAAGCCTTACACTTGCCATGTCTTTAAGATAGAAACAAAAAAAGTAAATTACTACAAGTAGTATTGCAAAACTTTCTTAGGAAGGAACTAGACTTCTAAAGGTTTGTACCTGCTCTTCTTGTCTCTTGAGTCTTGCATTTTCCTTCTTCAAGTGAACGATTTCAAGCTCCAGCTCGTTTATATATGCCTGAAATATAAGAAAAATAATAACCCATATACCGTTTTTAATACAGAGGAGAATTTTATTGTCCCCACACTAGATTTTTCATTTTTATTTCTTTTTTTTAATTCACATGAATTTAATAAGGGGAGGAAGTGTATGGAGAGACGCGTTCCTGTTTCCTAGCTCTGGAACGAGCAGCAGATTCTCTGTTCTTGGTCATACGCTTATGCCTTTTGTCTCCTCTGCTTTCATCAGAATCTTGGCCTCTTTTCTTCCCAAAGCAACCAAACATCGCAGATTCATCAAAGTGGGTATCAATGGAGTGAGGGTTGAAGCTGATAACAGTTGCAGGAGGAGCAAGAAGAGAGCCGTGGTGAGTGGAGGAAGACGAAGGTGGTGGTTCCTGATTCAAAGGCTTGTTGAGGAAATCTTGGAAGATGGAGTTATTAGGGTTTTGGTTACTCAACACTGGCTCATGATCAATGTTTAGCCGGCGATGTTGGTGAAGCGAAGCAAGGTTTATTTCTTTCCATACTTCTTCCATAGTGACTTGAGTCATGTTCTTGGTTTGTGAAAGGGAATGAGATAATGAGGATGAAGTTGATGAGGGAATTGAAAAAGCACTATAGTTGATCTTATGCTTTGCTGATGACAGCATAGAAAGCTTTTTCTTTTGGTTTTGGGATGTCAAATGTCTCTTTCAATCTCTCTTTGAGAGAGCAGAGCAGAGAAGAGAGAGATAGCTTCTTCTGTTTCAATCTCTCTCAATAGATTTGGTCCAGCAGAAGAGACAAAGATGTAACTGTTGTGGAAATAAAAAAATCTTGTAGTGACTTCTCACTTAATCCAAAATGCGAATGGTGATAATCTATAGTTTTATGATGTAAAACTTTTGTCAATAAGATATCATTTTAAAATTTAAATGATTGATTATCATCCAATTAACATGATTGATCAGCAAATAGGATCAAGCAGACAAGATTAATGCACTGGAACCACTTGCATACACATATAAGGACCAAGCAGACAAGGTTAAGTTCTTTGTTTGTTTTTCAACAAAAAAACAATGAGATAATGATAATCAATTTATTTTAAATTGTAGTCTTATCCTATGATTTTATTATGTTTTACTCCCAAACAATAGCTTTGTCACTAAGTAGTAAGCACCTATCATAATCTGGGTTTGGCCATATTTCGAGTTAAATATGGTCAAGTGAAACAAAAACAATTACATATTAGTCATCTCAATATCACATGTAAATGTATAACTTTTAATAAAATTTATATAATTATCATATATATAATATAGAGGTAATGGAAACCAACTCTTGTTTGTTAGAAGCAACTTATTTCCCAACACTTTGGTACTGATTGCAAGAACCTGATATCGATGATACAAAACCTATAGAAGCGTGACCAAGATTTTCAATGGAGTTAAATGAACTATCAAGATAGAAGAGTAGATTTGTAGACTTCTCAGTTGTTTATCATCCTCTTTCTGAAAATCAAACAACAGAGTCATTAGCTAAGGTCTCAAAAGAATATCATATGGATCTTATTATATTGGTTGTTATATTCCGGTTTAGTTTCCTATACCACCTCAAATTTGAGTATAGATGAGCCGATGTTAAAAAAATCCAAAATCACCATTCCCAAAACAAAGATCGTTGCATTTCAAGCTTTTACTTTTTCGAGGATCATGAAATTGGGGATCACAACTATTCATTAACAATTCTGGAGGAGAAATAGTGGTTACTGGATCATAACTCTAGAAAAGTGAAGATTTGACTGAATAAACTAAAAAAGTGAATTGATTAGTTTGGAACAGACCATAGTTAAAACTATATCCGATGAGTATATTACATCATCCCAAAATAACAGAAAAAGAGAGTCTACTGCTCACTTTAAATGACATGTTAATCAAAACAATAAAAGAAAATTGAAATCAAAAATAAAATTCTGCAAACTAGAGTCATAAAAACTCAAAATTTTATTCTACACTACTCTTTTAGCCTTTTTAATAGCTTTTCTCAGTTTGTTATATTTGTTTTGGTTTAAGGACAAAATGTTAATTGACATCATATGCAAAATGATGGTAGCTTCACATAAATCCAGCAATCCTCTCTATGCAAAAGCAAAAACTCCTCCAACTTAGATTTGAAGACGGTATACAACCAACTGATTTCTTATTATTATTATCGGCTTTTTGATTGCTTGAACTTGATCGCACTTTTTCTAGTTCTGCTCGAGCTGCATGTTTTAATGGTTGTTAGCCATTGCATATTCTGGGCTCGGATAAAAAGTAACCCGCCAGTCTTGAGGCATAACGTATTTTTTCCAGACACGCCGGTTTCTAATTTCATAGCCCTATAAACAAATACGGAATTGATTATGTAGTCAAATACAAACAAAATAAAATTAGAAGAAAAAAGCTGGTGTACACAGAATATCTCTTCATTTTCAACACAAGCATAATAAAATGTTTTCATTAGTGCACCAAACACAAGACTGAAACGGTCAAGATTAGATAATTATAAGAAATACCTGCACTTCAATGATATCTGAATCTCGTAGGGAATCCAATATCAGCTGGACATTACTTGTTAGTGCTTTAAGCTGATAAAAATGCAAATACAAAGAAACAACACATATAAGTACAAGCAGAGAAAATAAAACAAAGTGCATGTGAAAATATCAATGAAACACGAAACAAAAACATAGTTATATAATTTTTTTACCTTATTGAAACCAGAGATAAACTCTATATGAACAAAGCCCTCATCATTCATGCGCTTGCGAAGGTGTACATCGTTTGGTAAATTATCCTCGCTATAACAAGATCAAAAACAAAAATTAAAGGACACTTTCAAAGTGGTAAACAACACAAATAATATGTATTGAAGTGAAAAGGAAAGTATTACCTCAAATAATATTGAACTTGATTCAGTATCTTGGTTTTAAGGGGAGCTTTTTTGTCTTGATTCAGTATCTTGGTTTTGAGGGGAGCTTCTTGAACTTGATTCAGTATCTTGGTTTTGAGGGGAGCTTTCTGAGATGGGACCAAGACAGGAGGAGGCTCGATAAAGGGCATGAGGTCAGGATTTTGAGATGGAAACAATACAGCGCGAGGGTCGATGAAGGGCATACGATGTGGATGATACATCATTGGTGGTGGCAAGTCTAAGAAGTAAAACATATGCGTTAGAAAAAAAACACATAAAAGTAAAATACAAAGTTGATATTTTCAGTTTGAGTTAACTTACCAGTAAATGCTATAGGATAAAAATAATGCTGAACTGGAATATGCTGAGCATAGATTGATGGTGGTGATGCCCTTACAAATGCTGGTGTACCTCCTCTTGGTGGAGGTGGGAATCCTCCTTGCCCATTAAATTTTCCTTGAGGATTCCAATTCTGTTTCACCTGTTCTTGATTCTGTCTGCCTCCCTGACTTTGATGGGTAACATGTTGGTTCTCGTTTGAATTCTGTTGATGTTGGTTTTGGATACTGACATGGGCCCGTGATGCAAACTCGTTTCCTTGCTTATGACCCCTAGGAGAAGTGTATGGTAAAGGATTACCATATGAACTTTCTCCCGAGGGTTGAACAAACGTGCCGTGGGTAAAGAATTCTTGGTGCATTCGTTCTGTTTCAGCAAGACTGCTACTTCGCTGAAATAAAAACCAGAGAAGCTACATTACTAAATCATAACATTAATACAGATTTCCGGTTTTAAGAATATGAGAGATAAACTTACAATCATTGTATCTATTCTATATCAAAGGTTACACAAATCAAATCCTCTCAACTTTGTAATCCAAGAGTTATAGCTACTATGTCAACTTCCTAATCAAGTACTTTTATCTACTAGGTCAACTTCGTAACCTTTTAATTCCTTACTAGATAATCCAAAATTTTTAGCTACTAAACTAACATCGTAATCAAACTTATTTAGCAAATTGATCATTAAGCTTTAGCTTTACCAGCATAATCATCAATCAAAGGCATAGTCAGTCCAATAAAATATGCAGAAGCAAAAGAAAAAGTGTATCATATTAATCAAACAAAATCCTAGTTTATTAATTCAAACCTGAGAGAAAAAAGAGACCGATGATGATGATCCGTCACAGCCAATACTTTTTAACGAATCAGTGGAAGACTTGTTCGAACAAAGAGCTGCTTTCGCTGTCTCGGTAAGTGATGGCCACGACAAAGCTTCCATGATTTGCTTGTTCCTAGCCGGTTTGTCCGCATTACCCTCGAACTTCTCAGAGTAGTCTGATTTCTCCTTCTCCATGATCTTTATAGACGAAACAGACGGAATCGACACTGTTAGTTGCCGTGGTTTCAGGAAGGTCCAGACGTTTTCTCTAGTAGTTTTTGTTTGTACGAAACTATGATCAGTGTCTTAAATAAACATATATATGATCCCAAAACAAAGAAAAGAAAACTCTTAAAGGTCGGTAAAAGAAAGAATCACGAAACATCTGAGAAATTATGATAAAGGAAAGTCCAATGCAAAATAGAAAAACATAGGAACCAACCAACAAATTTCTCAGAAGATGAAAACGATCAAAACTAAGATGAGACTTCCTCTTCTTCAAACTTTTGATTGTTGTTTAATATATATCATTTTGTACAGCGGAAAAGAAAATTATTAATTTATTCTTAAAACGAATTTCTATAAGTTGTTAAACTGTAAAATATTATTTTTGATGACACCGTATTGTTAAAACTTTAAAGTTATCTAGATTATTCAGAAAGATTTAATAACAAAATAATAAAATCTTAAAGTATTTTCTAAATATTTTGCAAGATCTTACGGTTGACAAGTATTTCATACACGTCAAATTTATTTTGATCAGTTAAATTAAATAAGGTTTCATCATGAAAATATCAGATATCAAATCATATAAAACCACTAAAACATAAGGACTATGTATTACAACTAGAACACAATTCTGCGGAAAAAATCCAAATATAATATACTGACTAAACATGAAAGCTTGACACCCGGTGTTCACCTCCTTATCTAATCCAAGAGAGGTATTTCACCGGTCCGGAGGACTATAGAAATTCACTAGACATATGTGATGAACACGGTCTTTACTCTTTACAATCATCCAACTCTCTCAAGCTTCCCATCTCTCCATTCCTATTTTTTTCTCTCTCACTCTACCTCTCTCTTCTTTCATACGCATAAACATTTCTTTTTGCATTTGGAAAATGAATATATGTTGAAAACGCTTAAAACCACATCTGTTTTTGAAAAAAATAAATTAGAGTTCAGGCTTCAAACTAGAATCACCGTTTATTAATAATTCCGAAGGAGAAAATGCACTACATGATGGTGAAATAACAACTAACTAGGTAATAACCCGCGTTTTGCGTGGAATGTGATTATTAGTTTTGTTATTTTTTTAATAAGGAGACATTAAGCTGTTTAATCTGGATATCGGTTCGGTTTTAGGTTGTTTTTTGGTTTTTAATCTCCTAAAATATAACGATTATTTTAAATCAATATTTATTTGGTTTGTTCGGTTAAAATATTTGATGTTTTTGGTTTTTTTTTCCTGTGATAATCAAAAATTACTATTATTTATTTGTTTTCTTGTTATGAATCTTAGATAGTCGTGATGTCGAACCAATGGTTTCATATTATAGTTCTAAACGGATAATAGTTAAAAAAAGAAAAGTAAATTATTAAAACAAATCATTTTACTACAATTTGGTCGATAGAGAAATAAGCATTAAGAAAAAATATATTTTAACTTCCAAAAAATTAGATATTTCAGTTGTGGTAAATACTTAGTTATAAGATGCTCACGTCAATGTGCACATGTATGTGTATGTAAAGGTATATAAAGATGGTTGATAAATATATAAAGATACTGTTAATTAATATTAAATGACATTTTTTTTCAAAATAATACATGAAAAATAAAATTCTTAAAATGAAATTATTTAAAAACAAAAATATT
>NC_027756.1:7995364-8002773 GCF_000695525.1 Brassica oleracea var. oleracea | reverse complement strand
GATTTTTTTTCTCCCGTTTGTGTGTTGTGAGGAAGAGAGTTGTGGGAAATGACATATATATAGAGAAATTTTCGAGTTGGGTAGTTGAAATATAACAACGATTTTACAAGGAATATTTTACATGGATTTTACATGGTTTTAATATATTATTTACAACGACTTTACGACGAAATTAGGTAAGTTAAAGCACATTTAATACACGTTTTCACCTAAATATAACGGTAACATGCTTCGTTGTAATGTCGATGTAATGATTACGACGTATTTCTCATTCCACGTACATTCGTCGTAAATTTACAAGGAGTTTACGACGAAATCAGTTCGTCGTAAATTTACATGGCGTTTACGACGAAAGTTAGATTCCTCGTAATTTCGTTGTAAAGCCCATGTAAACTTACGACGAAATATTTTCGTCGTAAATGTTCGTTGTTATGGGCACGTTTTCTTGCAGTGATAATAGTTAAAAAAGAAAAGAAAATTATTAAGACAAATTATTTTACTACAATTTGGTCGATAGTGAAAGAAGCATTAAGAAAAAAGAATATTTTAACTTCAAACAAAAATAGATATTAAAAAAAAATTAGATATTTAGTTATAAGGTGCTCACGTCAATGTGCACATGTATGTTTATGTAAAAGTATATAAAGATACTTTTAATTAAAATTAAATGACATTTTTTTTTCAAAATAATACATGAAAAATAAAATTCTTAAAATGAAATTATTTAAAATCAAAAATATTGTAAAATTTATATAAACTATAGTATATAACTTATATATAATTCTTTAAATATATGTATATATGCATATAGCGAATCAAATTTGATATATGTTCCTATAATTATTGATATTTGTGATTTGCTTTTTTTTTTACGAATATTGCATTTTACTATTTGATTTGCTTCGTAGAGTAACGGATATCCAGATTTTTTAGTTCGAATCAAAACAGATAACGAATCGAATCAAAATTTATGAATATTTTGTCCAGCTCTATTCGTAAACTGTAAAAAGAACGTAAAGAAGAGTCATGCATGTGAGTTTTATATTAAAAAACGTAAAGTACATAGTGCGAACATATTTATGTAGCGTTTGACTGAGCTTATTACAATGTTTCTACATGTGACATGTGTCTAGTTTAGTGTGAACGCATTTATTACGATGCTTCTCCTTTAATATATTTAATATATAAGAGATCTCCACTATTTACTACAGTAAAATCATAACTCTAGAAAAGTGAAGTATATAACTGAATAAACAAACAAAAAAACGGGTTAATCAATTCTAAAACAGACCATAATTAAAACTAAATCAGACTAATATATGAAATCATCCTCAATAACCAAAAATGTCGACTACTGTTAATCCTAATTTATGTAAAACCTGAAAAATGTGCATATTAGAGTGTTATCATAGCAAACTTTAAGTTTCCCCTACACTCCTTTTTCAGTGTTTTTTGTTTGTTTAAGATGCGATGTTAATTTAATTCCAAATGATGGTAGCTTCAAATAAATGTACCACAATCCTCTATATGCAGAAGCAAACTCCTTCAGCTTTGATTTGAAGACGTTATACAACCAAATTATTATTATTGTTATCATCATTTTGATTGCTTGAACTTGCATCCCACTTCTGGTTTTTGCTCAAGCTGCATGTGTTGATGGTTGTTAGCCATTACATATTCTTGGCTCGGATAAAATGTAACCCGCCAGTCGTGAGGCATTACGTATTTTCTCCAGACACGTCCATTTCTTATTTCATAGCCCTATATACACAAATAAAAAAAAACACAGTCACATATAAACTAAATAAAAATTACAAGAAAAAAGCTGGAACACTAAATGTCTCTCAAAATCTTTTCAGTTTCAAGCATAATAAAATGTTTTCATCATTACACCAAATCAAAAGGAAAAACAACAATGAAACGGTCAAAAGTGGATAGCTAAAAGAAATACCTGCACTTCAACCATATCAGAACCTTGTAGAGAATCCAATATAAGCTGGATATTACTTGTCAGTGCTTTAAGCTGATAGATATACAAATACAAAGAAACAACACTGATAAGTACACAGCATAGAAAATCAAACAAAGAGTACGTGAAAAATAAACAACCTATTTTATATGAATATAGAAAAATGAACAAAAAGATAACTATATAAGAATTTCACCTTATTGAAACCAGCAATGAACTCTATATGAACAAAGCCTTCATCATTCATGCGCATGCGAAGATATACGTCGTTCGGTAAATTATCCTCGCTATAATAAGAGTAAAAAAATAGTAAAAACTAGAGTTCTTCTAAAGAGTATTTTCAAAGTGGTAAATAAAAGAAAGAATAGGTATTGAAGTGAAAAATAAAGTATTTTACCTCAAATAATATTGAACTTGATTTAGTATCTTGGTTTTAAGGGGAGCTTTTTGAACTTGATTCGCTATCTTTGTTTTAGGGGGAGCTTTTTGAACTTGATTCAATGTCTTGGTTTTTAAGGAAGGTTTTTGAGATGAGACCAAGACAGGAGGAGGCTCCATGGAGGGCATGCGGCGGTTTGGATTTTGACGTGGAAACAAGACAGGAGGAGGCTCCATGAAGGGCATGTGATGAGGATGATACATCATCTGTGGTGGAAAGCCTAAGAAGTATAAATATGCGTTAGGAAAAGACTCGTAAAAATAAAATACAAAATTGATATTTTGAGTTACCAGTAAAATCTAGAGGATAATAAAATGGTTGAGGTGGCATATGTTGAGCATAGATTGATGGCACAAGTAGTGGTGGTGATGGTCTTACAAATCCGCCTAGACCATTAAAGTTTCTTGGAAGATTCACATGTTCCTGATTGTGTCCACCTCGGTGACTTTGATGAGGATGATAGCTAACATTTTGGTTGTTGTATGAATTCTGTTGATGTTGGTTTTGGGCACGGACATGGGACTGTGATGCAAACATGTTCCTTTGGTTATGACTGCTAGGAGAAGTGTATGGTAAAGGACAACCTGAAGCTTGAGCAACCGCTCGTTGGTTAATGTTGCTAATCGCATCAGTTAATGTTTGTTCCGTTGGTTCTAGTTCGGCAAGTATACTACGTCGCTGAAATCAGACACATAAGCTGCATTACTAAATCATAACATTAATGCAGATTCCACATTTAACAATATGAGAGATAAACTTGCAAATCATTGTACCTATTCTTCACAAATCAAATACTTTTTTTTCTTTTGAATAACCCCTAGGCCCTATGGCTAATCCAATAGTTTTACCACTATGTCAACTTCTGGTTGATAATCAAATATTCTTTTTTTTTTAAGTAAAAAAGTCATTAGCTAAATCATAATCATCAATCTTTGGCAGAAGCAGTCCAATAAAATCAGATGTAAAAGCCAAAAAGAGTATAAGTAATCGAACATAATTACAATTGTAACAAACCTGGGAGAACGAAGAGACCGATGATGAAGATCCATCGCAGCAAAGACTTTTTAAGGAATCAGAGGATGAACAAGAAGCTGCTTTGGCAGCCTCGGAAAGCAATGGCCACGATGACGAAGCTACCATGACTGGCGTGATCCCAGAATCTCCATTAGAGAGCCTGTTCCAAGCCGGTTTCTTTTCTGCATTACCCTGGAACATCTCAGAGTTGTCTGATTTCTCCTTCTCCATGATCTTTGTAGGGGAAGCAGAGGATACAGACGGAATCTGCACAAAAAGAGCCGTGGTTTCAGAAGCTATAAACATCGTCCTAGTTAGGCTTCTTTCTATGAAACTCTGATCAGTGTCTTAGTACACATCTATGATCCCACACGCACAAAAAGGCAAAATCTCTCAAAAATAGGGATACGAAAGAATCAGGAAACATCTGAGAAATTATGATAAAAGGAAAGTACAATGCAAAAGAGGAAACTGGGAACTAACCAACAAATTTCTCAGAAGATGGAAACGAGTGTCTCCTTCTTCTTTAGTTTTTAATGTTTTTGTTGGAAGTTTACAAGAAAAAGAACCCTACTGCCATTCGGCTACCACCCAAAAGAAAATATTTATTAATTACTTTTCTTCAACAAGATTAATAGATGATTATCTCTTAATAGATTCGGTATACTCTGACTACAAAAACAAGTTTTGACAAATCTTTAAATTTATTTTAAGGATATTTTGAGTTTCTAAACGGTGAGATCTGATTGGATAATTAGTATTTGTGAGGATCGATGTGTAATGCCTAAAGTTATCTAGAATATTTTTAAAGAGTTATCATGTAAATAAAATCTTAATCAAAGGAAATCTTGTATGATATATTTTATAGATTACAAATCTTTTGCAAGATCCTACGGTTTTCAAAATTTTTATACAACCTAATATGTTTCATCATTTAAAATGGATAGACAAACGATTATAATTAAAGGAGAACTCAACGGCTAAGACAATAAGTCAATAACAAAGACCATTCAACGAAACAAAAACATAAATGTGTTGAAGAGACATAAAATCTGTAGATAATATAATATACTGACTCAGCATTAGAAAGGCTTTCTCTCTAAAACTGTTGTTCGAAACAACTAGAACAGGTTTGGGCGCAAGAAGTCGAATATAATATCAGCATTAGAGAGGCAACCTTAATGCATACAAATACTCAAAAGGCAACTCTAATGACGTTTGTCCAGAGCTAGAGAATTAAACTGCAAAACTATATACCTGTTTCAAGACTTGGTCAACAAAGAGCTGCTAAGTCAGATTCTTCACAATCTCGACCAAAAAGGACCTCAAGAGCAGAAAAGATACATTAGCAAAAATAGACACAGGAGGAAACATTACCGAGACTCTAGATGCTTTGAGTTCACGGACACAATTGGTACAATCACAGGGCAACCAATACAATCTGTAACTAAAAAAAGTTCTGTTTAAATAATTATGATTTCTTATTTGTTTGGTATCTTGGGCTGAACACAAGCCAAGTACTCAGACATTTTTGCTCTACTTGCTACTTAACTTGCTCTTCACAGATAGTAAAACTTTCGGCTTATACTTGACTTGCTTTAATCCGATTCTATGATTCCTGGTAACACTTTCATCCTTTGGAAATTGCTAATAGTTTAGGGTCAGTGTCTCAGTGATATGTTTGTTTGAAACTAAACCAACTCTCAATAATAATCATAAACCGGAGATAACCATCTAACAGGATCCAAGCTCTGATCAAGTTACAGAGTGGCCTAGACATGACTCTTGTTTTGACACTTCATATATTATACATAACGTTTGACATATCACTATTTTTCGTGCAATACAACAAATAGTACTAAAATGCAATAACTTTAATGAACAGAACAGTAATGCTTAGGGGAGTGAGGCTAAGGAGCGCGCTTCAGTGCTTGTTTCTGCCAAGATTCTTCATGATGTATCCGATAGTAAATCCAAATACAACTCCATGTGCAAAGCCTAACCCTGCTGCTACCCAACTGAAACTTCCCTCCTCTTCTTCTTCATCTTCTTCGGATGACACTGGTGGTTCAGATTCTGGTGGTGTTTTTTCCCTGCAAATATCCTTAAGGGAAGGACCAAAGAGTCCAGGGTTTCCCTCGTAGGAAGAGCAGTTTTGCCGCTGGAACTGTGTACCTTGTGGTATTGAACCTACTAGATGGTTATGTGAAACATTTATCCACCCAAGAGAAGAGAGGTCCCCGAGCTCTGGAGGGATCTCACCAGAAAGCATGTTTTGGGATAGGTCCAGTGATTCCAGCGCTGTCATGTTTGCCAAAGACGATGGGATGTGCCCTGTGAAAGCATTTCTTGACAGATTGAGAACATGAAGCTCCTTCAACAAACCGATTGATTCAGGGACTTCTCCATGGATTCTGTTTCCAGAGAAATCAATGGCTGTGTAGACTGTTAGGATACGTTCCATTGCCATTGATACTCCTTTATTCATTAATACAACTGAAGTGTAGTAGCCGTAGCCATTAGAACCCCCAATGTAGTGTGGTTGTCTATCCTTATCTTCATTCGAGGATATTGCAGTCCAGATGAGGAAGTAATCAGATGGTAAGGTACAGAGGAAGTCGTTATTTGATACATCAATGATTTTGAGCTGAGGAAAACCGAACCAAGCCCCATCAGATTGATATAACACGCCATGAAACTTGTTGGATCGGAGAACAAGAACTTGTAGCTTCTGCAAGGAACTTAACTGGAACGGGAAAGTGTCGTTGATTTCGTTGCTCTCCACGTTTAAAACTTCCAGAGCAGAACAAGCAGTAAGAGATGCAGGAAGTTTTCCCTCCAGTTGGTTGTGGCTGACGTCAATGGACCTTAACTTGCTGGCTTGCGTAAACATATCGGGAAGACTTCCGCTGAAGCTATTGTTACGAAGATTTAAATCCGTAAGAGAACTCATGTGAGCCCCTAAACACTGAGGAATTGTGCCGTCGAAGTTGTTGTTTGATAGATCTATGATGGTTGGAGAGGATTTTCCACCACATAAAGAACGAGGTATCTCTCCAGTGAAGTTATTGCTCGAAGCAAACATGACCTTTCAGTGAAGAGCCAGAGAGGTTTAGTGTTTCTAACAACATGAGATTACTGAACTTAGCTGGGATCGGAGAAAAAGTGAAGTTGTTGAAAGCAAGGTTCAGACTTGTGAGATGTTTCAGGCTAAAAAGACTAGAATTGGGTTCTAGCTGACCATGAAGACAGCTGCAACTAAGTTCTACCCCGATCACCTTCCCATGATTCCGTCTTCGGGTAAGAAGTGACATTCATCGAGTAATCATCTAATTAATCTGGCTTCTGAATCTTGAACTCCGTCTTGAGCTGAAGAAGGACATCTCTTTGATCCGGATGACACATGTCAGGTGTAAAGAACCAAAAGTGCTGAATACATTTGAAATGGAAAAGAGAAGAAGAACAATGGTACGAAGAAAGAAGCTGAATGATGATGAATAGTTTGAGCCAATCATAGCTTTTTGCTGTCAACAAATAGTCATACAGTTATGTCCTTTCGTTTGTTTATTATTTAACACTAGGCCTGGGCAAAATAACCGGAACCGAAGAACCGAACCGAAACCGAACCGAAACCGAACCGAAATACCCGAAACCGGAACCGGACTAATACCCTCAAATACCCGAACGGTTCCTATATTTTTATATCCGAAATAACCGAACCGAACCGGAACCGAACCGAGAACCGAACGGGTACCCGAATATATAAAAATATTAATTATATATACATATAACATCACTAAATATATATTTTAATTTAAAATTCTATTAAAAGTATCTGAAAATAGTTGAGGATAACTAAATTATTATAAAGTATCCAAACTACCCGAAAGTATCCGAAACTATCCGGATATTTTTATCCGAAATATCCAAAGTAATCCGAAATATCCAAATTTTTTATCTAAATCATCCTAATTATTTGATATTTTA
>NC_027756.1:7992261-7993698 GCF_000695525.1 Brassica oleracea var. oleracea | reverse complement strand
AGGATAACTAAATTATTATAAAGTATCCAAACTACCCGAAAGTATCCGAAACTATCCAGATAGTTTTATCCGAAATATCCAAAGTAATCCGAAATATCCAAATTTTTTATCTAAATCATCCTAATTATTTGATATTTTACCCTAAATAATCGATATTTTATCCAAATTATCCGAACTACCCGAACTATCCGAACCCGAACCGGATCCAAATTAGAACCGAACTTTTTCCGGATATTTTCTAGTTCCTACATTTACTATCCGAACCGACCCGAACCCGAAACTATCCGAACCGAACCGAACCGAAAATAGGTCAAGTACTAAATGGATCCTCTAGCCCTTATCCGAACTACCCAAAACCCGAAATACCCAAACCGAACCGAACCGATATCCGAAATGCCCAAGCCTATTTAACACCATTCATTGGTTCATCCAGATAAACGTTCGGATTGGATATGAAAATTACTGTTCATTAATGGTGACAATGAGATAAGTTTTGAGAATAGATCATCAAATAAGTTTTTAAAAAAAAAAAAAATTGGCTAAAATTTTCAAAATTGGCTAACTGAATCAGATTAGACCATTTGTGTAGGAAAAATCTAGTGAAAATTAGAGAATGTCTGTTGTGAAACTTAGGATTTAGAACTGTAAGTTTTGTGTTTTATTAATCATAAAGTGTTCCCTTTATATAGGGGATTACAAGATATATAAAAGGAAAGATTACAAATCATAAACATAAAAGAAAAGAGAAATCATAATCATACAAGGAAAAAGAAATTGAGTTTCCTTTTCTCCTAAACCATGTAGCCGTCTCTCTCTCTCTCTCTCTAAGTCTCGCGGCCGCCTCTCTCTCTCTAGGGTTGGGCCGTCTCTCTCTCTAAGCGTATGGGTCGGTTATGGACTGGGCCGGTTATGGACATCCATCAATTGATTTATAACACTTCCCCTTTGATGCCATAACCATACAGGGATTGTAATACGTTTAATGTTGTCTCATTAAAACCTTATCAGGAAAACCCAGTGGGACAAAACCATGATGAAGGAAAAAGAGTACAACACGTACTACTCCCCCTGATGTGAACCTCAATGGAGGTCTTTCAGCCTACGCACCTCAATTTGATGCGTGAGCTTCCTGAACGTGCAGGTAGGAAGTGCTTTGGTGAATAGGTCAGCTGAATTGTCACTTGATCGTACTTGGACGACCTGGACCTCACCGGCTTTCTGAAGCTCGTGAGTAAAGAAGAACTTAGGCAATATGTGCTTCGTCCTATCACCTTTTACGTAACCGTCCTTGAGCTGAGCAATGCACGCAGCATTGTCATCATACATCATGGTTGGCTCTTTGTCCTCGGACATCCCGCAATCAGCTCGGACGTGTTGGGTCATCGACCTCAACCAAACACACTCGCGGCTGGCCTCATGTATGGCCAAGATTTCCGA
>NC_027756.1:7989245-7991488 GCF_000695525.1 Brassica oleracea var. oleracea | reverse complement strand
ATAGACCCAAGTCTTTCGTTCCTTGTAGGTAACGACGAACGTGTTTGATCTCATTCCAGTGCCTATGGGTCGGACAGGAACTAAACCTTGATAGTAGGTTCACGGCAAAGCTTATATCAGGCCGTGTGTGAGTTGCCAAGTACATTAAAACTCCTATGGCACTGAGATATGGGATTTCGGGACCTAGGACATCCTCATCGTCCATCTTGGAACGGAATGGGTCAGTGTCCAGGCCGAGTGATCTCACGACCATGGGACTGGTCAGAGGATGGCAATCGGCCATGTTAAACCTCTTGAGTACCTTTTCTGTATATGCCATTTGATGCACAAGGATACCATCATTTATGTACTCCTAGTTGTAATCCCAAACAGAATTTTGTTTTCCCGAGATCTTTCATTTTGAATTCTTTCTTATGGTATTCAACCGTTTGGGAAATCTCTCCAGAGGTTCTAAGGATATTCAGATCATCAACATACACTGCTATGATCACGAATCCTTTATTTTCGAATTTCTTAATGAAAAAACATGGACTGATAGGGTCATTTATATATCTCTCTTTCACTAGGTACTCACTGAGTCTATTGTACCACATCCGTCCGGATTGTTTCAGTCCATAAAGAGATTTATTCAACTTAATACAATGTTGTTCTCGAGAACTCTCTTTGTTTTTCAATTCGATACCTTCTGGGAATTTCATGTAAATTTCATTATACAGTGGACCATATAGGTATGCGGTTACAACATCCATTAACCGTAAATCTAGACCTTCTCTCACGGCCAGACTCATTAGGAATCTGAAGGTCGTAGCATCCACCACAGGGGAGTATGTCTCCTCATAGTCTATTTCTGGGATCTGTGAGAATCCTTGTGCAACAAGTCGGGCTTTATACCTCACGACTTCACCATTCTCATTTTTTTTCCTCTCAAAGACTCATTTGTATCCTGGTTTGATATCATGAGGTGTCCGGATTATTTGGCCAAATACACCTCTTTTTCTCAATGATTCTAACTCCACGTTTATGGCTTCTTTCCATTTAAGCCAATCTGGTCGTTGCATGCATTCTTATATAGACGTGGGTTCATGATCCTCATTATCCATAAGTTCAAGTGCTACTTCATAAGCAAATATATCATCCATGTCGACATGTTTTCTGTTCCACTGTTTTCAAGACAAGACATAGTTTATTGAGATCTCATTATTATTTGCACCATCAGTACCATGAATCTTGGCGTCCCAAGAATCATTGTTTGGCACATCAGTGACATCAGTACCGGCCATGTCTAAAGCCGTAGGGTCGGACGCGGCCACATCTCGGGCTTGATCGGCCGCGGCCATGTCTGGTGTCTGAACAACCTCGGTTTCATTTTTTCTGCACCTTTCTTTGTTTTTCGAGGGTTCTTATCTTTGGAACCTATTGGTCTACCACGTTTCACACGTTGTCTAGACTCTGTAGCAACTTGATTGTTTTCTTCTTGAACATCAATTCTTATTGGTGCATTAGCAGCTGGTATGTATGACTTAGTCACACTTTTCAGGTCAGCAAAGGAATCTGGCAATTGATTAGTTAGCTTTTGTAAATGTATAATATTTTGAACTTCAAAATCACATTCTTGAGTTCGAGGATCTTGCCAAGATATGGATGTTTGATTCCATGATATTTCTTTTACCATTTTACTGCTATCTCCCCCTAATGTTGGAAGTTCGGATTCATTGAAATGACAATCCGCGTATCTAGCCTTAAACAAATCACCCGTAGTTGGCTCAAGATACTCCTTTGAGGTCCCATCTTTGTTCTTTGTGGTGGAGCTATTGGAACATAAACGGCACAGACGAATGTCCTAAGATGGGATACGTCTGGCTCATGACCCGTAAGTAATTGTAATGGGGAATACTTATGTTCTCTTGATGGCCTGATGCGTATGAGCTCAGCCGCGTGAAGGACCGCATGTCCCCACTCTGAGACCAGAAGTCTCGACCTCATGAGTAATGGTCGAGCTATGAGCTGTATGCGTTTTATAAATGATTCGGCCAGGCCGTTCTGTGTATGTACATGTGCCACGGAGTGTTCTACACTTACCCCAATGGACATCTAGTAATCATTAAACGCTTGGGAAGTGAACTCACCAGCATTATCTAGGCGTATAGTCTTTAAAGGAAAATCTGGAAATTGAGCTCGTAATCTAATTATCTGAGCAAGTAACCTGGCAAATGCCAAGTTTCTGGTCGACAGGAGACAAACAT
>NC_027756.1:7986967-7989115 GCF_000695525.1 Brassica oleracea var. oleracea | reverse complement strand
CATTTCCTTAGTGACTTTGACTGGTGATGGCCTAACGATTAGTTTCCCTTGGGAACAAGCAACACAAGATAGGTGCTTAGGGATAATTCGTTTCTCTTTAAGAGAATGGCTGTTTGAATTCAGGATCAATTTACGCATCATGGTCGAACCGGGATGGCCAAGCCGGTCGTGCCATAGAGTGTAGTTGTCGATTGCCTCTTTATTAAAAGTGGTATTGGCCTCGATCATACTGACTTTAGCATGGTAAAGACCAGTAGATAGTGCGGGAATGGATTCTAATACTTTCTTATTGCCATGGACGATTTCAAAGATTTGAAGGCATTCTTTGTTTCCTTCGTCTGTGGTTTCAATATGAAGACCATTCATTCGAATGTCTTTAAAACTTAGTAAACTTCTCTTAGATTTGAGTGAATACAAGGCATCTGATATCTCAAGATGTGTACCCATAGGCAACAAAATGTTAGCCTGGCCATGACCCTCTATGAGACTAGCTATTCCCGCAATGGTGGAGATGTTGGCGTTTTTCAGAGTTAGATTTATGAAGTATCTTTTATCTTTTAGAATCTTGTGGCTTGACCCACTGTCCACAACGAGTACATCCTTGTTCTCGTTCATTTCTAAACAAGATTCAAAAGAATGCTACTTAGAGATTTCATTTATAAAAACCATTTCATTTATTATTAAGTTTTAAAACAAGAAATGACACCATGGAAATGAAAAACACCAAATCAAAGAACACCAAAATTCAAATAACAAATGTCGAAATCAATCTTCAGTCTTTAAGACAATCTGAAATTTCACAATCCACAAGATTGTCCTTTTCATGATCGAAGTCATGTTCAGCATCTTGATAAGTCATATGGGCTTCAGGATTCTTCCCTTTCAAACTCTCTTGATAGAGGTCAACTAGATGCTTGGGAGTTCTACAAGTCTTAGCCCAATGATTTCCCATTCCACACCTATGACACACAGATTTCTCAGATTTAGTCGAGTGTTGAGGTTTGAAAGAAGATCCACGGCCGCGACCATGGCCTCGTCCAAATGAGCCACGATCCCGTCCATGGTCTCGACCATTTCCTCGCCCGCGGCCAAAATATCTTCGACAGCGGCCACATCCATTCGACTTGTCCCGACCACGGCCATGCTGACCGTTTCCTTGGACGTGGTTGGACTCATTGTTATCCTCAGTCGTGTGTGCTTCAGGTAGTGGAGCCGATCCAAGAGGTCTCATCTGACTGTTTCTCATCAGTAATTCATTGTTCTGCTCAGCGAGCAAGAGACAAGAAATAAGATTAGCATAGGTTTTGAAACCTTTCTCACGGTACTGTTGTTGTAACAATACATTGCTTGTGTGGAAAGTGGAAAAGGTTTTCTCAAGCATATCTTGATCCGTAATACTTTCACCACACTGTTTCATTTTAGAAACGATCTTAAACAGTGCAGAGTTATACTCGTCCACAGACTTATAGTCTTGGATCCTGAGATTCGTCCAATCAAACCGAGCTTTTGGTAAGATCACCGTTCTCTGGTGATCGTATCTCGATTTCAATTCAGTCCAAAGATCTAGTGGATTCTCAATGGTTAGATATTGATCCTTGAGACTCTCAGCTAGATGATGACGAATGATCAAGATGGCTCTGTAACGATCCTTTTCATTGGCATTATTGTTCTCGGTGATACATTCACCGAGACCCTTGGATTTCAGGATGATCTTAGCATCAAGCGCCCACTTAAGGTAATTATCTCCAGAGAGATTTAGGGCTGTAAAATCCATGTTATTGATTTTCGACATCTGAAATCATAGATTAATATATTTTAGATCTTTTGGGAATAGTTTTAATGTTTAAACGAATAGGTTTTAAGTTCAAACAATTAATCAAATCACACGGCCAAGATCTATGCCTCACAGCCAAGTTAAGCCACACGGCTATGAATGCAATTGGTTCACTCTTATGCATTTAGTTTGTGGCGTAATTGCAATCCTAACATGGTTTCTATCAGTTCATACATGATGCAATCAAAACACACAAACACTCGGCCAAGCAAAAGAACAAGCCACACGGCTATTTGATTTGATTCAATGCCATTCCTAGAATAAGTTCTAAGTGTAATTGCAATCAATCAATGTGATCAAGTTATGGTATGAAT
>NC_027756.1:7981895-7986836 GCF_000695525.1 Brassica oleracea var. oleracea | reverse complement strand
TATTCAATTTTAAACAATCAAAATCGATTTTCAGAATTAGGGTTTTAGGGTTTCGATTTGATTAACAAGCAATTTCAAATTCAGGAAGATAAATTCAATTTCAATCAATCAATAAGTTTTAATCAATCAATATTTTTCGAATTAGGGTTTATGAATTTTCGAAAATTTGATCTTTGATCAAAGAGATTTAATTTGAGATTCAAAACCTTTAAGGTTATGATTTTAATTGATCAATGGATCAATCTCGTTTTTAGGGTTTGGGGATCGAGCTTATAGAGCTTTGATTTACTCATCGAACTTTTAGAGCTTCGATTTACACATCTAGGGTTTTGATCTATTGTCCCATGGCTTTATCTTAGAGATTATATCTAAGGGTTTCATTCTTTACAATCAACCAGATTCGATTCAAATTCTTAGAATTCGAATTACCTTAGGTTAGTAGATTGTAGAAACCGGACAACCAAGAGAGAACCTCGAGCTGGACAGGAACGAACGCGAGCTCGACTGATGCTGAGAACGCGCGCCAACTGCTACTGGGGACGTTCGTCGGCTTCTATCGGGAACGCGCATCTACGAGCTGGAGCGGAGATCGTCGGATGCGAGCTGGTCCTTCGGGAACGCGAGCTGGCTGAGATCGTCGGAGTGCTGAGCTGAGACGGAACAGGGAACGCCTCGGGTTAGGGTTCGTCGGGTTAGGATCGCCGCCGGCTTAGGGTTAGGATTTTAGGGTTTTTGTTTTGGCTCAGGTTGTTTAAGAGTTTCGTGCTGATAACGTGTTGTGAAATTTAGAATTTAGAACTGTAAGTTTCTGTGTTTTATTAATCATAAAGTGTTCCCTTTATATAGGGGATTACAAGATAGATAAAAGGAAATATTACAAATTATAAACATAAAGGAAAAGAGAAATCTTAATCATACAAGAAAAAAGTAAATTGAGTTTCCTTTTCTCCTAAACCATGTAGCCGCCTCTCTCTCTCTCTCTCCGTTTCGCGGCCGCCTCTCTCTCTCTAGGGTTGGGCCGTCTCTCTCTCTAAGCGTATGAACCGGTTATGGACCGGGCCGGTTATAGACCGACCGGTTATGGACATCCATCAATTGATTTATAACAGAAAAGCCTTTATCTAAATGTACGATTTTGTTGTAAATGAGCAAATAAACACAAGTTCAACGAAACTTTGTAATTATTCTGCAATTTTATGTCAAAATTTAAAACACTTTTAAACAAAATTGTAAACTATATCTTCCACCAAAATAATAAAATTGCAGTCAAAACCTCAAAATCATATTTTTAACTTACTAAATGATTATTTTTAACTAAAACCAAAAAACATATTTTCACTAAAACCCCAAAATCACAATTTCATCTAAAAGCTACAATATCACATTGTTTTTCTCCCAGATCCATAAAATCATATCCTCTTTTTCCAAATCTGTAAAATAACAATTTATTTAAAACCACAAAAATATATTTTTACCAAGGACGCACATATTTTTCCATAAACAACAAAATTGTTTAATTCTCTAACATGTACAAAACTACATTTTTACTAAATCTAGAAAATTACATTTATCACCAAAACTTCAAAACCATATTTTTCATCAAATCCGAAAAATTTATATTTTTTTACCAAATCGACAAATACATATTAGTTAAACCCGCAAAATCACATTTTTTGCTAAGGTCAAGAAATCATATTTTCTTAAAAATTATAGATTACACTATCTCCAAAATTTCAAAATCACATTTTTCATCAAAAATGCAAAATGACATTTTCAAAACCGCAAGATAACATTTTCTCACTAAAAAGTGAAAAATCATTTTTTTCATCAGTTTGTAAGTCAAAATTTATTGTTAAAATCACAAAGTCACATTTTTACAAAAACTACAAAATAAAAATTTTAAAATAATTTTTTTTTTCAACATGTTGATTATAATTACAACGAAATTTTGTAATATATTTGGCGTACCAATTACGGACCGTCACCATAGATCTTTGGCGTTGATTGTTTGTCAAAAAGAACTTTTCCACTTAAGAATTGTCAAAAAAGAAGATTCCACTTTGAATTGTCTATCGGTCCCAATTTTGATAGCTTTGTACGCATAAAAACATACTTGACTTTGCGCTGCACTTAACATTGCAAGACTAACAATGAAATCAGTCTACGCAAAGAGAAAAGATAGAGCATATTTTCCATTTTACTGTAACCTACCATAGTAATATTGGTAAAAAAAACTTGAAAGAACAATAATATGCTTTGATGAAATTTATTTTTTGACTAGTCACAGCGTGCTTCTTCGGATTGTGTTTCAGACAATAATTTTTTTTTCTTGTCGAAAGAAAGGAACAACCGGCGTGATGGAGCTTGGCTTTCGGTCAATGTAACAACTCGAGTCATTGACAAATCAGTGCGTAACCACATCTCATCACTCAGATACAGGGAATCACAGGCTAGAGGAACTGTTCAGACGTTGGTTTGAAGTTCTTACCATGTGATCCTTCGTCTACACGAGACAGTTCTTTACATACTTGGAATTTTTTTTTTTGAACATTAGATTATACATCCTTCTGTAAATGTCTACTCAAATTAGATCAATATATTTGAAACTTCAGTAAAAACTCATTTAAGTTTAATTTATATTTTTGTTATTTGGTCCTCATCAATTTTAAAATTATAAGTAGTATACTAGTTATTGTTATTTTGATTTTTGAGTTTTTTTTGTTGTAATTTGGATTTTAAAATATTTTTAGATAACATAAAGAGTACTCAAATCTGAACCGAACCTTAATTAAACATGTGACACTACAAAACAAAGACTAGTTTACATCATTTATTTTATATATTTGCATTAGTTATAAATGATGTAAGAAACTTTTACATCAGTTAAATAAATGACTCTGAAAATGGTGATGCAAATAATTTACATCATTTTATTCAAAACTAATGCAATAAAATTATATATTTACATCAATTATTTTAAATGATTTTAAAATGTATCATTTGTAAGAAAATGATGTTAACTTTAAGATCAGTTATAGGAAATGATTTTAGTATTAGTGTCAATTAGAAAAACTGATTTGAATTGTTAAATCATTTATTATAAACGGATGTAACAGTAACATCAATTCTTAGAAATGATATTAGTAATTTTATCATTTATAACAAGCGATTTTAAATAATATATCATTTTGAACAATTGATGTTAACCTTAAATCATTTTTTCAAAAGTGATTTTAATAATTATATCATTTAAAGCAAGTGATATAAAGTATTATTATCATTTTACGTATTGATGTTAAATTTATATCAGTTTTAAGAAGTGATTTTTATAATTGTATCATTTACAATTTAGTGATTTAAATTTCTATCATCATTTGTATATAATTGCTGCTAAATCTATATCAGTTTTCATAAATGATTATAAGATATTTCACTTATATATAAATGATACAAATATTATTTTTATTTACATATTTATGATTTATATTAATATTAATATAAACGAATTTTTTGTTTTGTTAATAAATTTAAAAAATATAAAAATGCAGGAAAATTAATTAAATGAATAAAACATGATTTAGATAATAAATAAAGTATTAGAAATCAAATCAACTAATCCACCATGCAAATTCATAAAATAAAATAAATTGAAAGTTGCTGAAAATATTATTAAACTAATGTTGATGAAGATCACTGCCATTGCTTCCAATGTCTGAGTCTTAGTCTCTAACAGCATCATCACTCCGTTCCTGAAATAGAATTATACAACAAATCAGTTAATATTTTGAATAATTATTGATTATAAAACTAAAATTAATTATAATTTACCTGATTTGGATTTGGTGGAACTGATACGTTGGCAAAAGCTAGGTTTGGTATGTTAGCAAAAGCTACAGCAAAACTTGAAGCCCATACTCTTGCCTAAATAATTAGTTCAGCATATATTAGTTTACATATCAAAAGTATAAAAATACAATTAACTTATACACTATATTATTACCTGTTCACCAGTTGAAGTATCAATTATTTGTTGGATGAATGTAGACATTCCCTTGACTTGATCTGATATAAAGTTATGACAGTACGATCTTGTAATTTATCAAGCTCATTTATATCAAAGACTTTTGCAGATATATCTCTAAAAATTTGGCAAAGCTCGACAATGGCTGATGACACATCTGTAGGGAGCAGATTCCGAATTGCGACTGATAATAAATCTCTCATTATCACGTGACAGTCGTGGCCTTTTAAACCTGATAGCTTTCGACTGTTAGCATCAACACAACTTGACAAGTTAGAAGCATAACCATCTGGCAATTTAACATTATTTAAGACACTTAAGAAAATGTCGTTCCCATGATTGTTAAGAGAAAAACATGCAGCTTGATATTTCTCATTATCATCAGGCCACAAGTAAGAACGTATATTTAGCTCACGAAGATCTTTTCTGGCGTTCAGATTATCTTTCGATTTTGTTTTGTCATCCAACAATGTGTAGACTAAATTATCAAACACATTCTTCTCTATATGCATGACATCCAAGTTATGTCGCAGCATTGTAAATTCCCAATAAGGCAGCTCAAAAAATATGCTTTTTTTCTTCCACTGCTGAGTACTAGATCTTCCGGCATCACTTCTTTCTCTCTTTCTTCCAACTACCACAGACTTATCTTTTTTACCAAGAGTAACATTAACTTGCTCTAATTGATGAATAATTGTGGAACCTGTCAATGTGGCTGGTGGAGATCTGGTTTCTAATTTTCCATCAAAATGTGCTCGATTCTGCCGAAAGCCATAATCTAGAGGAAGAAAACGACGATGACCAATAAAACAATTTTTTTCCATGTCGTAAACGTTGTCCGATTCCATCAAAGTTACAGGTTGGGCAAGCTGATGCTGTATACATATTCCAACCCGACAAATTTCCTAAACCCGGAAAAT
>NC_027756.1:7974088-7981479 GCF_000695525.1 Brassica oleracea var. oleracea | reverse complement strand
AAGAGGCCTCACAGACTTTACAAACTTCCCTTTCTGCATCATATTCCCAACATAACATACAATCGTTTGGACATGCATGAATTGACTCATAAGTCATTCCTAATTTGCGAATAACCTTTTTCATGTCATTAAATGAATCTGGCAATTTGGCATGTGAAAATGCTTCTTTCATCAAATCAAGCACCATGGATATCCCCTTGTCACTAATCCCACACATACATTTTATATGGTATAACTTCAGTATAGAGGACAACTTCGTGAATTTATCACATCCAGGATATAGCTCTTGATTGTAATCAGCAAACATCTCATCAAAACCTTCTCCTTTTTTAGAATTTCCACTTGAAGCTGATGGTCTATCAATGTCCATAGGTTGCCCAGATGACCCTTCTTCTTCCTCATTCATATTTGCACTAATATCTGGAAAAATGTCGTCCAAGAGGTTGAAAGTTGAATCTAGTTCAACATGAGCACTATCAGAAGGTACTCTTGCATTTCCTGTGACACACATATCTTCTCCGTGTACTATCCAACTTGTGTAAGAACTTAAAAAGCCATGACAAATTAAATCACCTTCTATATCTTCCCTTGTCTTAGATTTGGCTAGAGAACAAAGAGTACATGGACATTTTACCATGGGTGCATTAGATTTACCAAATGCAAAATCCAAGAAATTTTTCACTCCTAATCTGTAATCTTGCGATAAACGTGGTTTGTTTATCCATGATTTATCCATTAGGACCTGAAAAAAAAACAGATTTTCACAATTAGTAGACTTTTAGAAATTCACGACAAACAATTGAACTTCAAAACCCAACAAACTTCATATCAGTACGTAATGGGAGAACAGTATAAATAAATTACCTCAATTGTATGCAATGTCTGATTTTCTGAGATGCTCACTATTGAGTTTTGAAACCAAAAGACAAAACTATCTTTGCCAGAGAAAGAGATATATATTAAGACTCTTTTAATTGTTAAGAGGAAAAAAAAACAGGATTGATTAAAATTTACAAGAAACTTACTTTCTTTTGTTATTCAAACTTTTTTTCAAAAGCTAATGGAAGGTGATGACGCTGTGATCGTGAATGACTTTAACGTAACGAAGCAAACTTTTTTCTGATTAGGAGAGAACGCCAAAAATTATATATTTTTTTGTATATTCTATACTTTCTTAAAGATAAATATCAACTTAAATCTCTTATTATCTTTCTACTATAAAATATTTATCCAATTATATCAACATAAAATATAATTATGATAAAAAGTAATATATCCATAAATATGTGATGAAAATTATTTTTTTATATCAAATATTTTAACTGATACAAATTAAGTATCATTTATATTTAATTGATGTAAAAGAAAGAGATAGTTACATCATTTTCTTATAGTTGAAGTTAATACTAATAATTATTTTTTCGAAAAAATATATATAATTAGAATCACTTTTTAATTGATGTACAATTTGTAACATTTGCATAAATGATTTTAATCCAGAATAAATTTACATAATTTATATAAATGATATAACTTAATAATTTAGCATCAGTTTTATTAAAGTGACGCTAACCAAGATGAATTATATCAGTTAGTCAAAGTGATGTTAAATTTGTTAAAAATGACATCAGTTGTTATAACTGATGCTAATATCATTTACAAATAAATGATCGAAAACTGTATCATTTAATTTTGTGATACAATTTAAGTGATACAATTCACATCATTTTTTGTAGTGTGATCTCTTATGTATAAACATTTGCTGACAAAAACAAATAATTCTGATCTTCAGTTTTTAGTTAAGAAAATAGTTTTGATATATTTTGTGTTTATTTATATAAATAAAAGGTAATTTGTGAATAATATCAATATAGTAAACTTATTTATGCATCCAAATCAAATAAACCAAATCTCTCTTTTATAGAATACAACAAAATGATAAATTTTGATATAAGAAAAGTTTAAAAAAATATTTTACTACAAAATAATTCAGAAGAAATTGTTTAAAATACACTAATCAGGCTACCACTTCTCAAAAATATACTTAATCAAACAATACTTTAATTTTGGATTTTGGATTTAGTGATTATTGTTTAGGGTTTAGTATTTAGGAATGAGGTTGGTTTATAAACTTCTATAAATGTCTTATAAATTATTCTTAAACATTTATAAATGACTTAAGAGAGTTAATTTAATATTTTATATCACAAATTGTAAGCATTTATGAAAATGATTATCATTTAAGAGTAAATTTGTGGTATCAAAAAATTAAAATTCCCCCGTAATTCATTTGAAACATCGAGAGTGAATAAAAATCTAAATAATTCCATCAACCAATTAGAATTTAACAGCTATATTATCTTATATTTATTTTATTTTTTTAAAACAAAATATCAGACATTCACTCTTTTTCTACTTGTGTGGATTATACCGATTCAATTTTATTGGTCAATATCTTTAATGTGGGTCTTACTTTTTAATTTTCAATTAGTGGGAAAATGGTTTTTTCATACCTGAGAAATTTCTAAAAATTCTAAACATCTCTAGAGCCGCGGAATACCCATATGCGGTGCGGCAACAGTTTTGTGGACTTAGAAAACCATCAAAAACCTAGGGAGATTGTTTCACTGTTGTCCGCACAGAACAGAGCATGTAAGCGGGCAACTAAGTTTGATTTTTGAATTATGATTTAAGTATAGAGTTCTTATGCTAGCATGTCTGTTTAATGTTTGTAATGAAGGACAAAACTCATTTATTCAAATGGACTGATGAGTCACTTGTTGAAGAGATTGAAGAGTTCCAAGAAGTGGTTGATAATCTGAAAAGGGACGTTTCTTAGTTAGAAAAGGATATATAAGAACTTGTGAGACCATTGTGAAAAGCTATGAGAAGGGAATTGACAAGATGAAAGATGTTATTAAAACTTGTGAAAAAAGTAAACCAAGTGCATTAGATAATTGTGGATTCTTAAAATTGCGGTTGTGTATGGTTTTGTAATGGTTGTTATGTATCTTATGCTAGCATAATCGAGTTGTATTGGTTGTGTGGTTTGTCTTTTACTCGCTCTAAGAACTTTGTCATGAAGTTTAGTCATGGTTGTAGTGTTTGTAATCAAGTTTGCAAGACAATATAAGAGTTTTTTTTTTTTTTTTTTGAAACACAGACAATATAAGAGTTCATAAGTACTATTTGAAACCTTATTGATGTTGAAACAAAAACCAACAAAATCATCAATACCTATATATAGTTATAAAAATCGAGGCATAACACCAAAAAAAAATAAACATATATCCAACAAGTAAAACAGTCATAAAAGCCAAAGCATAACAACACACACAGCAAACGTCCAACACCAAACGTCATAAAAGCTTATCCATATCACTTCTTAAACTTGGACTCTCGGCATGATGTCCACATGAAGAAGAAGATGGAAGCTTAAATGATTTTATAGGCAAAACATGTCGTATTGACGCTTTCATTTTATTAATTTAAAAAAAAAACAGATGACCTCGTTTTGCCATCTGATATAATTAACCGTGGACTCACAGATTCGCGGTCAAGTTGGTTTACATCGGTTAACTGAAGTTGGGGTACGGTAAAACTGTAATATCGAGTTTATGTATGTGGTCAACGAACATGAGAGTCTGTTTATTGACAACTCGAGCTTCTGAATCAAATGAAGACATGTTCTTCAGATGATATTTTAGGCAAAACGACATCTATTGACGACGCTTTCGATTTAATTAAAAAAAAAAAAATCTAAACAACGTCGTTTTGCCATTAGCTACAGTTAACGGTTGACTCTCGGATAATCGGTCAAAGTTGGTTTACATCGGTTAACTAAAGTTGGGTATGGTGAAAAAGCAAAATCGAGTGTATGTATGTGGTGAACGAAATTGAAAGTCTAGGTATTTTTAGGTTTTTTAGAAACTCTTCAGGTATGAAAAAGCCATTTTTCGTCTAACTAGTTGAACTAAATGTAATTCACGTCCTTTTTTTCTTTTTTCAACACCATCAATGTAATTCAATAGTTGCAGCGAAAAAAATAATTCAATACTTGAACAATATTTTCAACAACCTCATAGTATAAGAAGATACATCCAGTAACATCCTGCTTTAAAATTAGTAAACTCTGAGGGGTGTAAATGATAATTGCAAAAAGTAAAAAAAAAAGAACTGTAATTTACATCGAAGCTGAGATGAGGACAAGAAGCTGTGTAGCCGTATCTGAACAGTTTGGTTTAACTGCATTGCGAGAGAGGGGGAGGGCAATGAAGAGATAATTAAAGGTCACGTCTGCACACTGGACAAGAACAGTGTCTGATGAGCCAGTTGCCTATGCAAGGTAAATGAAACATGTGATGACACTGAGGCAAGCTTCTTACTGTTTCACCAAGTTGGAAATCCTTCAGTATCACACATCAATATTAGAGATCTGAGATTGGATGTAATAAGCTAAAACGACGACGCAAACTGATGTTAGAACCTGAAGACAAACGGAACATGATTCTCTGTTATCAGAAGCATCTGCGTTATTATTGCCAGTGATTGTCATCTTTGGGATTTTCTCAACTATGTCTCCTGTTAACCCTTTTGAACCCGACAGATATTAACTATGAGTGGTTCAAGACTTAAAAATGTCACCAACTCAAACACAGTGAATTTTCGGAACACTCTCGATAAATCTGTCTAGTCTAGTCAGGATTAGAATATGTATAGGTTTTAGAATCTATCGAATCTGCATTTAGTCTGCATATGTTTAGAAATGTCATTTCTATTCATGTGGAGATTGTTGGATCAATAAAAAGCATTGGCCTTTATTAAATAATGTGAATGCAATAACATTGGGCTTCTGATGGTTTAAGCCCAAAGATATGTCAATTAAATGAATAATGGTTATGGGAATTGTCTCACATCGGCCAGGATAACAGTCATAGAGATGTTTATATATTGTCAAGCACTTGGTGTTGGTTAAACAGCTCAGAGGAAGAGAGAGCTTCCCGCGCGCGCGCCGCCGCCGCCGTCCGGCCGGCTCGGCTCGGCTCGGGCTCGGGATATTCTTTTTGGACCAAGTTAAGCTCAACGTTTTGTCATTTATTTCGGGAAAAAACAGCATACAATTTTATTTAAAACGACAAGTAGTTTGTCTAGAAAATAAAAAACGTCATGCATTTTATCCTTTCAAAAGTTTTAAACGAGATAAGAGAGAGTCTTGAGGAAGAAGTTTCAGAACTCAACTTCCCTCGATCTCCGCGAGATTTTTGCCCACGTGCAGCAGCTGTTGCGGGAAGGGGGTGTTCTCCGTCTCTTTAAATATCGTCTCTCCTCTTCCTTCATTTCTTAACTTTTTCCGTAGCGAAATCCAACAGCTAAAATCCCTTAGCGTAAGTCTATAGTTCGAGAGTGTTTCGTAGATTTATAGTTCGATAGGGCGATTCACGGGTGAAGCGTGATCGTCTGCCATGGTTGTATCCTGGGACTCGATATTCGTACAATACTGTCTCACTAACGGAGCGAATATTTAGAGTTAAAGAAAGAGATTATATCTCGACTCCATGTCTGTTTGCGAATACAATTTCTTATCGTTCTTGTATTCATTCTTACATTCGTCTATTTTCCTTAACATCGCTTTTATTTTATCGTTTATGTCATATCCTGGGACTCGATATTCGTACAATACTGTCTCACTAACGGAGCGAATATTTAGAGTTAAAGAAAGAGATTATATCTCGACTCCATATTCATTTGCGAATACGATTTCTTCTCGTTCTTGTATTCGCTCTTTACGATCGTTTATTTCCTTAACATATCGCTTTTATTATTTCGTTTATTCAGTCTGGTTATCCGGCTTCTACAATCTTAACTCTAATTTTGCTTTCTATTTATAGCGTTTAATCGGATTGAAAAACGGTTCAACAAAGATTTGTTAACAGTTTTTAGAACTGTTTGTGATTTGCTCTGTAGCATTTCCGCGAAACGTTCCGGTTATTGATATACGATTCATATAAACATTTTCTGGTTTCGTTCAAAACGATGTTTGCGATTTGCTCTTTGCTTATCCGCGAAACGTTTCTTTGTTCTTTTGTAAATGTATTTGCGAATTGCTTTATAGCTCTTCCGCGAAATGTTTCCTATGTATTTCATAACGATTTGCGGATTGCTTTCTAGCATTATCGAGAAAAGTTTTTTCATATACGATTCTTAAAACAAAGTGTATGAATCGTTTCCATAACCGCTTCCTTATGCGAGATTATGAAATATTCTAAGTCTATACAAAACGGTTTCTGCAAACGCTTCTCTAAGCGAGTTTGGGAAACGGTTTTTCCAGACTAATATCGATATGATTTGGTTCAAACACCAAAAATGACTATCGATTTTAAACTATTATTTTTCATTAAAATAATATGTTATTAGTTGAATGGAGTACTGATTCGCCTTCATGGTTTTCTCTACAGGAAAAAACAATGATGAACGATAACAACACCCCCATTGACACCACAAATGTCAATCAGACTCCACTAAACGTTGCAGCAACTGATCCAACCGTGACAAACGTTGGAAACATCACAACGTCAACCGCTGCAGCAACAACAAGCACTATCCTCCCTGCGAGAAATGCTGCTGATGAAACCACTCGATGTAGCCTATTCGGTGCTGGTCTTTATCAGACGGGTTCAGTTTCAGCAACTGCAAGTGGTACGGTGGCAGTTCAAACTCCTCCAGCTGTCCCTAGTGTGTTCACTCAAGGACTGATGTCTGACAAGTTTGATGGCAAAGGCTTCAAAACGTGGCAGAAGAAGATGATGTTCTTCCTAACAACGATGAAGCTGGACAAGTTCATCCAGGAGGACAAGCCCCTTATGCCTTACGGGATTGATTATGTTCACAGTCTTGTTGTGGTCACGAAATCCATGGTTCAACCAGAGTCTCACCAAACCGTCCAAACCGGCCATCTAGGAGGTACCAGCGACCGAGGTTCAGTCCAAGGCGTATATCTCGACAACTAGAAGTACTTTCAACATGAAACCAATTTTATTGGATTTTACACTCAAGAAGGAGTCCATCCCAATTGGAATCAAGCCAAAATATTCACGGAGCAAGAAGTTATGAATTTTACAAGTCAGAAGTTTCCCAGCCCGTCCATCTGCGAGTACCCGACTTTAGAAGAAGATTCAAGCTCAATTAAGGAGCGGCCTGAAGCAAATCCCATCATAGGAGTCAAGAGGAGTTTATCATCTTTCCAGAAAGCCCAAGATCAGGAGAAATGGCCGCGGAAATTAGGAGTTATGATCAATTCCCCAGAACCGGCCAAACCGACGTCATCTATGGAAAGTCTCCAACCAATTCAACTTGGTTCGACCCAGAGCTATTTATGGGAACCAGGAGATCAT
>NC_027756.1:7969491-7970636 GCF_000695525.1 Brassica oleracea var. oleracea | reverse complement strand
GATGGGAAACACTGCAGTCTCCAAGATTGAAGGACGCGGCAAAGTGATTTTGAAGATGACATCTGGATGTGAGGTCATTCTGACGAATGTGAAGCATGTGCCTGACATGAGGAAGAACCTGGTCTCGGGAACCTTGCTCAGCAAAAATGGATTCGCCACAAGTTTTGAGGCAGACAAGCTCGTGATTAAGAAGAATGGGATGTATTTAGGAAGAGAGTATGTTAAGGGTGGACTTGTCAAGTTGAATGTAATGACAGTCCCTCCGAAAGTTGTAACTCCAAAAGTTTCAATGAATAAGAAAGAGCCAGTTGCTTATTTGGTTGAGTCTTTTAATATATGGCATGAAAGATTAGGCCATGTAAACTACAAATCTATACAAATATTAATGAATTTAAATCTAATTCCTCAATGCAAAGCATGTAAACAAAAATGTGAAGTATGCGTACAGGCTAAGCTCACAAAAACACCATCACCTCGTGTTGAAAGAACTAATAAACCTCTAGATTTAATTCACACTGATTTATGTGATCTAAAACACATACAAACTATAGGTGGAAAAAATTACTTTGTGACCTTTATAGATGACTGCACAAAATATTGCTATGTATTTTTATTACATAGCAAAGACGAAACCTTAGAAAAATTTAAAGAATTTAAACTCGAGGTCGAAAATCAGCTTAAAACAACTATTAAAGTAGTTAGAAGCGACAGAGGAGGCGAGTATGATGGTCCATTCAATGCATTCTATAAAGAACATGAAATAATCAATCAAACTATAGCTCCTTACTCACCAGAATCTAATGGAGTTGCTGAACGTAAAAATCGAACTCAAAAAGAGATGATGAATGCAATATTGCAGAAATCTGGGCTACCCCAGAACATGTGGGGGAAAGCGTTGCTTACCACTAATTATATCCTCAACAAAATTCCACACAAAGTAACTGAAAAAACTCCATATGAATTATGGAAAGGTAACTTACTTTCGTATAAATACCTCAAAGTGTGGGGGTGTTTGACAAAAGTTGCGGTACCACCACCAAAAAATGTCACTATTAGACCTAAAACAGTGGATTGCATCTTCATCGGATATGCACATGACAGTAATGCTTATCGATTTCTGGTACATAAATCTGAAATATCAGACA
>NC_027756.1:7968674-7969289 GCF_000695525.1 Brassica oleracea var. oleracea | reverse complement strand
AAGGAAAAATCTTTTGGAGAAGATTTCCTAAAGGCTTTTTTAGTAGGAAATGTTCCAAAAACTTTGGCAGAAGCCCCATTTTGGAACGAAGCTGTCAGGAGTGAATTTGATTCGATCATGCAAAATTATAGTTATTACATAACAGATTTACCACCTGGCTGCAAAGCATAAGGGAATAAATGGATAATGACACGAAAACCTGGTGGAAAATACAAGTCTAGGCTTGTAGTTCAAGGATTCTGACAAAAGGAAGGCCTTGACTATTTTGATACATATTCTCCAGTGACGAGAATAACATCAATAAGACTAATGATAGCAATCGCAGCGCTAAGAGATTTAGAAATCCATCAAATGGATGTAAAAACCGCTTTTCTAAATGGTGATTTAGAAGAGGAAATTTACATGAAACAATCTAAAGGTTTTGTCATTCCCGGACAGGAAGACAAAGTATCTCGACTTGTAAAGTCACTTTATGGGCTTAAACAAGCTCCTAAACAATGGCACGAAAAATTTGACAATACAATGATGTCAAATGGTTTCAAAATAAATGAATGTGACAAATGCATATACTACAAAACTACCAAAAAGGCGTATGTTTTGCTATGTCTATATGTA
>NC_027756.1:7962518-7968569 GCF_000695525.1 Brassica oleracea var. oleracea | reverse complement strand
TACTTAGTCGATATACAAGTAATCCAAGTCATACACACTTGAAAGCTATAACGAGAGTACTTAATTACTTGCGCTACACCAAAGATTTTGGGCTTCACTATGGTAAAGAACCAGCAGTTTTAGAAGGATACAGTGATGCTAATTGGATATTAGATTCTAAAAACACAAAATCCACAATGGATATGTCTTTACACTAGGAGGAGCAGCAATATCATGGAAATCTACCAAACAAACAGTTTTAGCCAGATCAACCATGGAATATGAGTTCATAGCCTTAGACAAAGCAGCAGAAGAAGCTGAATGGCTTAGAAATTTTTTGGAAGATATTCCTCTATGGGAGAAACCAGTGCCAGCTATACGCATACATTGTGATAGTCAATCAGCTATACCTTGGGCTCAGAGTAATCTCTACAATGGTAAATTTCGTCACATCAGAAGACGACATAAAACCATTAGACAACTTATCTCAACTGGTGTAATCACAATAGACTACATCAAATCGGTTGACAACCTAGCGGATCCATTTACTAAAGGTTTGTCACGAGATGTTGTTGCTAAATCATCAAAAGGAATGGGTTTAAAGCCTATAACGAATGAGGATGCTTGATTGCAACCCTAGTTATCATGACTGGAGATCCCAAGACATAGGTTCAAAGGGAAAACAAAATCAAACAGAATCTAACCAAAGCACTTGAGACAAAGTAGTCTCTTCCCAGCTGCTACGATGATAAAAGTGCTAACAATTGTGAGAAGGATAAGCATAAGCTTTTAATGATTCCATAGCTTCTAAGCGGAGTATTACTCAATACTTTTCATGGTCAATCACCTAATGAGTGTGAAATGGGGCGTTTCCAGGAGAATGAATGCAAGGCTATATTCTCTAAGTTCACTCATGAAAACCAGGAATAGTTCAGGGCCACAATGAACACAATAGAGAACTAGTTCTACGAGAAAATGAAGATACATTATACATGTTATCTCGGTCTACATAAAACACCGGTTGGTTCAAGACATCATGTTCACCTTCTGGTAAAGTAAACCCGACAGATATTAACTATGAGTGGTTCAAGGCTTAAAAATGCCACCAACTCAAACACAGTGAATTTTTGGAAACACTCTCGATAACTCTGTCTAGTCTAGTCAGGATTAGAATAGGTATAGTTTTTAGTGTCTATCGAGTCTGCATTTAGTCTGCATATGTTTAGAAGGGTCATTTCTATTCATGTGGGGGATTGTTGGATCAATAAAAGGCATTGGCCTTTATTAAATAATGTGAATGCAATGACATTGGGCTTCTGATGGTTTAAGCCCAAAGATATGTCAATTAAATGAATAATGGTTATGGGAATTGTCTGACATCGGCCAGGAGAAGAGTCATAGAGATGTTTATATATTGCCAAGCACTTGGTGTTGGTTAAACAGCTCAGAGGAAGAGAGAGCTTCCCACGCGCACGCCGCCGCCGCCGTCCGGCCGGCTCGGGCTCGGGCTCGGGATATTCTTTTTGGACCAAGTTAAGCTCAACGTTTTGTCATTTATTTCGGAAAAAAACAGCATACAATTTTATTTAAAACGACAAGTAGTTTGTCTAGAAAATAAAAACGTCATGTATTTTATCCTCTCAAAAGTTTTAAACGAGATAAGAGAGAGTCTTGAGGAAGAAGTTTCGGAACTCAACTTCCCTCGATCTCCGCGAGATTCTCGCCCACGTGCAGCAGCTGTTGCGGGAAGTGGGTGTTCTCCGTCTCTTTAAATATCGTCTCTCCTCTTCCTTCATTTCTTAACTTTTTCCGTATCGAATTCCAACAGCAAAAATCCCTTAGCGTAAGTCTATAGTTCGAGAGTGTTTCGTAGATTTATAGTTCGATAGGGCGATTCACGGGTGAAGCGTGATCGTCTGCCATGGTTATATCTTGGGACTCGATATTCGCACAGTACCGTCTCATTAACGGAGCGAATATTTAGAGTTAAGGAAAGAGATTATATCTCGACTCCATGTTCATTTGCGAATACGATTTTTTATCGTTCTTGTATTCGCTCTTTACGATCGTTTATTTCCTTAACATATCGTTTTTATTATTTCGTTTATTCAGTCTGGTTATCCGGCTTCTACACCTCTGACTTAGTGCACTCACCACCACTTCCTCGTTGCCAGTTTCATCCAAGACTCTTCTGGTAGTGAACAAAGTGGACCTAGTGTCCGAATGGAAGAGCGGGACAAGTGCAGTTTTCCTGCACATGCAGTTCTCCTGCACATGCAGTTCTCCCGCACTGCAGTTACCATTCACCATTTTCTATTTGCAAAAGCAGTTCAAGCAGGAGATCTGCATGCAGTTCAATATTTTTTGTCTTTTTGTGAAAAAAGCAGGAGATCTGCATGCAGATCTCATCCGCCAACATTTGGTGGTGCTGATCTGTTTTTTTTTTGTTTTGGTCAATAAATAACTTTGTTACGACACATAACTTTAAAAATATATTTATCTAGTTTTATGAATATAATATTTTTATTTTATTTTATTTACAACTTTAACAATACAAACTTATTATTCTCTACTTATTATTTTTAGTCATATAATTTTTAATTTTTTTAAATAAGAAAATAAAAGAAGTATAGGTATCTTATAAAATATTTACAGATATTTCAGGCGATCCTATAACAACTAAGATATTTGTTTAGATATCTAGGTGTCATTTTTATTGTTTTAATATATGATGTATAGTTTTGAACTGATTTTGTCATTCATAATTTATACTAAATTATTTGATTGGTTTAATCTGGTTCTCTCCTGCATGATCCACTTGATCTGCACTTGTCCCGTTTAATCTGCATTTGTTCTGCTTGATCTACACTTGTCCTGCTTGATCTGCATGATCTGCTTGATCTGTCCCGCTTGAACTGCTTTTACCATTCGAAGCCCTAGAAGGAGACAAAAACGTGGTTCAAGCAGTAGGTAAGTTATTATTGTGGTCTTGCCAAAAGTATCTTAGGGTTTTCTTTTCTCAAAAATAACTATATTATACTGAAGATTCGTTAAAAACGGACGGTAACAAAACCCCATAGATCAAAGAAGGCGCAGGGACAGACCCACTTGAAATGGTAACAAAGCCCCCAAAGATCAAAACCGGCGCAGGGTCGGGCCCAGTTGAAGTGTCTGGATTCATTCAATTAACACCGATTAAATAACAAAAAAATCTTTTACAAAAAAAAAAATAAAAAAATAACAAATAAATGATTTGTAAGCTATACGCATGAATAAGGACCTGACTGGTTCAACCGCAGTGGTTGCGGTTGCGGCTGCGAAAGTTTGCGGATGCGGGTGGTTGCGGTTTCTAGCGGTTTTAAGAGATTTATACGACTGGTTCTGCGGTTAGAAATTGGTGCGTTTGCGGGATACTTATGACTGGTTAACTACCAAACGCAACAACGGTTAAATAATAAATTAACAATATTTACATTTTATATCATTATAAAATATCAAAAATAATAATATTATAATAAATATAAAATTTATATTTAGAAAGTTATAGTTTAAACTTTTTAAAAATTATAGAAAATATTTTCATTTTAAAGTTTTATAATATTAATTAAAATATAATAGATATATTTTAGTATTTTTATAATTCTAATTTAAATTTTTTATTGAATATTTTTATTTTTGTATATAAATTGTTTTAGAAAAAAAAAAAAAAATTTATCCTTCCGCAACCGCCCGCAACCGCAACCGCAAACGCTAGTTGGAACCAGCTTTTGAATTTATGAGGTTTAGAGAGATTTGGAGCGGTTTGGAGCGGTTTGGAGCGGTTTGAGCGATTGTTGCAAAACGCCAACAACCGCTACCAACCGCAAAAGCTGCGTTTGCGGGTGGTAGCGGAAAAACCAGTCATACCCTAAATAACAGCGTAGTTGAATAAATCACTGAACACCCACACCGCGGTTCGATTATCTCCTAGACACTTTTTGACGCGAGTCCCGAGTGACATTTTTTTGCGGAGAGCCGGCAGACAATATTGTTAGGACACGAGAATTGAAATTGAAATTACAGAACAAAATTTGATGATAACGATAATATAAATCGGTAAAACATTTGAAAAACTGATATATGAAAAAGACGAATAAGTGAAGCCGTGATTTGGTCACTAGCTTTCTTTAACTCAATAAACCCCCGTAGATGAGACAGTTTCTGTACGAGTTTTGAATCTCATGATAAAACCATGTGAGACTGTTTTGCATCACCCAAAACATAATCTACGAATTTAACACGTTATACTCTCGAAACTCTATATAAAAAAATCTAAAGAGATTTGTTAGAAGAGTGAGAATATATGATGTAATTGGAAGAGTGAGAGTATATGATGTATTAAAAGCTTATGGAAACTTATCTTCATACATCTTTTTGTTGTGAATGTTTTCAATTGTGTTTTTTAAGTGTCTTCTAGATGGTAAAATATCTATTTATAAGAGAGATTTAGTCATAAAGCAATTTTGACATGTGTCTTTGAGTTTACTGAAGCTTTTAACATTTGTTACTAAGTCACCAAGATTGGACATCAAGTGAGCTTTAGTATTAGCCATTTGTCATTAAGTTGTCTCGCTTGGTCACTAAGTTAGATTAATCACCAAATTTACTTAGCTTACCATTTTGTCACCATGGACTTGTAAAATGTGATGAATTTCCTACAACATTTACTTCACATTAGATTATATTTTTTACTTGCCAAATAAGTTTATAAAATTCTATTCACATATACTCATTTTTTACTCAGATTAATTGACTCGTGAAAAATAGTTCCAACAACTATATATATATATATATATATATATATATCTCCAAAACAAGAACCTACTACTCATGCGAGTCAAAGTGAACACAGGAAATTAAGATTAAGCTTTGTAATATCCTAGTGTATTGTAATTGAACATCCTTTGAATTAACAAAATTTTCGCCGTCAGACGTTTTGGTTTCTTGTAGATTCAGATATCTGAAAAGACAAACACTTTTAGATTGTTTGTTTCTCTAGACCCTTATCTTGGACAACAATAGTTTCGCAGATTCTATTCTCTCTTCTCTATACCCTATACCCTATATCCAAAAGACAAACACTTTTAGCTTATGCTATACCCTTTGTGCTAATTTCAACTAAATTGTAGATACGGTTATTACGTGAGTCCAATCAAACAATGCTGGAAAAGAAATTAAACTCTTTGAGTTTGATTCTGATAACTTATTAAGCTATACATTAGTGATGGACTGATGGGTAAACAAAACATATTAATCATCGCGCACCCACGTGCATTTGTTTGCACATGTATTCCATATATTTTAATGTCAGCATATTCTTGTGGATATTTCCTCGCATATTAATACAATTATTAGTCTGTCAGACTTTAACTCTTGTTCGATAATTTATGATTATTAGTCACTGTTTTTACTTTTGCAATAATGATGTCGATAACATTGATAATCTCTTTTCCCATCCAGGTTATTCTCGAAGAGAAAGTCTTGGGTTCACTCCCTAGCGTGAATCTCTAGGTTCACCAACTAATAATGTTTGAGTATTTGATATTTGATATCTTTTAAAAAAAGAAATAAAATTGAATATCCAAACTAGATTATATTTTTAAAATAAAATAATAAAAATACATAAAAATAGTTACAAAAAATAAATAAATTAATATTGTTAAGTCTTCGGCAAAATACTAAACCCTATACCCTAAATCTTAAACTCTAAACCCTAAACGTTAAACCTTAAACTTTGGATAAACTCTAAACCGTTGGAAAATCTTAAACCCTAAATCATACATTAAAAACTAAATTTTAATAACACTAAACCCTAAATCCTAATCACTAAACCCTAAACCTTTGGGTAAACTCTGAACCTTTGGATAAATCATAAACTTTAGGGTTTAATTTTAAATTTTTATGATTTAGAGTTTATGATTTATCCAAGGGTTCAAGGTTTATCTAAGGGTTTAGGGTTTAGTGATTAGGGTTTAGGGTTTAGTGTTATTAAGATTTAGTTTTTTAATGTATGATTTAGGGTTTAAAATTTTC
>NC_027756.1:7949588-7962455 GCF_000695525.1 Brassica oleracea var. oleracea | reverse complement strand
GGATTTAGTATTTTGCTAAAATATTTATTTATTTTTTTTTTGTAACTATTTTTATGTATTTTTATTGTTTTATTTTAAAAATATAATCTTATTTGGAAATTCAATTTTGTTTCCTTTTTTAAAAGATATCAAATATCAAATACTCAAACACTATTGGTTGGTGAATCTAGAGGTTCACCCTAGGGGGTGAACCCAAGAATTTCTCATTCTCAAATACTTTTATATACCAAAACATTAATTTTCTGTTGAGAAAACAGGTGATTCTACATGAACCACAATTCTACACATTTCCATAGATCTGTTGGTATATTTGAAAGATGATGAATGACAAACTCTTTAATTGGAAAGTCATCTCCGGATCGACACTCTCCAACTAGCTTCCCTTGAGGTAGAAAATTACAGAAAAACTAATCAAAAAGAGGAGGAAGTGGACGAAGATCATAACAAATTTCATACTTTAGTTGTTGAGACAATACTTTTTGGATACCTCGAAATCTAATTTGTCAAATCGATGCTTCATGGATTGGTAATGGCAATGTAAGTGGTTTAGGATGGAGTCTTAAGGATCACATAGGTATTAAATTATCCGGACTACATGTGTACAACAGAAGCCTCTCGGCTTTACATGATAAGATGAAAGGACTAATTTGAGCGGCTTCATGTATGAGAGACATGAAGATCTCCTCGATCTGGTTCGAGACAGACTGCTCATACCTAGTGGATATGTCCACGAACTCGATGGATTGGCCAGTTTTTGCTTCGAAGATTGATGCTTTCCGAAGTCTACAAGATAATTTCGAAAGCACGAGCCTACTTCATATTTCTCAGAACAAAAATGATCAGACAGACCAACTAGCGAAAAAAACTAGGAATAGAGGTATTATTTTCTCTGTATAGATCAAACACGGGCATACAAAAATGCTTTTCAGAGGAACGTCTCGTCTGACCAGAACTTGGTTTAAGAAAATGGGCATCCGAAAAAAAAAGATAATCTTGTTCATGTACTATATAATCTGTATTACAAAAATTACAAGATGTCAAATGACTTTCATTTATCTAAAGATAATAGTAAAAATTTATTAGTTTTACAATAAGCAAGGCATTAGAGCACTTAAAAAGATTTTTCATGGTTTCTCTTTTTAGAACTTGTGTTTTTCTCTCTCATGAGTGTTTTCATTTTTTCTAATATTTTAATGTTTACATACTGTCTTCGGTCTCACTGATGGAAGTGATCTTAGAGTGGTGGTTTTAATGCTCGCAACGCCAATCCAAAAGAATTGTTGAGTCTATCCAAAAGTGTCAAGCTTCAGGCTTTGAAATGATTACAGACTGCCTTTAGTTTCACCGATGGAAGTGATCTTAGAATGGTGGTTCTAGTGCTCGCAACCCCAATCCAAAAGAATTGTTGAGTCTATCCAAAAGTGTCAGGCTTGAGGCTTTGAAATGATTCCAATCAATTCATACTCTCATCTAGTTATTGTATATACTTTTTCACAATGTGTTTATCAAATTATTTCACCATACTCTACAACTTTTTAACCTTTTCTGAGAAAAGCAAACTTTTAACTTTTTTGAGAAAAACAAAATTTTTAACTTCACAAATAAAGTTAAGAATGATTTCATTCCGTGCATGTAACACATAACATCAGCTACTGACTAATTGATGTCCAAATTTATCCCTTCACATTTAGTAAGAATTACAGTTCATTATTCAAAATTTAACCCTTTTCTCTACCTTTTGTGCTAATATAGCTATATTTGTTTTGCAGTCTCTATTCTTCTAGCAATACTGACTAAAATGTTGTCTGTTTCAAAAATATTATAAATAAGAATAATATATCTATCTATATATATATATATATATGTATGTATATATATGTATTAATCACTGGCAATAGCAAAACGAATAATAAAATGACTGATTATAGCAGCTAATCACTGGCGATATAACAAAAATGACTGATGATATGCTATCATTAGTCGCTAATGTTGATTGCTACTGCGTACTGACTGCCAAATGAACATAATCTTATATAGATTATATTTCTATATAAAATCATTTGCGCCATTGTATTGAAAAAGTTATGTTGGATGATAATATATTGAACGTTTTTATTTTTTGGCTTACATATTCAACTCTTGTAAATTAGCTAAATAATCTACTCTACCCAACTAGTTTATGATGGTCAATAATTAATTTACTTACAACTGTTTGAAGGGATAGTTAAATTTTAGAGCTCTAAATCGTTGGGATGATTATACTACGTACACATATTAGACACATTAAACCATGAATTTAAAATAGTAAGAAGAAGATTTATTTAATTTCAACTACTTTTAGAAAAAAAATCATTGAAGCGATTTTTTCTAACATTGGTCAAGTTGTCGATTAAATCATCATATAACATATACATTCCTATTACATTTAATGATTAACTATTTGTAATATATACAATCATGATGAATAACTTCACAGATAAAAGTTTCAAGTGTAGATTTCCCTGTAATATTCAGATTGATGGACGGTTCAACATGTATGATCTTAATGGACATATCACAACGAACGACTCTACTTGTAGCATTCTGGATCTAGAACTTTTGGTAAGGTTTCATGATTTTCATTTTATAATCTGCAAGTAATTGATTCTTCTGATAACCGAATCCCCGACCTAATGTAGAAATCGTTAAACATTGATTACTATGCATTTCACAAATCATTGAAGCGATTAGGCCAATCTTCTTTTTTCTTCTTCTTTATTTTACAAATACAGAAAAACCACAAATGTAGATACTCAACTGTGACTTTGCATTCTATTTTTGAATAGAAAACAGGTCACTTGAGTTATATAATAATAACCATAAAGCTACCAATATCAAGTTGTATTTTTCGACTAATAACGTCATCTCAAATTTTATTATACGTTGGTTGTGTATAAAAATGAGAAAAAAAAGAGCACCACTATCCAGTATCCAATCCACTTATAAGTGGGCGTCTTGTGAGTTGTGACCCACAAAAAATACGTGGTCCCCACTTAATGACGTGGCTATCCTCTACATACAACACACCGTAACGTCTCTCTCTCTCTCTCTCTCTCTCTGTTTCGGCGTTTACACGAGAATCTCCGAAGATTGTTTCTGCTTCCTCTCTCAGCTATCGTCTTTTAGATTTTCCGATCTTCCATGACGAACACAGATGAATCGGAGAGTTGCGGCAGCAGAGCCGTCGTGGCTTCGCCGTCCAAGGAGAACCCTAGACACTCCCGGATGAAACTCGACGTCTACGGTGAAATCTTACAGCGACTCCAGGAATCTAACTATGAGGAAGCCGCTCTTCCTGATTTCGAGGATCAGCTTTGGCAACATTTCAATCGTCTTCCTGCTCGGTACTCTTCTTCTTATTCGATTCCACTGTTTCATTAGGGTTTTGTTATCTCTAGGATTGATCAATTGGATTAAATTTTCGTTCTAGGGTCATCGACAAAATCTCAATTGAATCAAGTCTTTTGGTTTGTTTTAGTAATGTTTATCTTTGAGTGGTTCCAGATATGCACTCGATGTTAAAGTTGAGAGAGCAGAAGATGTTCTCACACATCAGAGACTACTGAAACTGGCGGAAGATCCTGCAACGAGGCCTGTGTTTGATGTTCATAGTGTACAGGTGATCAAATTGAGTTCTCAGTGATAATGAAAAGCTTCTTAAGAATTCTTTTGTGTGTTTTAATTGGTTTCTCTGGCCCCTCTTTGTTTGTTGCAGGTTGCTCCCAGAAACTCTGCTGACTCTGACCCTGCGTTGGAGGAAGATGCTCAAAGCTCTAGCCACACAAGTGGACAGGGGTTAGGGATCTTCTATCAAACTCAGATCCATCTTCATCCATTTTTAGCTTCCTAACAGCACCTTTTCTTCTTGTTTATAGGGTTCTTGCACCTCCAACTTTTGGCTCTTCTCCAAATTTTGAGGCGATTACTCTTGGAAATAAAATTGTTGAAGATGTTGATAGTGCTGTTAATCCAACTCTGACTACTCGGTGCGATTTCTTGTTAAATTTTATTTCTCTGAATCCTGTGTTGTTCATTATGTTTTTTTTTTGTATTTTTGCTGCCTATTATGCAGACCGATGCATGAGATCACCTTCTCAACCATCGACAAGCCTAAACTCCTTAGTCAGGTTGGTGGTGCTTTGTTTAACATCACTAAAATTTTACCACAACATCTTGTTGCTTAAGCTCATAAACTTTGCCACAATTTTGATGCTTCGTTACAGACTGTCATGTCGATGATGGTTACTTCTTCCCTTCTTTTGACAATTTGAGTCAGAAATGGTTTTCTGTTTCAGCTTACTTCCCTGCTTAGTGAGCTTGGATTGAATATTCAAGAGGCTCATGCTTTCTCCACTGTCGATGGTTTTTCTTTGGATGTCTTTGTTGTCGATGGTTGGTCTCAGGAGGTATGATTTTAGCTTTTTGAAATGCTACTTGTTACGTATTGAATGCCTTTAGAGAGATCTCAAGTACTTAAAAACTATTATTTCTTGTTATCACTGAACTTGTTGATAGACTTGAGCAACTTTGGAATTATAGGAAACAGACGGTTTAAAAGATGCATTAAGCAAGGAGATTCTGAAGCTTAAGGTATTTTACATATCCTAATTTTTGGGACAATTTCTTATGTTTATGAGATAAAAGATGCAACGCTATGCATCATTAGAAAATGGCATACCTTAGTGTGACGCTGTACCTATATCTTGATGCTATGTTTTGCTTCAAACGTCTGAGAACTGCCTTTTGCTGGCTTTCAACAGGATCAACCTGGTTCTAAACAGAAATCTATTACTTTCTTTGAGCATGACAAATCTAGCAACGAGCTGATACCCGCCTGCATTGAAATACCCACGGATGGAACTGACGAGTGGGAGATTGACGTGAAACAGCTCAAAATTGAAAAGAAAGTGGCATCTGGTTCATATGGGGATCTGTGAGTTTGTTGTTCTGTAAGCTGGTTTTACAAAGCTGTAAGTTTTTGTTTAGAAGTTACAGTAATATGTATTTTTATCACTATGCAGGCATAAAGGCACTTACTGCAGTCAGGAAGTGGCTATCAAATTCCTCAAGCCTGAGCGTGTGAACACGGAGATGCTTAGAGAATTTTCTCAAGAAGTTTATATTATGAGGTCGGTTCAAATAATTCTAATAATACTGTTGAATGCGTAGTAGCTTAAGCTGATATTCTACTGCAGAATCCAGTTCGTAGTTCTGTACATAAACATGAGTCAGTGACTCCTTTCGTTACGTTTATATTCAGGAGCAGGCTTGAATTTTGACAGTTTTTGTAACCAACATTTATGATTCAGTGTTCTCAGTGTCAATTTGTGACCCATATATGTACTGTCTGTAGGAAAGTCCGCCATAAAAACGTTGTCCAGTTTTTGGGTGCATGCACACGATCTCCCACCCTCTGTATTGTGACTGGTAAGATTTTAATAGATTTTGAGTTGTAATTCACAAAGACATGTCACTGAGTTGACGGGTTTCATCTTTGTGACAGAGTTTATGGCTCGGGGGAGCATTTATGATTTTCTTCACAAACAGAAATGCGCTTTCAAACTTCAAACGTTGCTTAAAGTTGCACTTGACGTTGCAAAAGGGATGTGCTATCTGCATCAAAACAATATCATCCACAGGGATCTTAAGACTGCAAATCTTCTTATGGATGAACATGGAGTAAGATTTTCGAATCTTAGTGTAGTCAACAATCGTGTCGTTACATTTTCTCTCTGCGAACTTGTTTTGTTTCTACTAGAAGCAAGATCCTCTGGGGTTCTAAACTTGGGATAATATTGAGCAGCTTGTCAAGGTTGCTGATTTTGGAGTTGCCAGAGTACAGATTGAGTCAGGGGTCATGACAGCCGAAACAGGAACTTATCGATGGATGGCTCCAGAGGTATGTTGATCCGAGTATATGAAACTTATCACATCAGTCTATGGCTCTCTCTTCTGTTTATCTTTCGCTTCTGAAATCCAGGTCATTGAACACAAGCCTTACAGTCACAAAGCTGACGTGTTCAGTTATGCGATAGTGCTATGGGAACTTTTGACTGGTGATGTAAGTATATGCTTACAAATCTTTCTCTAAGTCTGTCTTTCACGCTAGTTAAAGATACATTGATGTTGTATGGTGTATTTGTAAATGGAAACAGATACCATATGCTTTCTTGACTCCACTACAGGCGGCTGTTGGCGTTGTTCAGAAGGTATTATGACGTTGCGTACGAGTTTTATTTTTCTCTTCCTCCGGAGGCTTAATTGAAACCCTTTTTGTTTGTTATCAGGGGCTTAGACCAAAAATTCCAAAGAAAACACACCCAAGAGTGAAGGGACTTCTAGAGAGATGCTGGCAGCAAGAGCCGAAGGAAAGGCCAGACTTTGAGGAAATCATAGAAATGCTTCAACAGATAATGACTGAAGTAAACGTCGTACCATGATGATCCCCTTAGAAGGCGAGATTTCTCTGAGAAGGATGTGGTGGTGAAAACAAGCAGGTTGGAGATGAAGACCCAGGCAAGCCCTCAAAAAAGCCACGTTACTAGTTCTGATCAGTAATATAACTCACTCATTCACTCTCTTACATTTTGATCGTACAGTTTTCTCTATTTTTTCTTTTAGTTGATTGGTGTGGCTTAAATGGGGAGGACCTTGTTTTGACCGTATAGTCCAGTGTTTTCTCCTTTTAGTTGCTCTTTGATGATTCCTTTCTACGTAGAACCTTCCCAGCACTTTTTTTTTTATCTTTTATAAGAAAAAAAAAAAAGAAAGTTTGCATATTCATCTGACAAAAACATTTTCTTTTTAAGTATTTTTATGAGCAGACATTGTTGTGGATGTTACATACACTACCACTCATGTCTGCCACTTACACATCCGACTTAAGCTTGACCAAGACCACGCTCGTTCATGATGAGGATAGAAACACCATGAAATGAATCGGTTTTATTCTAATGGAAAAATTGAGGCCCTTGGGTACGGTTTGGAAATTTTCTGATCCCGAGACTCCAGTTGAAACCGGTCTGAAGTTTCGCATCTTCTTCCACGGGTGATGCTTCAGGGACATTTACTAGCTGGAGAAGAACGGTTTTGGACTGAGCTTGATGGAGTTGCTAAAGTATGGCATGAGATAAACGTCCTTCTCAAAAACAAAATTACTTGAGCATAGCTCAGAAACTAGTATCTAAAACACTTAGAGCACAATTATCGGGAGTTACAAGACGGTTTTTAAAGTGATGGGCCCCATATTTTGAGTAAAAATCGTTAACAAAGAAGATGAAATAAAGACTGCTTTTGTCCTGATCCCTGTACTGTCTGCGGGCCCATTAACACGCGGCGGCCCGCAATTGATTCCTTTTTTAATTTTTTTTTTTAAAAAAAAATAAATAATGAGAAACTCAAAAACCAGTTATACGGATAATCATGATCTAAGAATGGTGTATTCAACTAAGAGTTTCAAGTGATTTGTATTAAAATGACAAATCCACGGTTATTCAAACACGGATTTTAAAAAACACTTTAAAATCCAGTGTTATTGAACTTGTCATTTCATAAAACACTATGAAATCCACTGTTATTGAACAAAAATTAAGTTGTAGATTTTAGAGTACTTTAATTGTTTCTAGAGTGTTTGAGGGGAGTTCCTTAGTTATAAAAATAAAAATCCAAATATCACTGTTTTAGATGAGATTCTAGAGTGTTTTAACAAAAATCACACCAAATTCTCTAATTCTCATGCAATCATCTACAAACTCATTAAAAATCAAATTACTTCAAATGTCAGATTCAATACACCCCTAGGACTCAACCAACTTGGATTTGAGGAATGAAGTAGATAGTTCTGCAAACCAACATCAAGACTCGTTTCAACATGAATAAAATTTCTCAAAAGCTTGCTAACGAAGATTAGGACCCTTTGTTTCCGGTTCTATTCATGAAGGTAACTTTATCAATGTTAGAATATCTTTTCGTTTTTTTATTTGATTAATTTTGTATCTCTTTTAATTCTCAAACTATGTAATAACCCGCCCTTGCGCGGAATGAGATTATTAATTTCCTTATTTTCTAAAATAAGAAAATATTAGATCTGTTTAATCTGGATATTCGATTTTAGATTGTTTTTCGGTTTTTAATCTCCTAAAACATAACAGCCATTCTAAATCCATATTTATTTTGGTTTGGTCGGTTAAAATGCTTGAAGTTTTTGGTTTTTTGGTGATAACCAAATTTTTATATTATTTGTTTGGTTTCATGTTATATTTATTTTAGACAATTTTGATGTCAGACCAGTGGTTTCATATTATAAATTTTAAACACATGCAAAATCAAATCGAATCAATATATTAGTTGAAGAGAAAAAAAAAATTACTAAGATAAATCATTTAATTGCAATTTGGTGGATGGTGAAAGGAATCATTAAAAAAACATTTCAACTTCAAAGAGAAATAGAATCCTTACCTGCGGTGAAGATTTAGTTATATATGTGTATGCAAAAGAATATAAAGGTAACTGATAAATATATAAATATTCTGTTAATTAACATTAAAGATATTTTTTGTTTAAAATAACAAATGAAAGATAAAATTCTTAAATAAAATTAAGTAAAACTAAAATAAGCTTGGACATTAGTGATTTTTTTTTGCAAATTGTCTTTCTATGTAAAACCTTCGTATAACTCGTGGAATCTTGCACGTGAGTTTTATATTGATAAACTCTGTAAAATAGTACATAGTGTGAATACATTTATGTAAAGCTTGGCTGAGAAACTCTATACACGTGTCACGTCAGCATACTTATTCTCAAATCGTTATCACTGTAAAGCTACCATGCGGCGAAAATAGTGTGAACACATTAATGTCAAATGTTTATCTTTTAATATATAAGGGATTTAAATTATTTAGTTGGGATATGAATATATCTGAAGAAGATCTTCACCATTAATATGTACTTATCACTAAGGGATAAGAGCATATATCCTACGACTTTATCTAAATCAATAAAATCAAATTGGGACTTGGATATCAAGTTTTCTCCTTGGCCTAGGTCAAAAAGCTAGAAACTTGAAAAAAAGGTAATATGGATCCGATGGAATCTGAATTGCACAATGGCTTTGCGACCTCTGACGATAACTCCGCCTACGACGACCATGGATGGAAGGAAGTGGTGGAGTACAATGGCTTTCAGACATCTGACGCTAACCATCACGAGTACAATGAATGGAAGGACGTCGTGTACACTAAGCGCAACCAGAAGCAAAACCCGGAGGATAAGGAGGCGAACGGTGACGTTTCCGACAATATTGTTCCTGACGGAAGCAAGAAAGCTGAGGATCAAAGACAAGCGGCCAAGTTGGTTGTTGCTGATGTGGAGGAAGAACAGAATGGTTCCCGTGCCGCTAGGGATGAGAACGTGAAGGCTGGGGAAATTAAAAAGCCGAAACCTAGGAGGAAGAAGAAGAAGAATACAAAAGTGTCGCTGTCCGAAGCTGCGGCAAAGATCGATCCTTCACATCTTTCGGAGTTCCTTGTAAAACAAGCATTGGTAAGTGCATGCGTTCAAAACAGGATGAACCCACAAAATCAAAACTTGATGTTTTGTTTTTTATTTTGGCTTTATCTGTTACTTAGGAACCTGGTACGAGTCAGCTAGTGGAATTTCTCGAGTACTTTGAGACAGCATTTTCCCAAGTATCAGCTGTTCAGTTTCCATGGATGGAGATGTTCAATAACAATTGTCCTTTGTCCACAGTGATCGATGTAATCGATGTAAGCTATTTCTCTTGCCTTTTTTTTTGATTTTCTTTTGTGTGATTTTTAATTATCTTTTTTTTTATATAACCAAACAGGTTCCATTATCTTATATTCTTGAACCTGTCTACAACGCATCAGCCGATTGGATAGACCAGCTTCCAGACATTAAAGTCTCTAACTTTGTGAAGTGGGCCTCTAAGAACATTCGCACTGATTTGGCAGAAGAAGAAGAAGTCATCATAGACTGTGAGAAGGATGAGTTCCATGAAAAGGTAAAAAAAAAACCTTTATTGAACTGAAAGTCTCACCTATGTCTCTGTGATTGCTTCAGTTATGTTAATGTTTTTATGATCAGGTGGCGTTATACGTTGCATTAGCAATGGTGTTACGTAGGAAACCTCATTCTTTGATTGGTTTATTGCCTGCTATGTGGACGGATATTTCGGCTAAGTATCGAAAACTAGACGAGGTTCCATTTACAGTTTGGATGATGGCTCAGGTTCGTGTCGTATACTTTATTTTTTACAACCAAGACTTTTCGAAATTTGTGTGTTTTAACTTTAAAACGTGGATAGGCCTCCCAAGGTGATTTATCTGTAGGCTTGCATTCATGGGCGCATATCTTGTTACCACTAGTGGCTGATAAGAAGTGCAACTCTCAGTCCAGGGATTACATTCTGCAACTGGTTGAGAAGTAAGTTCGGATTGTTTTCTTGTTATTCTCTGCTATTTATTTATTATGTAACAATCATCTGATTTTGTTTATGCCTTTTTCATACCAGCATTTTGTCGAATCCAGAGGCTAGTACCATACTTGTGAATGGGACTCTTAGTGAGGGAAAGCGACTGATTCCACCTCATGTATTTGAGGGCTTGCTTCGACTTACATTCCCTGCTTCATCCGCAAGAGTAAAGGATACAGAGAGGTTTGAGTCAATCTATCCCTTGTTGAAAGAAGTGACTCTTGCCGGTGCGCCAGGAAGCGAGACAATGAAACAGATATTCACTTCTACTCTGAAGTTAGCCGGAGAAGGAAATGCTATTTTAGCCAATGAAGCTACATCAATCGCTATCTGGTTGGTTGCCGAAGACCCTGATTGCTTCAACCTCTGGGACAGTATCTATAATGAGGAGAATCTTGAAGCTAGTGTTGCTCTTCTTAAGAAGCTTGTAGACGAATGGAAGGATCATTCCCTCAAATTATCATCATCACCAGGTGATATCCTCACTCTCAAACGAACTATCAATAGCTTGAGGAAAAAGAATGTAAAAGCCATCACTGAAGGAAGAGCCAATGCTTCTCTTTACATAGAAGCTGACAAGTCATGCAAAGTGATCTCGGGAAGACTCTCCCGTGGAACTGGCTGCCTCATATGTACAGCCATTACTGCTGTGCTTCTAGCTGCTGCAGGAGCTGCTGCTGCTGCGATAACAACTGGTTCGTTTTTATGATCATAAAAGTTGAGATTTGAGAGACTAAAAATAGCTCGCAAGTTTGTACATATTTGTTCTTTTCAGACCTTTTTAATAAGAATTCTTTCTAGACTTGTTTAATTTATGTCCAGATAAATTATTTCTTCTTTTCTTTTATAGTGAGTGACATGAAATTTATTTTCTCTATTATATGCTTTGAGTTTGGAAATCAAAGTTTTGTCAGGAAGGAAGGTAACAATAAGTATTTCCAACTCTTATCTATAAAATGCGTATCTACAAATCTGTTCTTTCAATGGCTTATATTTATGAAATTATTTGTCTTACTTTTGCATCCGAAGAAGTACAGAAACATAGAGGGAAGAAGATAAAGGACAAACAAAACAAACAAAAGAGCTTTCTCTGCAACAAACTTAGAACAAGAGCAGAACCGTAAAGAATCTGAAAACAAGTGGTATGTTTAATTCTTCTCTTATGTTACTTTTTAAATATCTTTATTTTGTTTTTGTAGCTTTGAAGAAATCATAAATCATTGCTAACAAATAATAATGTGATGCCACTATACCGAGTAAAAAGAAAATCAACAACTATGATGATGCAACTTGGGGTATTTAGAAATTTGTATGTTATAGTTTGATTATTTCACAAATCTGTTTTTATAACAGATCATATTTTACTATCTTACAATTCTCTTTTTTTTTGTAAATTATAAATTCTTAAGCAAAAAATTATTGTAAATTCAATTTTGATTAAAAGCAAGAAATAAAGAACACTATAATTTTATTTTCTTATAGAATTTAAATGCAAGCAGAAATTGATCGTGCAGCACGGAGTGAAATACTAGTATACTAGGTGATAACCCGCGCCTTGCGCGGAATGAGATGATTAAATTTGTATTTTGCGAGATAAAAAAACATTAAATCTGATTAATTTGGATATTAGTTTGTTTTGCATTGATTGTTTCGGGTGTTAATGAGGAGGATAAAGATTGGTGACGTTAATATAGTTGAAGTTTTTGATTTTATGGTCATAACCGGAAGACTATAACTACTTATTTGGTTTCATGTTATATGAAGTTTAGACAATATTGATGTTAAGCTTTCATATCATATTCAAATTTCTAAACAGATGCAAAATTAAATCAATTCGAGATAATTGTTGCGGAAAAAAAGAATTTAAAAAATACATTTCATTACAATTTAGTTAATAGTCAAATGAACCATTAAAATTCTGTTTTTTGTTTTCAAAATTGCTATAGATTTAGAAAGCTCACTTACGGTGAACATTTAACTGTATAAGTATTCACTTAAATTACATATATATATATATATATATAGATATGTATATGTAAAAATAAAAAAGTGATTTATAAATATATAAACATACCATTAATTAATATAGAAACCACTGTTTTGGTCAATATAACAATCGGAAGTTAATATGCTTACATAAAATTAATTAAAAATAAAATTGATTCGTCCTTTAATTTTTTTTTTCATATACAGAAAATCTAATTGTATACATAAACAATAACATTAGTACATATACAAATTGAGCCTGATGAATTTATCCTTATATTATGTTATAAATTGGCCCAATCATTTTTGAAATAATATTTTAATGGTTCAACATATATTGTATAATAGGG
>NC_027756.1:7939355-7948777 GCF_000695525.1 Brassica oleracea var. oleracea | reverse complement strand
CATGCAAGGCCCCCAGCGATGTGCACGGACGCGCCACGACCATCGATGGTCTTGAAAGAGTTCATGATGAGTTCTGATTTGAGATGAATGGTCATGTCTCGTTGGAAGATGATCCAGAGCGGCTCGTCTCGAACCACATCGTGTATTAATTTTCCGGGCTTAGGGGTCACTGGGTCGTCGTTTCCTGAGTCGGTCACCATGTAGAACTCCGAAGGTTTCTTTTATAACAGTGAGTTTGAAGTAAAAGTTGGGTAAGAAGGAACAAGAGAGAACTCCGAAGCATTAGCTTTACGTGAGAACTCATAGCAAAATTTCCTGAAAAAGCTATAGATACATGTAGTTGGTTTTATTTTGGGAGAGTAAGGAAACTATCTACGAAATCTGTTTACAGAACCGGTGAACAAGGAAATTTTTTTTTGGAGAGTGTCTCTCCAATGGACACGTGTCTAACTTGGTGTGCAAACATTAACTACAATGCTTCTCTTTTAATATATAAGGGATATTAATAATTATATCTGCTCACTCTTGTACTGCTAAATGTATACTTCTTCCGCTCAATCAGTTTAATCTACTAGATTAGTATTGCTGGATTAGTATTTGATCAGTTAGATCTGCAATGCCTAATGTATTTTTTCCATTCCGAGCATCAATTCTTTACGGACATCACCTGGCGAAAAGGTTTGGAAAAAGTGAGTATTTGGGAATATAATTGTTCACTAGACACTCTCGGTGATTTTTTCATGTTATATCCAGTGATTCAAATTGGTAATATCATCACCAAGTGATACCAAAACGTGTGATCGAAAGATTGCTATATATTTGATAAAATGTTTCTATAAATATAATTAACTAAACTAGCGTTTACAAAATCTTATGTGTATAGTATATAACCCTCCGGCAATTCCTCTAAAATCAGATGCCCACAAAGATTACAATATTACATACATATACATCTATTGAGAAATGATGTTGAGAAGCGAGGTCCGTGTTCTAATCAGTCTTCGAAACAAACCTTCTAGACTTTTCTCAAACCTCCCAGTCCACACCTCAAGGTCCTCAAGCTTCCTATGAAGTTCCTCTTGAGAGCAAGAATCTCCAGATATAGCTGAATCTACATCCTCCAACTCGTTTTTGACTATCTTATCGTAACCATGAAACTTCTTCTTCATGAGGACCAAAGCGAACTTGCTCCTTATGTCGTTTCCGTTTTCTCGACCCGACAAGAACTCCAAGAACGACTTCAAGGCCGAAACCGTCATCGAGACAACACGTCTCATAGCGTGATTCACGGCAAAGAAATGAACATCACGGTCTTGATCCAGATCATTATCTCTCATTACTAACCCTACATTAATGTTCTTCAAGGATCCAAGAAGCTTCCTCGCTTCTTTCTTCATGTTCTTCCTAAACACGACATAGTCCGAGAAATCGACATCTCGCCTTCTCCGAGCGCAAATTTGAAGACCAAGAACGTGTTCATGAGTTTCAACCATGAGATCTCTTGAGGCGTTGCATATATCCATTAGCTTCAACGACCCATCAAGCATTTCCTCCATAAACTCTCCCTTCATCTTCTTCCTCTCAGCATTAAACGACAACACATTTCGTGTGGAACCCATCTTCAGACACTCCTCCGTACACTCGTACAGATCCTCTAACACCACTAAACCGGAGTTAACCGATTCAGATGACGTTACTGTCTTCGTCTTCATAGTGATAAGAAATTTGTCTAGTGAATCCTCAATCGCTGCAGTGCTGGGATGAGATCTTGAAGGTAAACTTATCGATCTTACATGATTCTTGATGATCTTCATTGCCATATTTGTTTTTTTTTTCTTGTTGTTGAGCTTTGTTTCTCTATGCTAATCTTATTCAACGAGCTCTATTTATATCCTAGGGATTTGTAACGTATGTTACGTCTACCAACAAAACTTCAACAACAATATGAATTTATATTATTTTAATTTTGTGAGTTTGAGTTGTCATGTCTTTTTTTGTATAAATTCGTTTGTCAAATTATGCGTAATAGTTTGGCCACAAAGCCGATGACTCATCGCCTGTTGTGCTTCCACTTTTGCCACATAATTAATGTTCTAGCCGATTTTGGAAATTAAAATAATATCAACGGTCTATAGATTGTCTGGGTAGGTGAAGAAATCCAGATCTTCCTCAACCATATTATGCCCCGTCCCATCCTCTCTAGGTTGTCTGTTACGTTCTTCTATAGTTTAACATAAAATTGAAATATTTTTTTTTTTTTCTAACCGAGTATCCTGGTTCCACCGAGGTGGTCCAGACTAGAGACCGAAGTGAGCAAGGACGCTGCCAGGGCGTCACCATGTGGCTCACCGTGTAACGGTCTTCGGTCTCGGGTGCTGCAGCCCACATGTAAATTCCGCAGTGGCCAAGGCTCGAACCCAGGGGCGGGCACTCCAGCTGGAGCTCCTATACCACCAGACCAAAGCAACTTGGTTATAAAATTGAAATATAATAGTATAAAGTTTTTTGAATATGATTGGCTTTAGTAGCTCGCGTTATGACATGTGGAAGAGAAACGATTTTTTTTGTTGTTGATTACTTGATTGTATCCACATTTGGTTGATTTCTTGATTTTCCGAAGAAAAAAAAAGAAACACTGCAACGTGTAGTAATTTGATTTTTTTTATGTAATGGGTCTGGCACATGCTCAGCAGTAAAAGATCATTGCTGATATGTGTAATTTAGAAAAATCGTTTAAAGTATCAGAAAAACTCATGGTGCTATTAGCAGTTAATGGTTACATAATGAAATACTAATGCAGAATGATTTTTAAATGTAAATATAGGGAAGAAAACTATAAAAAAAACATTTAAACTGAATAATGTCAAAACTTTTGGTTTTATTATCCTTTGTCTAATATTTGTGTAGTTCACAAAAGGGGAGCCGCACTTGCACCTAGTGTCTTTTGAATAATTAATGTTATTTACGAATATTGTAAATTTATGCTGCAATACATACTTTTTTTTCGTTCTTACATTCTTTTGGTTTGGAATTAACCAAAATCCTAAAACTCAGAATTATTTTGTCCCCAAACATTTCTGTTTATATAAATCAAAACTTATAATAGTATGTAAAAACTCATTTAATACTATTCTCATCAAGTAACTTCAATTTAGAATCATAAATCATAATTAACAATTTAATATGATTTAGAATCATAAATTGACACGATTTTCATTTTAGTTATTTTTAGAGTTTCACATATTCAAAATTTTCCTAGTTTCTTCATGTTGTCCTATCAGAAATTTTCTTTTGTTTACATAACTCTCTTTGTTTAACTGGTAGGAATCTATTTGTTCATTGTTTCAAAACGATCCTAAGATTTTTTTTGGTAAACATATTAAATCGATCATAAGAGCATGATTATTGGTAGGACTAAAATCTTGGTCCTTAGATTAAATTATTATTATTTGATGTTAAGAGAGAAAGTTAAGGACAATAGTAAAATTAGGATTATTGGTAGGACTTTTAGATGTTTCTTAGTAAATAAATTATATATTTTAATAAATAATGACATTTAAAAGATAAAATTAAAATAAAACATTTAACATTAAAATATTAAATATGAGAAAATTACAAACTTGGAAAAAAAAACATGGAAAAAAATTACAAACATGAAAAAAAAAAAAACATTTTATTGAATAAAACTTCTACATATAGAACAATGTGGACCGTGTGGTTAACCTCATGAAGCAGATTATTGCCCTCGCTTGACATGTAAAACACTCTCTTTATCTTCGATGGAAGAGTCGAAGAATGTCTCTACTAGAAACATAGAAAGAGTCCTATGTAAGCAAATGAATTCTACATGTGTATATAGTAACTTAGTTATTGTGATTATAATAGAAACTCAATGTAACATGTTAGAATAAAACACCTTGTCAACGGTATGCAGTCCCACTGGTTGGGTGAGAGATCTCGTTCTGTCTGCGTATGATAGTCCCATCCTACAAAGTAATGTCAAAAAACAGTTAGTTTGCAATCAAGTATTTTTAACACCTGAGGCTTGCTGTCAATTGAAATAGAGATGAAGCTTTGATACCTGTAATTCACATCCTAGTGTGAGCCTATCATTGGTTGATATGACTGGGAGGACCAAACTGTCGCAAGGAATCTCTGAAACACGTGAAAACAGAAAGATGGCAGCATCTAAAGACTGAAAAAATATCCTTGCTCCTGCAAAGAAGAAATTCCCAATATGACGAACAAGAAAGGAGGATGGAACTAATCAAACATGAAACAAAACAATAAAATGTTTCCTCTGTATTAGTTAACATTATACCTCGTTCTGAAAGTAAATTAAGAAAGCTCGGATTGTTTCTCTGCAGGGTCTTGATACACCATCCCATAGAGAGTGATTACTTTCCACGATATCGTACCTGTCAAAGTTCCAGCTCAGCACACATTACCTTTCACCATAGTAACTAACAAGAGTTGAGCAAATAATCCATGTGTGTACTACTAAGTGTAATTGGTAAACGATGACCAAGCAACCTCCTAACAGCAAGTGCCTCTGAAGTACTTTCATCAGACAGCCTTAAGCATCTTGAACGTATGTCACCAACCGCTGGTCCGCCTGTACCAACATCAGATACATAAACAGAGCTTCCTTATAAACATTGAGTATAAATTGTTCCTGACAAAGAAGCTAAAAACAATATAATCTTGGTCTTATTCACCTATTGTGATAGAATTTACCTAGAACACAAACAATCTAAGCAGTACTTCCTCCATCATCAGAGACAGGAAGAACATGAGCGACTCTGGTTGTTATCTTCTTCAACTCTTCCACAACGCCGTTAAACCCAGTGCCACCTTCATCACACCAAATACACGTCTTTTAGCTATCTTAATTGCTTCAAGAGGTCAATAAAAAAGCTAATAATTTGTTAGACAATGAGAAAGCTTCAGACTTTTTCAGCAGAGGACATAAAAATCGAAACTTTAGGAGACCCACGAAGCGAGGAAGAGAGGGAAGAAAGTGAGATCACCTGAGAAGACGATGAGAGAAGGTGGGTCCACGGTGGAGGAGGAGTGGCATTCGGCTGAAACAGAGGCGGACATGAGAGAATGGTGAAGGGGTTTGCAGCGGAAGAGAGAATAATGAAGAGAGAAAGGAGATGGAGTTTTATCGCCCATTCCCAACACGGCACGTGTCTCCTTAGGACGCCACCAAAAACTTCTTAACTAACGACGTCCCAAGCGTAATACTTTCTTTTTCATTTAATTAAAAGGCTTTTAATACTAAGATATGGGCATTGGGACGCCGATAATCATGCCCTAAGTTTTTATATTATCATTCGTGAACGTTAATTGAGTCTTGTTGTTTAAAGGCCGCCCTATTATTGTTTTTTTTTTTTTTTGTAGATCTTATATAAAGTCACCAATTATTGCAGGTGTCCGTCGACCAAAAAAACTGCATGCCTCCAATGAAATTTCAATCATGCTACGTACATTGTATAAGGTATAGATCTCCCAAAATATTAGTTTGTAAATTCTAAGGGTTTCTTGTGGCGCCATGTCAGGTGTGTTCCCTAAAGTGATTCCAAAACGAAATTTGCTTTAACTAACTGAACAAGTTAGGAATTTTTTTTTTTTTTATTAACCTGGGGTATCCCAGGCCCATGAAAAGGTCCAGACTAATCCCCAAGAGAAGGTGCAGCCCACGGATAGACTCTCTTTCCGGGTATTCAAATGGGCCCTAAAATATAGGCCCATATCCGTGTTAGGTGACCAGGATAATTGTGACTTAGTTTTGCGCAGCAGGTGGATCGAACCTGAAACGTGTTGGCGTCTCAGTCTCGTCTCCTTACCACTCGACCACAATCACCCGGTCAAGTTGGAATTTACTAACAAAAGTTTATTTACAAATCAATACTCCATCGATTCAAAAAATAAATATTCTGAAAAAAACTCATTTCAAAAAAGGTAACATTTTTCACCTTTTATATAACTTTTATTAATTAATAATAATAAATCATAAACTTAAAAATATATTTATATTTGTTTAATTATTTTTAAAAATATTATGGGAGATAAGTAATCAAACAAAATGCACATTTATGATATATAAACAGAACAAATGTACATTTATGATCAAAAATTAATATGTTTTATTAATATGTGTAAAATATCAAACATACATTTTTGAAACAGATTGAGTAGTTTTAAATTGTTTTATTTATTGATATTTTATTATTATTCATAGTCTTTTTATGCTAAATTGTAAATATCATTGAAAGTTAAATGAAAGATTTGTCTTTAGCAAGTAAAAGACTTTAATACTGTTTCTTTGGTAAAACTTTAGATAAAATCAAGAAAGTCAGTAGTGGATGGATTGGAGGAGATGGACACTAGTCAGTCTTGAAACAAAAAACTTTACTTTCATTTTTCCTTAACTCGATCATATATACATAATGTGATTATTTTTATAACCGTGAGGATCTCAAGAATTTTATATATAGGTCCAAAACTCATCTCACGAAGCCTTGCATCCGGATACGAGTTATTCCAATTAAGGCACGGTTCGGTGGCCAAGGTAATTAAACTCAGGTGGTGAAAGTTTCACTTAAACCACGCGAGACTTGGTTATAATGTGATTATTTGGACTCTGTGAACTGATCTCATCTTTTTTTTTTTGAAAACTAAACTGATCTCATCTGTATTTACTTTTTTTGATGTGCATTTGCGTGTAGTTAATATGTTACTTATCAGGCTAAAAACATGCTTAAAAAACTATTTTTGTAGTTGTACATTGGTATGTACATTTAACAAAAGCTACATAAAATTAAAAGTTCTGAGAAATGCTGCCAGCAGTCGAAAATATACATGAACCAAAAATTACATAAGCCATGGAAATTAAACAATTCAATAATTACTTAATCACATAGTTATTTTTTTAAAGGACATGCATAAATATGAATTAAACATAGTCATACGCTCACTATGTTTCAAGTGTCACTTAAACATTTTTTACAAATATTAAAAACTGGTTGAAATGCATTTTTATGCTTTCATTAATGTCATCTATTTAACCATAGTATTTTAGATAAATAAATTTATTTATAAAATCAATGTATTTTATAATTAATACACTACAAGAAAACACACCGAATTCCGACGGAGGTTCCGACGGACACCAAGGTCGTCGGACATTTGTGACGGAATACTGACAACTTTCCGACGAAATCCAAAAAAATTAAGTCGTCGGAATATTCCGACGACTTTTCGACGACATTCTGATAAAAAATGTAACCGTTGTAGTCGTCGGAAGTTCGTCGGTATATTCCTACGAATTTCCGATGACATTCCGATTAACAGCAAAGACGTCGGAATTCCGTCGGTATTTTCCGACGGAATTCCGACGAACCATGTGACCGTTGCCGATAAATATATACGACCGTTGTATAGCTGTTTGGGATTGGACAACTCCGACGGAATTCCGACGGACTGCTTTACATCCGTCGGAATTTCGTCGGAAAGTCGTCGGAGGTCCGTAAGCAATTTCCTATAAGTACAACCCCTCCTCATTCAACTCATTCACACTTCATTCTCTCTTCATTCTCTTTAGTCATAACAATTCCGTGAAAATCATGTCTTCAGAAGTTTATTATCGTTCGTGGATGGATAAACCTCATTTGGATCCGAACACCAATTTGCTTACGGAAGAATACGTTCAAGGGATTGGAGAATTCATGAGGCTTGTTCAACAGCAACCGGATGCAAAAAGTGGTATGTTAAGATGTCCCTGCTCTTCTTGCAATAATAATAAGGTTATAAAAGAATTTGATGTTTGGACTCATTTGTATATGAAAGGGTTTTCACGTAATTATAAAGTTTTGTACTATCATATTCATAACCAGTTTCCCCATGAAGGTACCAAACTTTATAATTACGTGAAAACCCTTTCATATACAAATGAGTCCAAACATCAAATTCTTTTATAACCTTATTATTATTGCAAGAAGAGCAGGGACATCTTAACATACCACTTTTTGCATCCGGCTGCTGTTGAACAAGCCTCATGAATTCTCCAATCCCTTGAACGTATTCTTCCGTAAGCAAATTGGTGTTCGGATCCAAATGAGGTTTATCCATCCACGAACGATAATAAACTTCTGAAGACATGATTTTCACGGAATTGTTATGACTAAAGAGAATGAAGAGAGAATGAAGTGTGAATGAGTTGAATGAAGAGGGGTTATATTTATAGGAAATTGCTTACGGACCTCCGACGACTTTCCGACGAAATTCCGACGGATATAAAGAAGTCCGTCGGAATTCCGTCGGAATTGTCCAATCCCAAACGGCTATACAACGGTCATATGTATTTGTCGGCAACGGTCACATGGTTCGTCGGAATTCCGTCGGAAAATACCGACGGAATTCCGACGAACTATGTGACCGTTGCCGACAAATATATATGACCGTTGTATAGCCGTTTGAGATTGGACAATACCGACGGAATTCCGACGGACTGCTTTACATCCATCGGAATTCCGTCGGAAAGTCGTCGGAGGTCCGTAAGCAATTTCCTATAAATACAACCCCTCCTCATTCAACTCATTCACACTTCATTCTCTCTTCATTCTCTTTAGTCATAACAATTCCGTGAAAATCATGTCTTCAGAAGTTTATTATCGTTCGTGGATGGATAAACCTCATTTGGATCCGAACACCAATTTGCTTACGGAAGAATACGTTCAAGGGATTGGAGAATTCATGAGGCTTGTTCAACAGCAACCGGATGCAAAAAGTGGTATGTTAAGATGTCCCTGCTCTTCTTGCAATAATAATAAGGTTATAAAAGAATTTGATGTTTGGACTCATTTGTATATGAAAGGGTTTTCACGTAATTATAAAGTTTGGTACCTTCATGGGGAAACTGGTTATGAATATGGTAGTACTAGCGAACCTCAGCCTGTTAGTGAACCTCAGCCTGATATTAGGTTAGAAGAATCTAGAACAGATATAGATTATGGTGTAGGTACTGAGCAGATGGTACATGATCATTATAGAGGGGAAGAACCAAACCCCGAGTCTAGGAGATTTTTTGACATGTTGGATGCAGGAAAACAACCTTTGTATCAAAATTGTAGAGATGGTCATTCAGTCTTATCATCTGCAACTAGATTAATGGGTATTAAGACAGACTATAATTTGGCTGAAGAATGTATGGATGCGATTACTGATTTTGTCAAAGGTATTCTACCTGAGGATAACCTTGCACCGGGTTCATACTACGAGGTTCAGAAACTTGTTGCAGGTCTTCAACTACCGTATGAAGTGATAGATGTATGTATTGACAACTGCATGATCTACTAGAGAGCGGATGAGACACGGAATATATGCAAATTTTGTGGGAAACCTCGTTATCAGGACAC
>NC_027756.1:7910748-7938129 GCF_000695525.1 Brassica oleracea var. oleracea | reverse complement strand
CGAAGTCGTCGGAATTTCTGACGAAATTCCGACGAATTTTTTTTTTCCGACGAAACGATACCGACGGACGGGTTCGTCGGAAATTCGTCGGAATAGACCGATTCTGACGAATTTCCGACGATTTCGGCCATCAGAATCCCCATGTTTTCTTGTAGTGATATTGAATTAAAAGTAAATCTAAATTGTATTAAAATTATAAAATGATATTTTTATAACAAGAAAAAAAATGCTAAAGTATCATTTAATGTGAAATAAAAGAGACTATGATGGATCGGTGTCTTTTAGCATTTAGGAGGTCCAACCAAAGACAGAGATGTTTTAGCGTTAATGAAAAAGAAAATAATCTCCATCTTTGTTTCTTTTCTCCTACCATTTTCTTCACTGATTAGAATAATACGTAGGTGGGAAGAGTGGACGTTGGAGGTGGCAAACCAGAAAAGAAAAATATAATTATTTTAATATAATTAAATTATTTAGTTAAATAAGAAAATCTGAATCAGTTAAAAAGACACAAACGATACCTAGGTATTTAATGAGTTTTTTTCATAAAATATATATATTTAATGAGTTATCTAAAATGAGAAACATGTAACCGGATAACCGAGTTTAGGGTTTCAATTTAAGGAGTGAAGCTTAAAATTTTAATAGATAAATGAATACTTAAATTTTAAAATAAAAAATTTAAAATAATTTTAAAAAGGGGTTTTAAATTTTTAAAAAAGAATTGATAAAAAGAAAAATGGAAAAAAATTATTAAAAATTTGAATTCAAAAATGTATAATTTGAAAATTATAAAATTATTAAAAATATTTATTTAAATAATTATTTATATTTATATATCTATAAAGTAAGGTTAGATTATATATTTAACCACAATTCAACTACCAATCAAGCAAATTACAAATTACAAACATTATATAAACTAAAAAAAAATTAAGAAAGTTTATATTGAAAAATGAAACACCATCTAATTTGAAACAAAGTAATTTTTTAAGCATCCAATATTAAAAACTGGGAGAGTGGTAATAAGTGAAGAAACCAGTTTTTATATATGTTGATATTTTCATACATCCGATTTCAAATTTTAATTAGTCTCTTCAAATAATAAGTGTTTTAATTCATTTTTGATCAAAATCACATATGTTATAAACAAGTTTTGCTTTTGACTTTGAAATAATATTAAATTTTATAAATTTACAGTTTTAAATTTATCGTATTTGATATATCTCATTTATATTGTTACTCTTTAATTCACATTTTCAAATTGAAATTTTCACTATATGGTTTAGAAAGGCTTATTGGATCAAAGAGTTAAGAGGTTTTTATTCCCTTTTTTCTTCTCAATTACTACCTTGTTGTATTTAGCATTTGAAATTATCTCAATTCCAAAGTTAATGGACTAATAATTGTGTAAAATCTTCAAAAATGAAGTTGATTGAATATATGAATCTCGTCAATAAACATATCAAATATGATTTGGTAGGATTTGAAAGAAATTATCTTTAAAAATCAGTGAATAGATATACCACCTATTTATGATATTTAAATTTTCAAAAATAAATTTGTATTTCTTTTACCTCAATTTTAAATAAATTGAACGAAGAAAAATGAAATTATTATTTAGAAATAAACTTATTCAATTTCTAATATATTTGTATATATTTTAGGATGGCAAACCACCCAAACAATCGTTTAAGACATATAATTTGAAAACTTATATTTTCACTTAATTTTTCATATTGAATAATTTTTTATAATAATAATAGTACATTAAACAAATTAACGCTGCTCATAGAATTTTATTAGTAAATATATTGAATAAATGATTGTTAGATAATCATAAATTTTAAATGTAAAATTTTGAAATGATAAACGATTTAAGTAAAATGATTATAGTCAAATGTTTATGATAATATTGATGAACTTTACTATAAAATTAGTTACTTTAAATTGTCTTCACCAATCATTTATGAAGTTAAATTAGTTTATAAGTGTTTACTATGATCCTCCTATATACTAATTGAGAAATTACTTTATTGATTTATGTTGATGTGTCGCTGATAGAAGAGTTCTCCAATTAATTGTTATAATTTGATTGGTTGATGGTTTTTCACTTTTCATTTATTTAATTAAAGTTTTTAAAAGGAAACTATTCAAAGAATTACATAATCTCTCCAAAATTACAGTATTGTTGATTTTTAGAGAGAGAAAGGTCCAGAGAGAGAAAGTAGATCCGATCCTGGGTCCGGCGTACGGTCGGCGCATGAGCGAGCGTGCCGTCGCCGGAGCCCTTCGCTTTCCCGATGAGAAAACTTCCCTGCTTTTCCCTCGCCTCCTTTCCCTATCGCCTTGTCGGAGCTCTGGTCCAGGCCTCATCCGTCGTCGTCATCTCAGGAAGTGAACCGACATCATTGGTGGCGCTGCGTCTGGAGTAACGACACGATCGTGTGGAGGGTGGGTGTGGTGAAGTCGGTTTGTTAGATTAGGTTTCGATTCCGGGAGGTGGAGGCTTCTAAAGCTCCATCGCCGCCGGCCTTGTTTCCGGGAGGTGGAGGCTTCCTCAGCTCTGCTTTCGCCGGCTTTAGTCTCCAGGGGGTGAAGGTGTTCTTTGCCTTGGGTCGCCGGCTCTTGGTTCTCTAGTTCCGTTTTAGGATTTTTTATCTTTGTTTTTGCGGTTTCGGGTTGGTTTTGATGGAGGAGCTCTCGTCGGAGAATGATTGACGCTCTCCGGTGGTTTATGGTGATGGTTTGTGCGTCTTCTTCTCGGTGTTGGTGATTAATGGTGGCGGATGAGATCTCGTCCTTGCGATTGATGCTCTCCGATAATAGAAGCACCTGATTTGAAGGCGTTTGCGGTGATGATGGGGTGGAGCTGACGAGCTCTGATGTGTCCCGGTGGATCGATCGATGGATGTTTCACCGGGGGTGGCTTGAAGGGGGGCGACGTCGTGGCTCGAAGCGATGGTCCACGGGTACGGCGGCGTCCTTTTCGGTTTCTAGGGTTTCTTTAGTTGGGCTTGTAGGCCTTGTGTGTGTGTTTTAAGTTTGCCCTTAGTGAAGGGCTTTGTATATGTTGGACTTGTCCCCTTAATTAAAGAAATTATTGAGAAAAAAAAAAGAATTACCTAATTTAATCTATGTTTCCAAACATACAATTAAGCATCTTAAATATAGATGAATTAACATAATTTATTTATAGAAATAAATAAATATCTAGATTACATTATATAAATTGATAAGATAAATATAAATACATATGATACTATAGAAACAATTATAAAAAGGTTTTTATTTTGTTTATATTAGTAGTGAATAAAATAAATCATAGATTTTAGAAAACTATTTAATCTAAACTTAATAATATTAATTAAATTCACTCATTCACTATATATATATATATATATATTCTAAAATGTTTCAAATGAATGCAAACAGTCAAATATATAATTTTAAAAACTTCTCATCATTTTCCAATGACAATGTGATATCATAGATAAGTTATCACTTTTAGAAATCATTAAAATATTTTTATATTTTAAAACATAAAAAGTATATGGTAAGTCATTTAAAATTATATTAATCAAGAAATGTTATTTAATTCATCTATTAATATAAATAGATGAATTAACATTATTATATATGGTAAGTAATTCAAAATTATATTATTTGGTAAATCATTTAATTTAATATATGGTAAGTCATTTAATTATATTAATCAAAGGATTTTTCAAGGATTTTTCTAGAGTTAATACTCTATTAATATAATTCATATAGTTTGGATAATAATAAAATTAGCATACTTATTTTTAATAAATCATGTTTGTTGTGTTCTTGGTATTTTTATATTCTTATGTATTTAATTTTTATTTGTTTGTCGAGGTACATGTACTTTTTGTGCTACTATAAATGTGAACTAATTAGTTTTATGTGTTTTAAAATGTTAAGATAAATTTAGTAAGGAAGTTCAATAAAAATGACCATATCTACAATTGTTAAAGTCAAAGATGAAAAATATAATGTAAATTGAAAGTAAAAAAAACTTATTTAAAAATTAATGAGATGTATTTTTACGCTATAATAAACTTTTAAAATATACGATAATAAAATTTTAACAAAATATATACAAATAAAAATATAGGTATGTTTTAATTTAATTTAAAATAAATTAAACAATAATTTTTAAAAGATATGTATACTATGATAAGTTTTAGTTAAAAACGTTTGGTTGAATGAGTTAGTGTTTGATAAAATATTGTGATGATCAGAGATAATTTAAGGAAGAAATTGTTTGTTTAATTAACCCATTTGAGTTTTATGTTAAACACTAAATTAAAAAAAAAAAAATTGAGTGAGAAAGTGTGATTTGGAACAAATTATGAAAAAATTGCTTAAACTACCATTTTTCTAGTACCTGTTTTTATGTTTACTTTAACCAAATTTATCATTAGTTTTAAAGAGATAAATCATACTATATATTAATTAAGAAGCCACTTAATTGAATTTTGATTATGTGTCTTTAAAATGTTAAGTTGTAAAAAATAGTTATAATTTGATTGGTTGTTAACATTTATTATTTATTATTTTAATCAGATCTAAAAACAAAAAGTAACTCTAGAACTAATTAATACAAATTACCAAATAACATAAATGATATTACAAATAATGATTTATGGTAACTAATTGTAGAATTAGAGAAAGAATATATATGTTTTATCAAATTCGTTATTTTTATCAATTAGTTATATATAATTAAATAAAATACTTTAGCATTTTTTATAGAAATAATTTTAATGTTTTTAAACCAACCATGAGTAAGGAATTATTATAACTTTTATGTTTTTAAGGAATTATTATAATTTTTATGTTTTTAAAGCCCACACAAAACCGTTTACAAAAGATCTTTCATTATAAAAGCCTCCGATCATTGTATTGGTCATATTGGAGTTACACAAAAAAACACACTCTCTTTTTTCTTTCTCTTGAGAGCTAGAGTATTTTCGGTTTTTCATGTGTTAAATTAAAATATAAAATAATTCTACAACCAATTATCTGAATTAATTATAATATTCTTTTCTGTAAGAGAAATATTTTTAATGACTAAGTTTTATGTTTTTAAACTATTTTAAATCTCACATATCTTCTAAAAATATATACTGAAATTTTTTTATTATCCAAATGCTTGAAATTAAAAATTAAAATTTTAAATTTCAAATTATTATTCAAAAATTATAACAATATAAAGATAATATATATTTTTTTATATAATATAACTACTCGCAAAATTGCGGGCAAAAACCTAGTTTATACTATGAATGTGTATGATTAAAAAAAACATAAAAGTACAAGCAATCATCTCGTAAAATATTGTGTCAGAGATCACCGGTTTAGTTGACCGGTTCAGTTGACCGGTTCAGTTGACCGTTGTGATGAAATTAAAATTACATATTGTGGTTTCAGACTTGAAGAGGTTACGAACTTCCGGTTCTCGAGGGGTTATGAATTTTGGCTATGAACCTCCTCTAGTCTTCAACAAAAGGCATAAAAGTATGTTATCAAAAAATTTCTTAAGGCACCTAAAATGTTGGACCAGCACTGCCCATTCATCCCTGAACTTTTATGCCTAGGAAAGTTTCGAGCTAGAATAAACACAGAGGAAAAATTAGGTATCCGTAATTTGATATAAGAAGACATAAAACATAGCTAGAACACATACAATAGTTTAGTCACATAAGCTACAATGCTACTCAACAAAGACACTGTTTGCTGAATGAGCTCATCATTGATGCTGCGACACTCATATTGCATCCTAATAGACCATTTTGAAGCTAATGATGCAAGATCATTGTGCGTGTGTTTCCAAAAAATTGGATGCCTTAAGCGAATGTTTATATTTTAAATTTGAGGCACGGCTCTGTGTTAACAAATTATTAGTAACAAATCTAGCAATATCTAGCTCGCTGATTATTCTTAGTGTATTGTCTCCATTGTTGTCTCTTCTTCATCGCTGGCATAGTAAGATCTAATATGTAGAACAAAACATGACAGCTGTATAAACTTATACTAAGAGATATATGATGATCTAGTCAAATAAAATTAGCTAACCTATTGTAGATTCAGAAACCTATTCGTTTACAATGAAAGGGTAGGGGAGTCTTGTATAGTTGTATTCGTGGACCTCGTGCTACGTATATTTTTCCTCATTTTTCTATTTTCTCGTAGCGTTATATTGTTTGATGGGGGAGACCAAAAAATGTTCAGCAGTATAAAAATATAATTAATGCAACATGACAGAGAGAAGCAAAGACTAAACAAAGAGTTTATTCACCAAATTATAGACAATGTATATATATAATATTCTAATTCATATTAGTAGGTTCCGTGTCTGTTGAGTTGTGTATTATGAACTCTTCCTTTCATATCTTATACTCTCTTTTTTTTATTTCTACTAAAGAAGTAACGTGAACTAAATTGCCATTTGCTTGGCCAAACGAGATGAGATTATGTTTTGGGATCCATTTGAAAACCTTTGATCGGATAATTCATCAGTACTGTCCTCCTATAGAATTAGTTGGACTTTGGCCCAAATACCCCCTCAATTAATAGAAAAACATGCGAGCTTCGCATTAACACGAATTTATCTTTTGAAGTTATTTTTTAAATTCTGATGATATAGTTTCAGCTAATTTACTTTTAGTTATTGAGATATTAAATAAAAAATTTGATATTTATATGAACTATATTTTTATTAATTTATTTCACAAAACTATAAAACTTATATATTACTTGTCACATTATGTTCATTATACAATTAAAGTTAATTAATTATAGTACTTATAATTATTTTCATGTTTTAATTATAGATAAATTCTGATATATTAAAAAAATAATTATAAAATAAAAATTTTGAACGAATAATATAAATATATTATTTTTACAGTAAACATTTTAATACTTCCTATCAAGTAATATTTGTGTTTCTTCAATTTATTTACATTTTTACATTTATGTACTCAGTTTTTTCTATTTTGATTTTATTTCATTTATCTTACATAAAAGTAACAATTATATAAATTTCTGTCTGGTAAAAAATACCTTGACTATATATATATATATATATATATATATATATATATATATATATTTTCCTGATGTGCACAATTTAGATGGAGAGAAAATTCGATAAATATATATAAATGAATTATTAGTTGTTTTGGATTAAATCATGTGTATTAACATATCTTTTGCTTTTCAAATTCTTATAAATAATAATATTTTCTATAGTTGATTTGTCCGATAATATTATAGTGATAATTTTGGTATGATTTAATATAAACCAGTATGATTTAATCTAAAATATAGATAAAAGAACTGAACTAACTGAACCACTAACCAGATTGTTTACATTCTAGCGAATTGAACCAAACTCACAACCAAACAAATAACCGAATTTTTAAAACTTGCAGAGCTGAAACAAACTTTTAACTGAGCCTGAACCGAAAACTGATATTTGTGCGGTTCGGCATATTTTCGTTAATTTTCATAGGCCAAGGAGAATCTTGCATTCGTGGACCTCATCGTACGTACATTTCTTGATGTAATAATTTTTCCGTAACGTTCTGTTGTTTAGATGAAGGAACATGAAAACACTATACAATCAAATATGACAGAAAACAACAAAATAAACAATAAGCGTTTATTCATTCGCCAAATAATTGACTAATACAAGAATGTTGACCACTTGTCCTTTCTGAAAAATCTTCTATATGATTCCACCAACTTTGTCCTCTGTTTTATTGTCCCCTCCCCTCAATTATTTGGTTGTAATTTAACTGAAACAGTCACAATACTCTGCACTTGGCTGCTTGTTCGATGAAGATAACAGTATCTTCCCTGCAAGCCATAGAAAAGAAACAATCTTTACTCAGATACTCTGTTTGATTTACCTTTGAACCGGTGGCACAATTGTCAAAAGCAAATATTATCTCTTTGATCTCTCAGGTAACAATCCCAGACAAGATCAATAAACCAATCATGTCATCCACAAAAGAACTACTAAGAATAGAGTAAATGACATAAAAGCCAAAAAGACAAAAAGACAAAAAGACAAAAAGACAAAAAGGTAAATTATAACAGAGTTTCACCGAATGTAGTTATCTCATAGAGACTTAACCCTTGTCAAAGATCTCATGTGGACAAGTATATTACCAACATAATTAAACAGCCTACTTTCATACATCAATGTTCATATGCATATAGCTTATCAAATGATCGTATACTTTCATATACGATCATACATCAGTGTTCATATACATATAGCTTGTCAAAGTTATATGCTCACTGTTCATAGCTAATCAAATTCACTCCTTTTAGAGAAATACAACTTTAAAAAAAAAAACATGACCTGCACAAAGAAGAAAGCCGGTGAAGCCAATCATAGCATTGACAATAGTTTACAAGAACAGTTTCTAGGACACTAAAGGAAAGAAACACCAAAAAAAATCTCAGTCACAAGCATACCGACATAGTTGAACAACCTATTGTCATTAATCAATGCTGGCTCCCTTAAGGACAAACTGTTCATTTTTGTATAACGTATCAAGTTCATTCCTTTTGGAACAATACAAAAGGAACAGGACTTGTGAAAAGAAGAAAGTCGATAAAGCATACCAACATAGTTAAACATCCTAAAGTTATTAATCAATGCTGGCAACCTTAAGAAATAACTGTTCATTTTCGTACAAGTAATCAAGTTCATTCCTTTTGGATTCAATACAAAAGAAACACAACTTGCGAAAACTAAGAACATCGACAAAGCTCAAGCTAGAGAATACCATTCAGTCAGCCAATCCTTGTTCTTTCGCCTTCTTCACCCATTTCAAGGAAGTTTCAAGCGTAGCGTACGCAGAAGCATCACTCAAACTTTTGCTACCAACTGCATAATCAAAAACTTCATACGCCTCCGCGACCTTCCCACTTCTAACCAGCGCCCTCACAAGCGTGGCGTAAGCGTAACTCTCAAGCTTCAAACCCTTTGATTTCATCATCTCATAAAACTCAATCCCTTTGTCCATCAACCTCCCCTTGCACAACCCATAAAGCAAAGTATTATAAGTGACATCGTTAGGAGCACACCCTTTCGCTTCCATCTCTTCTAACAAACTCAACGCACCCAAACTCGCTCCTTTCCTACACATCCCATTCATCAGCGCCGTGTAAGCTACAGCATCAGGCTCGTATCCTGCTTCATCCATAGTCTGCAGATACTTCCTCGCCTCCTCAACCCTCCCTGACTTCGACAACCCAAATATCAAAGTATTGTAAGTGATACGATCAGGCTCAACACCGTCCTCCTTCATCTTCTTGAAAACACCAACCGCCTCGCTCCCTTTGCTCAACGTGCAAAACCCTTTCATAATAGTATTATACACAAAGCAATCCGGCTTAAAACCATCAGCACCAAGATCGCTAACTAGCTTCATCGCTTCCCTTAGATTCTTGGAGTTACACACATGATCGATCAAGATAGTGTAGCTAACAAGATCCGGCTTCACGTTAAACGACTTCTTCATCTTATCCCTAAACTCGTAAACAGCGTTTAACGATTCGAACTTGCAGAGCTGCTTGAGAAGGTAGTTATAAGTGAACATATCCGGAGGGGAGTGCTTCTCGGAGAGCTCCATCACCAGATCTTTAGCGTCGCTGACCCGATCCGATTCGCAGAGGGACCGGGCCGCGATGTCGGTGGTGACGTTGTTAGGCTCGACGCCGCTGTTCACCATGAGGTTGAGGACTCGGTGGACGTTCGAGAGAGGCGAATCGGGGGATTTGCAGGCGTGGGAGAGGAGGATGTTGAAGGTGGACGGCTCCGGGGAGAAACTGGGCTGGGATTTGAGGATGTGGTGGAAGAGCTTGACAGCGTCGTCGACGGTGGCGATGGAGGCGTAGGATTGGAGGACGGAGTTGTGGAACTTGGTGTCGAGGGGGATTTTCGAGGTGGCGGCGATTGAGTTGAAGAGGGACTTGGCGGAGGAGAGGTTTGGGGATTTGAAAGGGTTTCTCGAGGGAGTGGTCTGGGGAGGTTTCGGGGAGTCGTGAGTCCCGGTGATTCTGTTTTGGGAGTTTCGCGGGGGAGGAGATGCGGTGGGTTTCTTGATCAGTTGCGTCGACGTTAGAGAGCGAAACGACGACGGGATCTTCCCCATTTTTGGTATTTTCCGTTTTGCTTCGATCGCCGGAAGGTTTTAGGGTTTTTGTACTGGTTGACTGGAAGGCGAACGGTTGTAGGTAGTCGCACTCGCGCTCTACTGCGTACTTCTTCATTGGGCCTGTTGGGCTTTTACAGCCGCTTTTACAGCTTTGGATCATGTCTATTATTGTCTATGATTGCTTGCATTTGCATAAATTCAAAAAGAAAAATTATGTTTGCTTTAATAGAACAAAACATGATAGCTCGGAGAAAACCTATACATTGATGATGATCTACTGAAACAAAATTCTCACAACTTTTTTTTTTTTTTTGACTTTAGTTTTAAAATCTAAATAAAGCATGATTGGCAATTTTATAGTCGTAGATAAAAAAAAATAAAGGTAAAGATATTTTCTACATCCTAACCGGTCACTCGCAATAATATTTACAAAGATGATTATTCTCTAGAGATTCTTAATGGAGGGACTCTTTTTAAAAAAAAAAGAATTATAAAGTTGAAGTATAAATAAAAGTATAGGAAAAAAACACACTAATCATAATTTTGACAATTCAGATTTCCAAGTCTGTTTCAGATGGGTTCTTATAGGTTTGAATTTATTCGAATCAATTTTTTTTTTGATAAGTACGTATCATTAAAAATGAAGCCGATTGTACATGTACAAGGAAAAAACGGTTAAGCCAATCACTCCCAAAAAAGCTAAAAACAGGAGGGACTTATGATGCAGAGCATTCTTTAGCCAATGCGAGAGAAGATTCTTGAACTTCTTGCGGGTGTTGCGAGCTAAGATAGCATTTCGGATCGTTCTGTGTATGTCTCTGAACACAGTTCGGATCGTTCTGTCTATTCGAATCAATTTTGGTCGGTCCGAATCTTTCATTTAGAGAAATTTTGGACCCATTTATGTATCTAGAGATCAACCAGTTTAAATTGTTTGGGTCACTTACGATTATAGTTTGGTTTGGTGGTCGATCCAATTTCAATATGCACTAGGGTTCCCTCCCCTTTAACACACATTGTTCTTTACTTTTTGTACAAGTTTGTAGGCAAAATCCTTTTTTATTCAGAAACAGCAATTTATGGAGGCTAAATATAACAGATATTCTTTTGAGCGAATTCTAATTTTACCACGAATTTGATAGTACTTTTTAAATTTGTCTTTAACATTTAAATACCTAAAGTTTGTAATGAAAAAAAAAAACTAAATCAACCCTAAATCAACCCTCATAAATAGTTTATTAATATTTAAAATCATTTATAAAATGTCAAACCCTAAATAATAATCAGCAAACTCTAAACTCAAATGTTATGATACTTTTGATCGACGGTAATATTAAAAGTGGTATCCAAGTTATATTATTTCAAAAAAAAATTCTCTTCTCAAAATAACTCAATGATCTTCTCTTTTTTTCTCATTAAAAGTTTAAAACCATACACAAGGCATTGATTCATAAATCTGCAGGCCAAATCAAGAAAGATTAAACAAAAGGTTTTGTAATGAAGAAGAGCAAATCTTGTCTAATATCTGAAGTTCTGAAAAAGAAACACGTTGAAGGAGCTTGGTGATGGATGGGGGATCTAGAACCATTTATAGTTGGGGGCAAAATACTAAAAACAAAACAAAAACATTATGAATTGGGGGCACAATTTTGTTTATTTACTATAAACTAAGAACAACCGAATCAAATTAGCTTAAGTTGTTTAGAACAAAAATAAAAAGAGTAGGGGACACGTGCCCCATACCCGCAAGCCTACGTCCGCCCAGGATTACCTCAAAACAATTATTATGTTTCAACGTTCTCATTTCGCCAAGTGTTTCCATTTTCCAGCTAGAAATTTGGAGCTAAAAGTTTTGTTGATTCTGTAATATACACATGCAGAACTGATTCATCATAAGAAAACTTCTACGACAAAAGTTGTCAAAGGCTCAAAGCTAGTTTCTTTCTTAGGATGACACAATGTACACAAGAAAAAGAAATCAAGAAAAGGTGAAACAGAGCCATTTCTTGACCGCTGGTTTATCACCGTCTTGTTTCCTCTGAGAATTAGTCTTCGTCGAACTCCTTCCTGTCTTCTTATCTTCACCGGCTTTGCTGAATATCACCGTGTATCCATCCGCTGTCGCCGGATCATTCACATCCCAATCCCCAAATTTTGGTAACGGCCTTCCAGCGTCGTTTGATGCCATTTTCGATCAACCGAGTTACAATCTTTAATCTCTCGGACAACAACAACAAATAAACACAAAGCCTTTTTTTCTTCTATGAGTTGATGTTTTTGTTTAGAGGGTCTGGTCTGACCCACGATGCAGATTTATAATGGAAAAACTGAATGAAAAGAAAAAGGAAAACAGATGTTTATGATTGATTGTCTTTGAAATCTTCCAGACGCGGTAGAATATTCTATTGCCATTCTTCTTTTAAAATCTTTCTGAGGTACAGAATCGTTTGCCTTTCCGTGTAAGAAATCTAATTATAGGAAAACCATATCCATGGCTGATCTGTTTCTTCATTTTTCACGCGGTAGTTTACAGTTCTCTGATCTTTTATTTTCCTTATATATACACACCAGAAACTCATCATCTCTGAACCAAATGAGAAAAAGCTGATCAACACATTTTACACATCTGCTTTACTTGAGGCATCGGTAAGACTGAACATTAGACCTAACCTTATCAGCTACTAGACCGGGCAAGGAAGTGCCAGATTCTAGCCGCAAATTCCATCAACCAGCCGATCTACACGAGAAGAAGCAAGGAGCAAGACATGAACCAAGGCTAAAACGCACGGAGAAAGGCCACCAGATCCAAAACACGAATAGAAAGGGAGAGCACATCAGTAGTAGAAGCTCACCAGATCCACCGGCTTCACCAGGGCCCGTTTAATATGTACAAGGGCCCTTGGGCAAAAAAAATTTTAAGACCTTATAGTAAATTTTTTAAGGTTGGGAAAATTCCCTGAAATTTTGACTCGAGCATCAAACATGCATATTTTCTTTTTGATAATTTAACTAGAAAAATTTGTGATACAACGTTTTAATACTGTTCAAATCTAAATCAGATATGCTAATGAAAATAATTAGGGCCCCTAGTATTATAGGATTTGAATTGGAGCCGGGGCGATCACACCGCCCGCCCTCTCTATTGAACCGGCATTGGGCTTCACCGCTTTTAATATATCATAGTTTTTAATAATCCGGTTTTAAAGTCTTCGGATACGTTTTGGACAAAATTGGAGCTTTTGAAGCACTTTGTAGCTTGAGGAGCATTGCAGCTGAAAACATCAAAGTTGGATTCGATATTTGGACATGGTGGTCGAAACCCATCGTAGACAACACTTTCCAATGTGTTTTTAAAGAAGTTTTAAGAATTGAAGTTTCCATTTTCTACAATCAAGTCATTTTCGTGTTTTAGACTATATTAAAGTTCTTAAAAAGTTTTGTAACAACATTGATACTTTGTGAGAGCTTTGGAGAGAAAATCAGAACACCTTGTAGAAAGAAGGTTTTGAACTTCTTTAACTTCTCCTTTTGATTTCTTAATGCAATTTATTCAATTTGTGTTTCTACTATTATGTTTAATTAATTCATTTGTTAGATTTATGGTTTTTCAAGGGTTAATGATAAATTGTTAGACTAGATAAAATTGTTAGGTTAATCTTATAATTTTTCATATGGATTAAAATTAATGTTAGTTTTAGATTGATCACTTGAAGTCTTGAAATTTATATTTTAGGTTAATTGATAGACATGAAAGTGTTATTGATATCCAGAATTAATCTTAGATGAACAAAATATCATCTACAAAGAAATTTAATTTATGAATTTTATGAACTTATCAAACTCATTCTTAATGCTTATCTGAACTGTTGAATTTCTAATGATATTTGGAATTTTAGGATCTATACTTGCATTAAAAATAATAGATTTAAATGTAGTAATTTGAGTTCAAGAACGGTTCTTAATTAAACCCCTAGTAATTTGTCTAGTCTGCGATTCTGAATTAACTGTGAATATCCCTAAATCTAGTGTTTTTCCTATTGAGCTTACAAGCACTTTAGTTTTTTTTGTTTATTTGCATTACATCTATTTATTATTTAGCTTAATTCGAAAAACGAAATCTATTTTAAGTGATTATGAATCTCGGTGGATTCAACCATAAATATTGCATCTGCACCTCTAAATTTGTAGAGTATCTCATAGATCTGAGTATATCAAGTTTTACTGTCTGTTTTCAGGAACTCTTTGATTCACCATATAGTAGGTATAGAATTTATACTAGATTTTTTTTTTTGTTTACTTACAGTTTTTTCTATCTTTCTTGACTGTTTTACTTGTATGCATCATAGTACTAACCGACAAGGAAACTCAGCTTTTGAATCTTTCAAATCAGGAGTTGTAACCATGGACATGTCTTTTTGGGTTTGAAGTGTAGGGTCATTAATGTGCAAGACCCATCTCTGGTAATGAAACACAATGAGTTTGCAGCTTCTTACTCTGTGCTTCTTCTTACTCTGTGCTCCTGTCTCGCTTGGGTTTAATAGTGACTATTCTTGAATTACTAAAGAGTTCTTTCGACATGTAGATTTAGCTGATGGTTACAAAGCGTTAATAACTAACAGTAGCATACACAAACACAATGAACTCCCTGACATGAAGATTATGTACTAGCAGTTTAGTTGAAAATTATGAACCTGAATTTGTAAATTTTGCTATTCTTGAAAACAAGACCATCAGTTTCAACAGCAGATACAGAGAAAGGACAAACTAACTCAACAACATGAGATACTTGTATGCATTGGCTTATAATCAAAAGCTCATCTCTACATTTTCCCAATAATTCAAAGATTTTGATCTCTCTAGAAGTTCTCAGTTCAACAAGACATGTAGCATAAGCTAAAAGATTATTACTGAAACAGTTCCGCACGCACACAATTGGAATTCAAAGTAGATGAAGATGAAAACAAAAAATCAAACCATAAGCATTCAAAGCTTATACTCACTCAACAACGAAAATGATTGAAATCAAGCATGCCTTGCCTGGAACTCTTTCATGAAAGTAACGAGCTTCTCAACTCCAGCCAAAGGCATTGCATTGTAAATAGAAGCCCTCATACCTCCCACCGATCTATGCCCCTTAAGCTGCACCATCTTCTCCTTAGCAGCTTCCTTGATAAACTCCGCCTCCAGCTCCGACTTCTCCAACGTGAAAGGAACATTCATCAAAGACCTCACAGACTTCTCAACCGGACACCTGAAAAACCCTCTGCTCTCATCAATGGCGTCGTACAGAATCTTAGCCTTCCTCTGATTCTTCTTCTCCACTTCCTTCAACCCGCCCTGCGCCAACAGATCATCAAACACGAGACCGCACATGTAAATCCCGAAACACGGAGGCGTGTTGTACAAGGAACTGTTCTCGTCGTGGATCTTGTAATCAAGCATCACGGGAGTGACGTCCCTAGCGTTCCCGATCAAATCTTTTCTGATTATGACAATGGTGACGCCTGAAGGACCAACGTTCTTCTGCGCGCCGGCGTAGATCACGCCGAACTTGGACACATCAACGGGCTTCGAACAGAAATTCGAAGACATGTCAGCGATTAAAACACCGTTGGGGTTCTTGGGAACAGGGTAGTCTTTAAACTCAACTCCATGGATAGTCTCGTTGGCGCATATATGCAAATACTTGGCGTGCGGGGTCTGCTCAAACCCGTCAAAGGACGGGACTTTAGTGTACTTCTCGGCCTTACCGGACCAGACAACCTTAGGGTTGCAATACTTCTGCGCCTCCTTGAAGGCCTTGTCTCCCCAAGACCCGGTGACGACGTAATCGACGGGATCCTCGGGGTTGCAGAGGTTGAGAGGGAGGGCGGCGAACTGGGTGGTGGCGCCGCCCTGGAGGAAGAGGACGGAGTAGTCGGGAGGGATCTCGAGGAGGTGGCGGAGATCGGATTCGGCTTTTTGGATGATGGAGAGGAACTCTTTGCCGCGGTGGCTCATCTCCATGACGCTCATGCCGGATCCGCGCCAGTTGTAGAGCTCGGATTGGGCTGTGAGGAGGACGTTCTCGGGTAGAGCGGCGGGGCCCGCGGCGAAGTTGATGACTCGCTCGGTGGTGGAAGCGGCGCATCTGATGGAGAGGGGTTTGGTTCTTGTGGAGGGGAGGGTGAGGGTGGAAGGTTTGGTGAGGTGGAGGAAGGATTGGGAGATGGGTTTGGGGTTGGGTTTGAGGGAAGGGATCTGGGTTTGGTTTCCGAGGAGGAGGGAGTTTGTTGACGCCGACATTGTCGTCGAATGACGGCCAAAAGGTATCTGAGAAATAGTGAAGTGGGAAAGAGAGAGAGTTTGTGGGAGAGGGATCTATCATCGTACAGGTGAAGGTTAACGCAGTTGAATACGATGCCGTTTTTGGTAGGTAGCTTTTTCTGGAAAATTTGTCCCAGGAGTGGGCATTTATAATTCGCCCAACAAGACTGAAAAAGGAATCGGAATCCAATCTGAACCAGTTTGGGGTTATGGAAGTTTTTTTTTTGATAAATAAATGGTTAAAGCCGGGTCGACTTAATTTCTTGATGGGAGATGCAACCCATGATGGACTATCTTCCGGATCTTCAAATAGTCCGTAAGCAATAGTCTCATAGCCGTGTGGCCACATGTGAAGATTATTATTTCGCACTAAAGAGGAACCAATCTCTGGCTTAAACCAATACAGCAATTCATACTTCAGTGGAAATCACTAAACCACTAGTTGTGCGGTACCTTAAGTGGAATCCTGGTCAGGGTATATTGCTTAAATCAGGTCAGCCTCTTACTCTTACTGCATGGTGTGATGCTGATTGAGGAACATGTCCTCTTGTTCGACGTTCATTGACAGCATGGTTTATTCAACTTGGTGATTCACCAGTTTCATGGAGAACATTTAAGCAAGATATTCATGGAGAACATTTAAGCAAGATACAGTGTCGAGATCGTCGACGGAAGCAGAATATAAAGCCATGTCTGATACGGTTCAAGAACTGATTTGGTTAAGGAATCTTCTTCGGATGTTCGGAGTTCATTTTGATGCACCTATTCCAGTGCATTGCGATAACATCTCGGCCATCTACATGGCAGCGAACCCGGTCTTCCATAAAAAGACTAAACATGTTGTGTTGAGATGAAGATCAAGAAGTGAAGAGATTAAGCTGCCAGACTTGAGAATTAAGCTGCCAGACTTGAGAATTAAGCTGCCAGACTTGAGAATTAAGCTGCCAGACTTGAGAATTAAGCTGCCAGACTTGAGAATTAAGCTGCCAGACTTGAGAATTAAGCTGCCAGACTTGAGAATTAAGCTGCCAGACTTGAGAATTAAGCTGCCAGACTTGAGAATTAAGCTGCCAGACTTGAGAATTAAGCTGCCAGACTTGAGAATTAAGCTGCCAGACTTGAGAATTAAGCTGCCAGACTTGAGAATTAAGCTGCCAGACTTGAGAATTAAGCTGCCAGACTTTATAAGGTTTTATAAGGCTTTATAAGGGTTTTATAAGCTCGATTTTGTTGAAGAGAAGAAGAAGAGAGGAAAAGATATTTTATTATATTGTGTATTGAGGTCACTTGTCTTTAAATACTTGTACCCAGATCCACAATTAGATTAAGGAAACTATTCTCTCATTCTTTCTCTTACATCTTCAGATCTATTTTCTCTCTCTCTATGTTCTTCATGTTTTTCATTCTCCAATAATAAACTCTCAATAATTCTCTCATTCTATCAATTCTCTCATTCTAACATGGTATCAGAGCCAGGTCACTCTAAAACCTGAGTTCATTCCGCAAATTTGTGTTCTTGAAGATTCTGGGTTCGTGAGTGTTCTTGAAGATTGGATATTCTGTGTTATTAGTGTGTTGAGGTTCTCTTCTTGTAGATGGAAACAAACGACACCATGGTGAAGCTATATACACCGGTTACTCCTGATAAGTGGAGTTGTGGAGGTGAAGTGATTACGAAGCAGATGGATGAAGGCAAGTGGATTCAAGAGAATCAAGGAACACTTGGGATCATCCAAAGGTCGCTCTCAAGTTCAATCCTGGAAGCTGATACTCATGAAGGGACGGCTAAGGAGTTGTTGGAGAGTATGGAAGCTGTGTATAAGGACAGATCCCATCTGGGCAAGGTTTTTGTGGTCAAGCGGGCCATTGAGGAGCTGAAGCAAGATGGAGAAGAGCTCAGTAAGCATCTTGAACGGTTTAAGAGCTTATGGGCAGAGTTAAAGGCGCTCAGACCGAGTACCTTGGATAAAATCGTACTGAAGAGAAGGCTAGAGCAAGATGAAGTCTTGAGTCTCCTGCTGAGTTTAGATAAGTCCTATGATAAACTGGCCAGGAAGATACTCACAGAAGAAACTCTACCTGATGTAGAGAGTGTGTGTGGTATGTTGAAGCAGAAGCAAGCAACAACTCAGCCAGAGGAGAGGAGACAGATTACTGAACTACAACAAGTAATCAGTGGCAAGAGCTTGTATTCAGCATACATAGGAGATATAAAAGATGGGGATGAATTAAAAAATAGACACGAGAAGGGTAGAGCTGATGAGGTGATTACCAGAAGAGAGTGGGATGCATTTGTAGCTGAAGCAAAAGCACTCATTGCATCTAAGAAGCAAGGAATTCAGCCAGTAAGGTCTAAACCTATTATTGTGGATTCTGGAGCCAGTCATCACATGATCAGTGATAGGAGCCTGATGGATGAAGTGAGAGCAGCTACTGGGGATGTTCAGATAGCAAATGGAGATAAAATTCCTATAGAAGGGATAGGAAACTTGAAGCTATTTGACAGGGAATCAATAGCCTTGTATCTGCCTCAGTTTACTTCCAATTTGATATCTGTGAAGAGAGCTACTGTTGACTTGCAATGTCAAGTAGTATTCAGGCCAGAGGAGGTTGAGTTTCAAGATCTCATTACTGGTCAAGTGATTGGAAAGGGGAGCAGCACCAACAACCTATACCAGCTACAATCAACTAAGCTCTCTAAACCCTCTATCTCTATATGCATGAGTAGTACTGCTGATGATTGTGATAGCATTACTTGGCATGCTAGATTAGGACATCCTCACCCTCGCGCCCTTGAGCTCATGATGCCTAATCTATCAGTTAATCACCTGGAATGTGAAGCATGCATACTAGGGAAGCATTGCAAAACTGTTTTTCCCACATCTGAAACTGTCTATGAGAAATGCTTTGACTTAATACACTCTGATGTGTGGACATCTCCATGTATATCTAGGGATAAGCATAAGTATTTTGTGACTTTCATAGATGAAAAAAGCATAAGTATATGGGTCACATTGCTTCCTTCCAAGGATAGAGTGTTAGAGGCATTTATAAACTTCCAAGCTTATGTCACTAATCAGTATAATGCTACTGTGAAGGTACTAAGGTCAGACAATGGAGGTGAATACACTAGCCATGCATTCAAGAATCATCTGATGAAGCATGGGATAGTTCATCAAACCAGCTGTCCCTACACTCCACAACAGAATGGTGTGGCTGAGAGGAAGAACAGACACCTGATGGAAGTAGCAAGATCAATGATGTTTCATTCCAATGTTCCCAAGAGATTTTGGAGTGATGCAGTTGTCTCAGCGTGTTATCTCATCAACAGGACGCCAACGGTAGTTCTGAGGGATCTATCTCCGTTTGAGGTGCTGAACAAGTCTAGGCCGCAGATTCAACATTTGAGAGTGTTTGAGTGTACCTACTATGTATTGGTTCCAGGAGAGCTCAGGAAGAAGCTTGATGCAAAGAGCACTAAGGCTATGTTTATTGGATACTCTATCACTCAGAAAGGGTATAAGTGCTATGATCCAACAACAGGGAGGGTGTTGGTGTCTAGAGATGTTAAATTCATTGAAGGGAAAGGGTATTATGAAGAAAAGATATGGGATGATTTGAAGGATCTTCCACAAATGCCATCAGATAAGGCAACAAATCTGAGGATGGTATTGGAGAATCTTGGGATTAGCATGACCCAGGATCAGGGAACAAGAAGAGAACCACCAAGAAGCACAAGTACTCATGAGGAGGGAAGTGAAAGGATTTTCCCTCTTGATCATGAGGGGGGAAGTGAAGCTGAATCAGGAGTGCAACAACAACAGCAGAGTGATTCAGGAAGTCATGATCAAGGAGAGACACAAGGAGAAGAGAGTCCAAGATCAGATGGAGATGCGCAGGCTGATAGAGAGAGTCCAAGATCGGATGCGCAGACTGATAGAGATGAGCATGCAGCTATGCAAAATCCAGTCGAGTCAGTTGGGATTCAGGAACCAGAAACAGAGGTTCAACCACTGAGGAGAAGTACCAGGGTGAAGAAAGATCCATCAAATTGGGTGAACACAAGGATGTGCTACAATGCGGAGGCTGTAGCACATCCGACTCAAGCAGTATGTTCGTTTGCAACATATCCAGAGGAGCATGTGGTCTTCATGTGTAATCTGGATGAGAATGAGATCCCAAGGTCTTATGAGGAAGCCATGAAACATAAGGTCTGGAGAAACTCAGTGGGTGATGAAAGGGATGCAATGATCAGAAATGACACTTGGTATGAGAGTGAATTACCAAGAGGGAAGAAGGCTGTGTCTAGCAGATGGATCTTCACAATCAAGTACCGGGCAGATGGAACTATTGAGAGACGCAAAACTAGGCTGGTGGCAAGAGGGTTTACACAGACTTATGGGGAAGACTACATTGATACTTTTGCACCAGTGGCTAAGCTTCACACAATTCGAATTGTGTTATCCATTGCAACAAACTTGGAGTGGGATCTGTGGCAAATGGATGTGAAGAATGCTTTCCTGCAAGGTGAACTGGAAGATGAAGTATACATGCATCCACCTCCTGGTCTTGAGCATCTAGTAAAGCCAGGGAATGTCTTGGCAATATATGGGCTGAAACAGTCACCTAGAGCTTGCTACAGGAAGCTGAGTACAACTCTCAATGGGAGAGGATTTAGGAAGTCTGAACTGGATCACACTCTCTTCACCTTGACAGGACCTTCAGGGATCATTGTGATTCTAGTGTATGTGGATGATTTGATTATCACAGGAAGTGATAAGGCAGGGATCCAGGCTACTAAGGAGTTTCTCAAATCAGTGTTTGACATCAAGGATTTGGGAGAGATGAAGTATTTTCTGGGTATTGAGATATGCAGATCTAAGGAGGGCTTGTTCATGTCTCAAAGGAAGTACACTGTGGATCTATTGAAGGGCGCTGGTAAGCTTGGAGGAAAGACAGCTAGGACACCACTTGAGGATGGGTATAAGGTTTTACTTGAGGGGGAGATTGAAAACAATCAACCATTTGAAGATGCTAAGCTGTATAGGAAGATGGTTGGGAAGCTGATCTACTTGACAATCACCAGGCCAGACATATGTTTCGCTGTGAATCAAGTTAGCCAGCATATGCAAGCTCCAAAGATGCACCATTGGATTATGGTAGACAGGATCTTGAGGTATTTGAATGGCTCTAGCGGCCAAGGAGTCTGGATGGAAGCTCGATTTTACTGAAGAGAAGAAGAAGAGAGGAAAAGATATTTTATTATATTGTGTACTGAGGTCACTTGTCTTTAAATACTTGTACCCAGATCCACAATTAGATTAAGGAAACTATTCTCTCCTTCTTTCTCTTACATCTTCAGATCTATTTTCTCTCTCTCTATGTTCTTCATGTTTTTTATTCTCCAATAATAAACTCTCAATAATTCTCTCATCCTATCAATTCTCTCATTCTAACATGTTGTAGTAAGTTATCATTTCATACGTGATGAGATTGTGAGAGGATTTATTACAACAAAGCATGTGTCGACGAAGATGCAATTGGCTGATATACTTACGAAGGCACTTGGGAAGAAGGAGTTTGGAGCTTTTCTTATCAAGTTGGGAGTTCGAAACTTACACTCTCCAACTTGAGGAAGGGTATTACGATATGTACATATCTATGAGACAATATTCTCTTTCTGTTTTGATCTCATCGTATATCTTGTGTATAATCTATTTTAGGAGAGAACCCCTTGTATAAATACTTGGTCTAGAACCTAATAAGAAATAGAGAAAACTTTTACGATATCTTTGTTTTCTGACACACTACGATGTGGTTGATATGAAAGTTTTTATACAAGATTTTTAACTTAATTTGAATATTTTTAATAGGTTTCATAATTTTTGGGTGGAATGAAATAATCCTCTTTTTCTTCATTTGAAAAGAGGTCATCTGAACAATCAGAAACGGCTTTGATAAACATAGTTTATTTTGACACTTCAACTGATGAGCAGACCCGCACATACAGTCAGGTCCTACCCAGAGCACAAGCAAAGTAAGCAGTGGTTTGGGACCCAAAACAATTTATGGAGATTTTTGGACCGAATTTTTCTTTTTTTGAAAATATTTATAATTTTGTTAGTAAGAAAATGATACATTTTTTTTTCAATTTGATTAGAGCCTTAGAGCATCAGCAGCAATGTGGTTTCTCAACTCCTCTCTTAGACATAAAATAATAATATAATTTAGCATTTTAACTAAAATTTAAATAGAAAGGCCCTAAATTAATTACTTGCTGACACCTTGTAGAAAAAGCTCTCACACTCTTGAAAACATCTCTCAGAGAAGAATCGTTTCTCTCCCTCTCTCCTCTTTTGTCTAGTTGTTTTATTGAATTAATGCAGAGAAACCCTTCCTCGTACTACCACTAATGATGCTCTTAGAATGGGTTGGGCCGTTTCTGCGTACAGTTAAAAAGAAAATTGGTTAAATCAGTTCGATATCCTATATACTACAAAACATAGGTTGGTGAAAAGATTTCCAAAACACACCAAAACACAAAAGCCGCAACTTTCAGAAAATGAAAAGAATAAATTTGGAATCGGATGCGGTCGCCCAACTAGAAAGGCTCTATACATGTCAAATCAATCAATAAGAGAGAGCAAAGGACAACAAATATTTTTAGTTATTTTAAAAAAATGGTTGGCCACTTCGAATAAGGCATATTCGTAAATCTTGATTTAATTTTTTATCCGTTTCTAGTAAAACCAAAACATTGGATCTCTGAAATTCTACAAAATAAAACAAATATTAATATGTAATATCCCTAAAAAAAATCAAATCACAAATACTAATATTTTATGAATAATATATATATTTTTATATTTTATGTAAGTCTTATAATAATTTTCTTTATTAAATTAATTAATTTAGTTATTAGAGCGTTAAAAGTAAATATTTTTTTAATTAATGAAATAGTCTTATTTTATATTAGTTTGGGACCCTTATTTATACGGATTGAATTGGAAAGCCGGTCGAAAATATAAAAAAATTAGATATTCGGACACCAGATATTCTAGTAGTTGCAGAACAGATCATGTCATATAATTGATCATTCAGATCAAACATATTGGATTATAAATATCTCAAAAAACTCAGATATTCGATTTGTGATCACTGCTAATTTTGAATATTAGACGGTTATCTAGTAAATTGCGATACAAACTGAACACGAAAAGAGGTCATCCAATTAGAATTTTGAAATATCCAATAAAATTTAATAATATATGGTCTGAATGGCAATACGCAGAAATTGTGGTTTGGTTCCAAGAATAACAAAAATATATAGATACATAGGTATATTTAAATATTTTTTTTAGTATTAACTACGGTGCGGTGCGGTTTATAAAAGTTCTAAGCCATAGTATATTACATATGAAAGTCCAACAGACATAAAGCAAACATCCACTCGGACCACTCGTTATAAGAACAACATTATTGGTTGGTATCTCAAAACAAATATCTCTACAAGTTAATATTATTATTTTAATATAACTTGTTTATATAAATAAAATTATACTTTTAAGAAGAACTAAATAATCAGTACATAGATAATAAATGAACATATAGTAGTATTAGAGGTTCTAATGAGTTTTTCATGAGTCTCTCCTTGCAGAACCTTATCACACTTCTTTTCCTATTTTCTAATTTATTTATTTATTTATTTATTTTAAATATAAGATACTCATATAGTCATATACTTCCCTTGGAGAAGCTCTAGATCCCTATCAGTTTTATTTAGTGAATATTAAGACTTAAAGAGTAGTTATGTTCGGGTTTACTTTTCACAGCCCAACACTGAGGGGCGAGACATCCACAGTTTGAGTTTCACAAAAATTGAATTGATGAAATGTCTTTGAAGGTCATTGGCCGAACAAATCATATCTGCTAAAAAAATTTTGTTTTCTTTGCTCGATAGAAAGAGTAACTCAAGCAGAAGAGTGATATGTATCATCATCATTCACTGCTCAGAACAGTTACAATTATAGTGACTAACAGAAAGGGAACAGGATCATCAATCAATCTTCAGACAATTTGAACTTGGCTGCTTCATTTATTTTTGTGGTTACTTTTACCTCAAAGGAAATGGAGGAACTATGACAGCAGGAACTGTACAAACTAGTTATTGTTGCCATCAGGCAGACAGCAGAAAGTGTGCAGCTTCACACTTTGCTATGTACCCAAATTTTGATGTGTTGTACTTCCTATATACTCCTGTCAATTTCCCCGTAGCTGCCTTCTGATGAAGACTCACCATCTTCCTACAACACTCCCTGCAAAAACCATGATGACAAATTCGTCAATAAAAAATCTTTTGTGTTTGCAAAAGAAGAGTATCATCAGCCTTTGAATGATATTGATAGAGAGAGAGAGAGAGACTTACATGAGTTGATCTTCAGAGTAATGAGAGTGGAATTCACATGTACTGCTCCATTGCCTGTAACCATCAACTGTACATTGAGCAGTGTACACAGCTGTTGCAGCTAGTAATGATGGTTGAAACCGAAGCATCTCGTACTCCACAAGAGCAAGCTCGATCAAAAACGATGCCAACATCTCACACTGTTTTGTTTCAGTTTCACCATTTAGTTCCTCTTTCTAAACTCATAAAAAAATGAAACATGATCCATTGTTTTCAACTTACCTTCTTGTCTGCTTGAGCTGCCTTAAGGAATCTTTTCAAGAACGGGTATTGCGTAGGCAACGAGACATTAAATTGCAAAGTGCTCAACATTGTTTTCTCCTGCAAAGACAATGGTAACCATTTAATCAGAGGATATTGAATTCTTCTATACGTAGAAACAAAGAGAAACAGCACTTCACCATGTCTAGAACATCGTTCCTCGCATAAGCCTTGTCTGAAATAAGTACCAAATCTTCAACAACAGGAACCGAAACCTCTTCGTACTTGCAGGCCAAGAGCAAGGCCACTAACCCTACAAGCTGAAGCTTCTTTCTCATAACAGATTTCTTGGACAAGAATCTATCTATCAGATTCACCGTCAGGAACAATGTCTCCTTCATCAGATCAAACTTGTCATGCACCTGGTGGAGATTCATTTTAGCTTCTTTAGTCTCTCTCATTTATACAGTAACATCATTCTAGAGAAATGCAATAATACCTCGATTAACCAGTCGATTAGTATTGCTCTCATCTTCTCGTTTAAGTCCATTTGTTGCATCATATAATCTGCTGGAACACAGCTAAACCTCTGCAGATTCAAACCGATAATTGTTTTTCAGGCAAAACTTAAGCCTCTTGCTGATTCAAAGTAAACAAATGTTTTCACCTCCATTGTGCGGTAGAATGAGTACAGATCTTGGACATACTCAACAGCCGCAAGCGAGTTCTTGGCATCAGATAAATCTATATCCAAGATTGGTTCTTCCACTGTTACATCCTCCATCTCAACTTCCTCCTGTCACATTCAAACTTTAATTATTCGAAATGATTTTATAGCTAAGATCTTTTATCAAGCTGGATTAATTATGTTTACCATTGGATCAGCTTCAGTGTATGGCTTCTCCAGAGGCATTAGCATTGGATGGTCCAATGTAGCTTCTTCATAATCATCAATGAATATACAGTCACCGAAATCGTTTGCACTTGGAACTGATGATGGCTTCAGCTTCTTCGCCTCCTCCTGATCCTGATGATACAAGGGCTCTTCAACTCTAGATCTGCAAGATGAATCAAACCAAACCAAAACAAAACACAGATTTAGATTGCAAGATTCACTCTTTATATATACAGAGTCAAAAGACACTAGATTTAGAGAGGTTTATGTTGAATTTTACTTAGATAAGTTGCCTCTCTTGTTGACAACACCTCTTGCACCAACCACATTCTGATTAATCACACCCAAAACTCTTCTCTTCTCTCTCTTCATCTCTTGTCCGAACTTTCTACTTGTCGCTTCATCTAAACCCAACACAACACAACATATTACATATGTCAGAATTGGCAAGACCTCATATGGCTCTAGAAAAATTCTATTACCTTGGAGAATCGACGTTGTAGTGGGTTCAACAACGATGTTGTTCTCACGGGATGTAACCATTTTTGCTCGTGTTTTTGATTCTTCCAAGAGAAAACCCCACCAGAGAGACTAGAAGAAGAGCAGCATTAAGCGGACGAGAATCTTTATAGTCTGATACAGTCGAATCTGACCAAGGGGTTGATATAGGCAAGTGACTATGAATTGACGAATATAAATCAAAATATAAAAAGGTGTAATTTTTATTTTATTTTTTAAATGGACGGCTAGGATCAGATATGACCGTTGGATTATGAGAATAAAACGATTTACTTCCAAGTCTGGCACGAAGACTTAACGGTAACTTTGGTTCGAGGCATGTGGCTACCTCTCTTCTTATTTCAAACTTTTATTTTATTAATCCTTTTTTTTATTGGTTGGCTTCTACTTTTATTCAGACCAAATGGTGCGCTCCATACTCCATAGGCGCGGCCTAACAAGTTTTTGATTTTTGGTTTAAGAATTATTATTAATAATCAGTAATCAAGCTTATTAATATCCGTATTTACAGAGCTAATCATATGCTCTCTCTCAGACTGATTTCATTAGTATACAGGACCAGATTCCGTACCGAGAATTATGCTGGCCCGTGACAGTTCTTGATTTTTTTTTTGATTGAATATTTTCAATATTTCATCTATTAGCCTAAGATATTTTTGGAAAGACAACAATCAAAAACTTTGCTTGTCTGTTCAAAGTACATCACATGATTCATATCAAGTTTTTTTTTTTTAAATATGGGTCAAACACTACAAGAAAACAGCAAAGATTCTGAGGGAAAAAATCGTCGG
>NC_027756.1:7885828-7910648 GCF_000695525.1 Brassica oleracea var. oleracea | reverse complement strand
TCGGAATGTCCGTCAGAATACCGCTGTTTTCTTGTAGTGAAAGATTCATACCGAGTTAATTAACTAAAAATACTCTCTCCAAATTAACTATTCCTTTCACCAAAAAAAAATCAACTATTCCCTGTGTTCGCAATAGATTCAACTAGACAATATGGATTTGAAAATAACAAGAATGTGTATGCTCTATAGTATTTTTATAAATATTTATCATAACACTTGATTTACTTTTTTTTTTTTTTTGAAACACTTATGGATCTGCATTTGTACCCTTTGGATTTAAATCAACTAGACCCTAAAAGTCAAACTATTTATATTATCAGTTGTGAATTCGAGAGTTGCAACTTTGAAATTTTATGGCACAGAGAACCAAAGAATTGTAATCATTTTACCATAAGCATACGAAATTATGAACAGTCAATGTTCACGGAAAACGAGGCATAAATGCCAGGGAATGAAGCCGTGAACATGGGGGAGCCTCCTAATCATCTTTGTCAAATTAATTAATAATGGCTTAAAGGCATTGTTTTCGTAAACCAAACGGGAAAGAGTTCTGACAAGGAGGGGACCATCTCATACTCATGCCATTACTGATATATATGCATGCTTGCGAACGAGATCGGTCTAAAGATGACTTGATCAAGCAATTTGGTAAGTCAAAAATTTCTCAAACTCAACCGGAACTGGACCAAACCGAAACTTAAATAATTAGGCTGGAGTTGACTTGGGAAAAAGATTGATGGGATTAGTTACGGGAAAAATGTCAAACAAATTCCCAGCTTTCTGAACAGGACCATTATAATTCACAGGTTCCAAACTAACCATAAAAACTTCAAACTTTTAGTCGAATGAGTCAATTTAAACATGTGTTAATTACACTAACAGAACGTCTAAACGCAGTTAATTCCCGACGTTAATCAAAACGACACCATATTCTGCTCAATTAGAAAAACACATCTTCTCATTATCTCCCAAAATCGATTTGGGGGTTTTCTCAATTAGGAACCTTAATTCATGAACCACCACCAAAAATCTCGAATCAAACACGAACAAGAGAGAAGAGATGGGTAATGAAAAGAACAAGAAGTCTCGACAAGGGAACCTTGGTGGTGCCAGTTCTGTAGCGAAAAGAAAAGGTGGAGTCGTCACCGACGAAACTGATGTATGTAAGAAGAAAAAGAGCAAAACAGACGACATGGAAGAAGAAGGGAAAATCAGCGAGGATGACTGTGTTATTGTCGGTGAGGACGAAGCTGATGAAGCCCCAGACAACGAAGACGTCCTTGATGATGAACAACAACAGCAACTTAGTTCATTACTTCAAACAACAACATAGTCACTGACACCAACATAATCGTCACTGAATTAAGCCCCAAACATAGTCAAGACCAAACATTAAAATGGTCACTTAATCAAGTAAATACAACAAGAACAAACACCAACAATTTAGTTCTTCACCTCAAGCAAAGAGCTAATAGTAGATCTCAAATACATTGTGAAGCCTAGCCTTCTCACTTCAAATCCATGTTTTTTTTTTCTTTTTTAACACATACAATCCATGTTTCTAATTAAACAAACACTTTTTGTCTTTCTTCTGTTTTACTGTTTTAAGATCGAAACAGCCTGTAACTCTTGTGCAATATTATTCTTTTAATTTATATACTCTTGTTAATTAAACGGCTAGCCAACAAGACATTGTTAATAGTCCATTTGAGATATGGACAGTCTGGAGATGATATTGAAAAAACAAAGCAAGTGTCAAATAGATGCCATGAATAACTTGACAACATGATTCTCCTTCTATGAATATTGTTGGAGCAGATTTTACTGAAATATTCCACAATTTTTTTTTTTAAGTTTACTAAGTAGATATTTTAAATATTTAGAATCTTATCTCTAGTAGCACAAAAAAAAAAGAATCTTTTCTACAAATAATTTCATCTGAGTCTTTGAGATATTTTTGAATAGAATTCTACATATTTGAAATGTTCATCTGACAAAGTGAGACTACGACTGAATATAGAACTTCTGACCGGTTGAGAAGGTCTCTGACTTGGCTTTAAGCCCCCATACATTAGTATGAGGAATTGCTTCACCTGAAGAGGCTTAAAGTTTTCTTGGTCTCTCTGTCTTCTCTGATGATGGTAACAAGTTGGTCTCTCTGTCTTCTCTGATGATGGTAACAATTTGTCTAGCCTCATCGCTTGGGTAGAGCCACCTCAAAACAATGTTAATTAGTTGTGACTTCAGCATTCCTTACGCTTTTTGTTCTTTTTTTGTTAAAAAAATTAGTTATGGGTTTATAAGGTTTGATTTGAATTAGTTTCAAGTATTTAATTTCACATTGTAGCTCGGTGAATTGGACATGTTCCAATTAATCTGTAATGTCTACTCCTTTAAAAGTTAAACACAAGGGTTTCAATCTGATTCTAGGACACTGCCTCTTCTGTGCATTTTATGTATTTGATAATTATGCCTTACCATTTATGTTACTAAATGTTTAAAGAAAGGTCATATTCTTCGCATGACTACTAACTCGTAGAGCATCATTATCGTGGTCCTAAGCCGCGTCTTTAGCTAATTAATCATCAAAATTAAATCGAAACTAAATTAAATGGAAGCAAACGTATGTTAACTAAGAGGTTTAAGGCAACGTATGTTAAGGGCACGTGTCATCGTGTAGGGGAAAGAGGAAATGGGAAGAGACCGTCTAGTTTACCGTCTCGACATCATTCTCTCTTCTCTCTTCTCTCTTCTCTCTCTCGACGGTTCAACGCTTCTAGGCTCCGCCGAACTCCGCCGAACCAAAAGACGATCTCTCCGCCTATCTCTCTGCCTTTCTCTCCGCCTTTCTCTCCGCCGATTTCACCCAGACCGAGATCTCCGCCGATCACTCACTCCGCACCGATCTGTTCTCCCTCACTCCACCAATCTCTCCGTTGATTGGAAACTAAAACCAGGTATCGCTAAATCCTCAGTCCGTCGTTTTGAGGTTTAGATTATTTATATGTCGATCTAGCTCGTCTGCAACTGGGTTTCGCTCCTTGCATGTCTGTCGTTTTGAGATTTTAGATCTTTAATTTGTCGATTTAGCTCGTCTGTATCTGGGTTTGCCTCATTGCATGTCCGTCGGTCTGAAATATTAGAGTTTTTATTTGTTGATCTAACTCGACTGTATCTTCGTTTGGTTCCTTGCCTGTCATGTGGCCAATTGATTGTATGCTTGGTCTTATGTGATTGAATGATATATGTTTTGTAACTAGGTGATTTTAACTCGTAGTATGTGGTGATTTTAAAGGATTGGTGATTTCTTGGTGAATTTAAAATGATGAGTTCTTATTGATATAGACGTTGATGTTTGTGTGTTCTTAACATTAATCTGATAAGTACATGATCATTCACTTGTTCACTCATGGATTTGAAACTCATAACATTAAGTAATTATAAATAATTCTGAGAAATAAAGTTAACTTGATTACATCGACATGGATGTCTTCTTCGGAACTCATAAATTGATTACATGGACATAGAAAAGAATGCATTGAGTATTTCACCTAATTGCTGAAATGAAATTGATAACTATGATAGGAGTTACTTCTCAACCAAAACTGAATAGTGAGACGTTTGCTTGATAACCGTGAGAGTAGCTTACTATGTGATAGAGTTTCCGTAAACTGAATTTGGTTGCCATGTAGTTTGTTTGAAACGAAATCCCCATTTTAATTTAATGAACCTGTTAGTTCCAGTTGAATGTGAAACTAGTTGTGTAGTGTGCAATAACAACTGATTAGACTATGGTTGTTTATGGTTGAGCATTAAGAATAGAACTTATTTCACATTACACTTTCAGCTATTTAACCCCATCTATACTTCAAATTGTTAGTCACCTCTCGGCTATTGAAGTTTGCTTTTATTTTTAATGTTTGAATGTTTTATGTTTTTTAATGGGTTGTTTTCTTTTTTTTGTAATTTTTTTTTTCAAATTTGTGTAATAAAATATGTTTCTATTTTAATGTTATATGTTTAATATATCTCATTTCTTATTAAATTAAATAATTAATTCACTAAGAGACAATTAAAAGTCCTACTAATAATCTACATTTTTCTCAATGTCCTTAACTTTGTCTCTTAACATAACAAAATTAATTAAACAATCTAAGGACACAAATTTTGGTCCTTATTTTACCAATAAGGATGCTCTTATTCATTTTAATCATAAAAGTTGGTGGGAATCCAGACCTTTGCATGTCTGCTTCATGCCAAATACAAACAAGATAACGGAGATACTATCACTCCCTTAGTAGAGAGCTAAACATAAAAAGCGGCTAAACATAAAAAATAAAACATTGAGCATACTATTTATCATCTGGAACCGGCTCATGACTTGTCTTGCCGAGCCGGCTGAATTTAGAAGAGCTGTTTTCATTTCAATATCAGCATCCTGTATATACAGGGGAAAAACAAAAGAAAACAAAGCTGAAAGAACAGAAAAGATTAGAATGATGCATATAAAACTAAACAATTACAAAGACAATTTACCTTTTTCTTTCTATCAGCTTCCACCGTTTCATGTAACGAACGGATCAGAGAATCTCGCGAGTCATTCAACAACTGGCCGATCTTCTTGCTCTTGGCCTTAAACATCCGATCTCTAGCAACGGCCCTGGGTCCAAAGCCAGCCTTCTCGATATCATTAATGCATTCCCTCATGTCTTTCTGAACAACTGCAGTACCAGATACCCTCTGCAACTAAAGTTAAAAAAATATACATCATGTGAAAAACAGATCAGACAAATATCAAACGGATGAAAAAATATACAAACCAACCGTATCCATCTGAGGAGAATCACCAGAATCTATGAAATCCAACCTAATAGACACAAAGTAAAAAACCCTTAAACCGAATCTCTAAACCGGCTTAAGAGAAATCAAAGGCTCGATTGAAATGTTGAAGACAAATGACCCACCTTGGACGGCTAGGGTTTCAGAATGAAAAGACTGCGTTTCCTCTGGGCTTAAGCCACAAGTTGCAGAAAACACAGAGTCGCACCGAAACTCCTACTAACCTTACCGAACCAGAGCTCAGTTCCGGAACGGTTGAGTAGCCAACCCGGGTTTTATATCTAAACCGAAATTTTATATTTCAACCAGAACTTAGGGGGTGAATTGAACCCAGAGTTTTAGAAGATTTTGAGATTTGATTAAAATCCTCTGTTATTCAAATGGTGATTTAGATTTATTTTTTCAAATCTCCTGTTATTCAATATGAAGTTTCTGTAAAGTTATTAAACATCACTTGAAATCCTCTGTTATTCAATTAACTATTTCTAAAAATTATATCAAATCTAGTGTTATTCAAAGATAAATAGTATTTTGAAAAGAAATTTTGTAAAGAGGATTTGAGAATACTTTAAGGGGGGTGTATTAAATCAAGGATTTTAGAAGCTTTTAAAGTGTGTTAATTTTAATGGGATTTATGTGAGTTTTGAAGTTGTTTGGATGATTTAATAAAATTTTAAAAATACAAATAAAAATCTTGAGGTGATTTGATAAGATATTTTGTATAGATTTTAAAATTGTTTAGGTGATTTGAAACCGTAAATATTAGGGGGGTGTATTGAACCAAGATTTTTAGAAGATTTTGAGATTTGATTAAAATCCTCTGTTATTCAAATGGTGATTTAGATTTATTTTTTCAAATCTCCTGTTATTCAATATGAAGTTTCTGCAAAGTTATTAAACATTATTTGAAATCCTCTGTTATTCAATTAACTATTTCTAAAAATTATATCAAATCTAGTGTTATTCAAAGATAAATAGTATTTTGAAAAGAAATTTTGTAAAAAGGATTTGAGAATACTTTAAGTCATATTTTAGTTAAAAACAACTCTCATAAAATAACATCTGCAGAGATGTTATTTGAGAAAACTGAAAGAAAAAAAAATATATTGCTTTGCCGTAAACGAAATTTCCGACTCTTTTTTTGACCTAAAATTCTCTAACAGGTTACACCTGATAACTGAGGAGTAGTATGTCCTTACCACCATCGCCTTGGCACCAATAGCTTCAAGAGAGCCTCGGAGAATTTTACTTACCTGATTAGAAAAAATACTCAGGAAACATAGTCAATCCAAGCTAATGATGATATAACAGTTTTCAGAACTGTGGTGACTCGATTTTAACTTGCCTGTTCAATTTGATAGTCATCCAGGTCAGAGGTCTCTAAAGTCTGCTTCAAACCACACTGGCATGTCCCCAAGTTGCAATGAATGGCATCTCAGGATTTTCTTCATCGTCACTAGAGCTCTTTATCCAAGTAGAGACTTCTCTGTCTATCCTCTCTACGCCATATGCAACTGTACAAGTACATCATAAGGAAAAGAGTTCAAATCCAAAAGAAAAATGTATCTGGATGCTAGACTGATTATGTTTACCGTGGTGATGAAGGAGACCACTGTGGCAGAAAACCCAGTTATTAACTCACATGATAAAATCTACACAAGTGAGTTGTATCTGCATCTGTATCCTTGCTGATGTTTAATATTACGGTGGGGTCATACTCATATTGCTTCAGTGCCTAACTTTCCTGTAAAACCTTTTCAGGGCATTAAACAATTTTGTTGCCGTGAGAAAGAGGAGTGGAAATTTGATACACTCTGTGATCTTTATGACAGACTTACTATCACTCAAGCTGTTATCTTCTACAACACAAAAAGAAAGGTAATCCTTGTGCTCATCTTACTGTATTTGAAATGTTTTAGATGATCAGGTATCTCATGTTGTTACACTATGCTCATCTTATAATGTCCTTGAAAATTGTACTCGCTTGTGAGTTGTGAGGCTATTTGTACTTGTTTATTCTTTAAAAGGAAGGAGTTAAAAGCACACTTACGTTGCTCTAGAATACTTGCAGTCTGTATTCACCCGCAGATTTTAGTAGATTGCATTGGCCTTTTAACTTATTCAGTGGTGCTATATACCAATCTTGATGCTTTCTAAACTTTGTTTGCAATTGATAACTAGATTATATGGTTTCTTTTCACTGCCTCGCTTAACTAACTCCGCATTTGCGATAGGTAGATTGGCTAAGTGAGAAAATGAGGACGAACAACTTCACAGTCTCATCAATGCACGGTGACATGCCTCAGAAGGAGAGAGATGAGATCATGAATTAGTTTCAGTCAGGCGACAGTCGTGTTTTGATCACGATAGATGTATGGGCACGTGGTATTGATGTCCACCAAGTGATTAGATAGATCATAAAACCGTGAGAAAAAGAATATATATTGACCAAAACTAATATTTACGGTTTCAAATCACCTAAACAATTTTAAAATCTATACAAAATATCTTATCAAATCACCTCAAGATTTTTATTTGTATTTTTAAAATTTTATCAAATCATCCAAATAACTTCAAAACTCACATAAATCCCATTAAAATTAACACACTTTAAAAGCTTCTAAAATCCTTGATTCAATACAAACCCCCTAAAAACCATTAACGATCTACTTTCAGCAACCCTTTTTGGATTTTATTTTAAACCATTAACGTGGCAAATAAATTCGGTCAAAATCCAAATTAAAATCCAAACCATTGCGAATTTCAATCTACTTTTTACTTTAAATTAAAATCCAAAAACTATTATTATTATTATTATTTAAGTTTATACCGCAAACACTTGAACAAAAGAAACCAAGGCAAAACAACTCGCTGCTACCGACTCAGTCCGAGTCTCAAACGGTTCTTCGTTTCCTCACCCTCCTGACTCGATGAAAGGCGGCCAAACCAAATCCGAAGCGACGAGCACTGATCAAAGGTCTCTCTCTCTCTCCGTCTCTTCCTCTTCCCTGAATCTGAAATCTGCTGAACTTCTCTCACCTCTATTTTGGTTTCGATTTCGCCAGACTCAAAACCAGAGGAAGGAAGAAGAAGACGACGACGAACAAGGACCCAAACAAACCTAAGAGACCTCCAAGTGCTTTCTTCGTCTTCCTGTAACTCTCACAATCTCTTCCCACATTATTCTCACTGCTTTTTTTTTTCAATTTTAAACTGATTCATTTTCGTCGCCAGAGATGATTTCCGACGAGAGTTCAACGAGGCAATAACAAGTCCGTAGCCGCCGTAAGTATATCCCAAATCTGTAGAGTTCTCAGATCTGTGTACTAATAATCTTATCTCTCAGGTTGGTAAGGCTGCTGGAGCTAAGTGGAAGTCTATGAGTGAGGAAGTGAGTGTTCGCCATTGAAATTTATAGATTGGTTCTTGTCGATCTTTAACTCAAAAGCTTTTGTTGTTGTTTTTGAATCAGGAGAAAGCTCCTTACGCTTCCAAGGCAGAGAGCAGGAAGAGTGAGTATCTCAAGAGTATGCAACATGAATCTGGTATTATTATTATAATACTCTCTCATTGATTATGCTTAGGGAGAGAGTGCGTGTGCGTGTGTTCTTATAATGGTGCTACTCTGTGTTTTAGGCTAGCGGAACCAATAGAGGTGAAGATGACGAATCCAAGTCTGAAGTGGACGAAGCTGGAGGAAGCGACGAGGTTTTGATTCTATACTTTTAAAACTCTTTTGTTTTGATATGTTTTTTTTTTTACTTGCATGTGACGTTTTGGACACTTGTTTGCAAGAGGAAGAAGACGACGATTAAGGAGTCTACTAGTTATTGCCATTGACTGACTCAGATTTGGGGATGGAATTAGAAAACTTGCTTAGATGTTGTGACCTTAAACTGAAAAAAACTGGTTATGTTCTGTTTGTTTGTTATATTAAGAACCTCATTTGCTACTCTTCTTTGTGTTTTAGATCAGTTGTAATATGGATTTAGTTTAAGCTTTTCATTTCTACTTATGGTATCGTTGACTTCTCTTTGACTTTTTTCAACTTGTTGAGCTCTCTCCTGTTAATGGTATATTGTTGTTTGACTCTTGTCTGGCATTTTCCGTGGGAATATTTGATCTAACGTTTGATTGTAACAGAATCTATTTGCTGGGATGGGTCGTATACATACCATCTTGACTGTTTGTTGTGCTTTTGTCTCTTTGTTGGAGTCTATTCATGGACAGAAACATTCATGTTTTTTTTTTGTTTTATGGGGGTGAGTTTCATAACACTGATTACTTTCCAGAAAATGGTATTTTCTCACCTTCAAAGTTGTTCCATTACATTATCATGGTTTGGAGCCTATTTACTGAGCCCTAGAGAGGTATGGGCAATCTGGTTTACGGTTTGCCTTTTTTTTGTTCGATTGTTTTGGTGTTATCCATTTAATAGAAAAGTAAACCAAGTAGATACAACCATTTCCTTTGGTTTGGATTGGTTTTTAATTTAAATTTGGTTTGGATTATACATTTATTTAGTCTAAAATAATTTCCTTTGATTTTATCCTATTCATAATTTATATGTCATCAGTTGTTTAATATCCCCTATATACCGGGGATGATTGGTAAGTGTTGGGACCTTTATATTTTTTGCTGTAGAATTTAATTTGTAGATTTATTTATTGTAGTCTTTCTTGTTGTAGATTTCTAAAGCACTAATTTTTTTTCTGGAAAAAAAGGGGTGATTGATAGTTGCTGTAGGTGTTGTCCACAACCCTATTTATTTCTACAACACTAAATTCAGAGCAATCAAGCTTTAAATTTTTTTTTGAAACCACAGCTTTTGAAATAACCTACAGTTGTACACGTGCTCTGCAGAGCCAAATATCCAAAGCAATTTTTTAGTGCTTTCCATAAAATTCTACAGCACTAAAATCTAAAGCCACAGCAAAAAGTCTACAGATTTTTTTCTACAGCAAAAAATTTTAAAGCTACAGCCATTACCAATCGGACCCAAAGCTCTCTACAGCCATATTTTGATTTTGCAGAGATTTTTTTGCTGTGAATTTTTTAAGGAAAGCAAAGTTCAATTGGTTGACATATATAGTTGTAGACTAAATTTTGGCCGTACAGAGCATCTACAGCCCCAACCAATCATCCCCATTAATCCTGAAGCATTACAACATAGAATTCTTAGAAAAATAAGTTGGTTCATATAAACATATAATATATTTTTTTATTAAACTAACTATCAAATTAATTAGTAGTGTACAAAATAATATTTTTTCTTTCCTTAAATAAAAACTACGGAATTACCTAATATGATTAACATATATATAACAATTAATGATTATGAATAATACATATTTGATAACAATTTTTGTATCATCTCTCTTTTTTGTTTAGTTTTATATTATTAAAAGAAATTAAACAATCATATTAAGCATATAATAATAAAAATTATATTTTTTCTTATATGTTATATTTTGATTTTTTTAAAACGACTGTAAATTACAAAATTGTAAAATTTTCACATTGAAAATTTTGTGATCAATGGTTTAACTTTTTTTTGTTCCAGCAAGATACAAATGATCATATATCGTAGGAGTGAGCGTTCGGATACCCGTTCGAGTTTGTATTGAGTATGTAGGATTTTCGGGTATTTCAGTATAAAGGTATAGAAACCGTTCTGGTATTTCTACACTTCGGATCAGGTTCGGGTATTTTATGTTTGGGTTCAAATATTTTGGATCGGGTTCCGATATTTAAATTTTGAATAAAAAATAAATAAATTATTCATTGCTTATTTTTTTGTATTTATAATATACTTTTAACTTAACTAGTTTTCTAACATTTTAAAAATTAAACTATTAATAGATTTGGAGATAAAAAATTTAAAAGAGAAATACACTAATTTAGTTGTTGTTTTGAAATTTTAGATGCAACTTCTATTAATGCAAGAAACAAGAGCTTGATATTTACTTTAAGTTAGTGACAAATGATTTTGTCCATAATTATATGTATATTATCTAATTTTGAGCAATGTGCAGCATTAATATGAATATTTTGAATAAAATGAGAGAAGTAAACTAAAAATATAGGGTTAAGTATATTGGTTATCTTTGGATATCCGTTTGGGTTCGGATACTACCCATTCGGATTTGGATATTACCAGTGTGGGTTCAGATATCTATTCTCTCCGAATTCAATAACTGTTAGGGTATTTTACTACTTCGGTTCGGATTTTTGGATCAGATTCAGATACAGGTGCGGGTATCGGTTAAAATGTCAAGTCCTAATAAATTGTTTGAATATGAAATCTCATTAATAAATATTCATATTATATATATATATATATATATATATTAATATCATTTGAAATAAATTATATACTATATAAAAATATAAAATATGTTAATTTCAAAATTTACACAGAAAAATTATTGAGATCTTAATATTTTAATTTTAAAATTTGTATTGAAAAATCTCACATTTAAAGTTTTGTGATTAACATTTTAAATTTTTGTTACATCAAATATACAAATGTTAAAAAATCATATGAATAGGAAGTGTGAATAATAAATAATTATATTAAATATAATATGTATCTATGTCAATATCACTAAAGTTTAATTTATACCGTATAAAGTAAATAAAATTGTTGTTTTGATTTATTTACCAAAAACATGATTGTAAATTAACAAAAGGTATTGGTTTTGTTTTATGTGATTACTCTAATGTATATACTTTTATGCATATAAATTATTTTTAAAATAGGTGGTTTCTAATATCTTTATTTGATTCTGACAACTCCAAAAACACACTTCTTCAAATTGAAGTGTTTTTTAATATTGGAAACACTATAATATATATATATATATATATATATATATATATATATATATATAATTTAATTCAGATTAAATAATTTAGTGTTGATTTTTATCCCTAAAAAGCTTTTAATAAAATATCATGATAAGATTTCAATCACATCCTTTTGAGTTTGTTCGAAGAATGAGAGATTTCATCATTCGTCTAATATTTTTTCTCTCTAATACTCTATCAAGCTATTATAATTGTAAGAATGAGAAAGTTGAACTATTTATTATAAGTTTTTTGGTTTATCATTAAAGAAATCAAACAGTTCTTAGTTTATACATAGTTTACATATACTAGAATGGTAAAATATTATATATATTTTTTTTATCTGTATACTCTTAAGTAACTAAACCTCAAAAGCATAGACTAATTAAATAAGTAATTTGTTTTGTTGTTCTAGAATTAGATGATTTTTAGACTAAACTGGTGAATATATACTAGACACGCATTTATATTTCGAGTCTGCACTTATATTCTATAACACCTTGATATATTAAATTTAAACACTAACCTGTTAATAGAGTTTGCCGGTGATTTTCTTCAAAATTTTGATTCTTAGATATGTATCTGGAGTGGAACTAACTTTTGCAGAGTTCCTTCTTTTTAAATTGACACTTATGTAATTCACCAAATTCATAGAATAAGTTAAAAAATACTAAATTTATATCAATGAAACAGAGAAGAGAACAAAAGTACAATTTTATAGAGGTAGAAAATGAAATCGCTTATGGAGAATCAATAGTAAACAAATTGAGAGCATAAAACCTAATCCCCCTTCGTCATTATACAATCGATGTTGCCTATTTGGTTTTGATGTTTGTGTCAGCCGGAAAACTTAATTTCTTTTTATGCATATGGAGTCTTAAAAATAATTAAAATGAGCTGTAATACGTTAACTCTTTAACAACGGTGATACATTTAAGAGACCAACATTTGTATTCGTCATTTTACAATCAATAAAGATCGTAGTGTTGCAAAATGTTAAACCATTTAATGAATAAATATTATTATAATAACTCACTCCGCGCATGCGCGCGGATTATCATCTAGTGTGTAGTTGAAAGTAGAAAACTATAAATTATGATTTTGTCGGTTTGGCTAGGAGTTTTTGTTTTCAAAGTTCGTTTATAATAAACTTTTGTTCGATTTTGGTTTGATTTTTTTAGAACAAGGTTTCTTTCTCAATCGTATTGAGCTCTAGATTATTCGGAAGCTAACATCTCCAACTAATTTCTGCGGTAGAAAAAGATAGAAATTGAGGTTTTGCTCCAATGTATTTATGTATAATAAATAAATGCTATATTTACTTTTACAAATAGAAGAATGTTATTTTTCTTCTATATTTAGGAAAAAAAATAACATTCTTTTATTTCAGTTGTTTCTCACAAAATACCTCATAATTGAATAAATAAAAAGAAAAAAAAGCAAAATAATTTAAGAGAACTAGAAATGTCTCTGAAATAAGATATACTTTTGTGAAAATATGAAAACTCTGTGGCAAAAATAATTGGTTTAGTTTATTTTATTTAAAAGTTTAATTTTTGATTTGTTATATTAGTAATTAGAAACTAAAAATTTATTTTGAGATATTTGTTGAGGTTGATGCTGTTAGCCGGAAGGACACCGAACAATCCAAAAGTTTTTTTTTTTTTTTGTTTACAATCCAAAAAGCTTTGACCATACGATTTACGAAGATTCTTCAGGGACGATCATGGAAGGAAGCAGCGTAGAAGAATTTCTCGAGGAAGTGAGGCAGAGGTTAAAATGTGAGCTTCAAGGAAAGAGCTCTCAAGAGAAGTTCATCAGTTAAGAGGAAGCGGCATCGACGCTCCTTTCAGCTAAAAGACCTTTTCCCAGGTCTGAATTGATGAGAGATCATATGCAATTCAATGCTCCAGACACAATGAAGTAGTTAGTTATCTTTTGGGAGTAAAGTTATATTGTAAAGTTGGTTTAGTGTGAGGGTTCTTTTTATTTTATTTTATTTTTTTTGGTAATCACTTCGGTTTAATCAGACCAAACGGATTTGAAAAGAATTACCAAACCGGTCGGAACCGAGGCGAGAAAGGAGGTATAGGGCTCACATTGGCTTAGGTTTAAGACGACTTAAAAGCTTCGGTCTCCGTTCCAACGACTGAAATCTCTCACCGGCGAAACAAGAGGTTGAAGAAGAAGAAGAAGATGTTGCAGAGCAAGGTTTTCAATAAGAAGACCAGAGGAGGTCGTATTCAAAAGGTCTGTTCCTCTCTCTCTTAATCTCTATGCGTCTTCTTCTTCCTTCCGAGTTTTTAGTTTTGTTCTTTACGTGCCGCTGCAGCAAGTGAGAGAAGTGTATCTACGAGATGACATATACTGTGGAGCCTTTTCCTGCAAGTCTTGCGATACTTCAGCTGCTCGTTTGTCTTCCCCTAAGATTATTGTTGTCGATACCAACGTCGTTCTTCACCAAGTAACTTTGCTTCACTATACATATATATAAAGCTAAAGACTTTGAGCTTGTTCCGGATTAAATCGATTTGCTTTTTTTTTGTTTGGTAGATTGATTTGTTGGAGAATCAGGCAATAGACAATGTTGTTGTTCTCTCTGTGGTGCTGGACGAGGTTAAGAACAGGAACAAATCTGTTTACAACAGAATCAGAAGTCTCTGCAGCAATCCAGCCAAGCAATTCTATGTTTTCTCCAATCATGTCCACAAGTAAGAAGCTCTTCCAACTTTTCGGCTTAATTTATGTGATTTTTTATTGGATGATCTCATTATGATTATGATCACTGGAACTTACTTAGCTGTGATTCTCACCTTCACTAAACTTTCCGCAGGGATACTTATGTGCAGGCCATGGAGAGAGAGACTGCCAATGACCACAATGATAGAGGTTCGAATATCTTGTTGTGTATCAGTTCATACAAAATATTCTGCAGCTTCCAATTTTCATCTCCTGGTATCCATCTGTTGTTAAAAAATTTAAATGTTATCTGGAATTTCAGCTATTCGTGTCGCTACGCTATGGTACCAGAAGCATCTAGGGGATACATCTCAGGTGTTGCTTGTAACTAATGATAGGGAGAATAAACGGAAAGCCATTGAAGACGGAATATCTGCAGAGACAAGTATGTAACTCATCTTTTGCCTTCTTCACAGAAATTGTATAAATCCCCAGCATTCCAGATATTATAGCTCTGTTATATAGATATTGAAGCTTATGAATGAGTGTTTCTGTATCAGTTGAGGCTTATGTAAAATCAATTGGGCAACCTGAATTGTTGGACCTGCTTGCCCAACCAGCCGGTGAAGACGTCACTATGGAAGATGCAGATGATTCCAGACCTTCCAAGAGGAAACTTGTATACCTAGAGGTAATGGATTAAGGTGACTAGATACTGCCATTAAACAACCCTTGTCTCTTATAATTATGTTCTTTTTTTCTCTGCCTGCAGCATAAGCCCATGTCTGAGATTACTGCTGGCTTGCACCGTGGAATATACCATCAAGGGAAACTCCGTGTCAATCGTTTCAATCCTTTTGAAGCTTATGTTGGAAGCGAGAGCATTGGAGAAGAGATTATTATCTATGGGCGCAGCAACATGAACAGGGCTTTCGATGGTGATATTGTCGCGGTAGAACTCTTGCCTCGTGATCAGTGGCAAGAGGAGAAGGCGTTATCTATAGCTGAAGAAGGTTTCTTTTAATATCTACATGTATATCAAACTATTTATCGGCCTGCACGAAGTTGTGTCAAACATATCTCTCTTTCACATATTAATGCAGATGAGGAGGAAGAGGACGATACTGTTCATTTGGCTCCCAACAGTGCTGATGATGCTCCTAGAACCTCAAATTTAGCCCAAGTAACATCTGGTGATAAAAATGCTAACCCGGCTCGTCCTTCAGGTCGTGTAGTTGGTGTTATCCGAAGAAATTGGCACTCGTGAGTTCACTTCTTGCCTGTTTTTTTCCCCCTTTATGACATCATATGAACATAACCGACATGCCAATATACTCTCCTTAGATGTTTCTGCTTCTGGTGACTACATATGTGAATTAACGATTATCTTTAGCTCTGTTGACTTCATTGGCTATTCTCTGTGCAATTACGCTTTGATTTTCTTTAATTTTGTCTTATGTTTCAAGCCGTGGTTTCTGGATGACGGTTCCTAAGTAGCATGATATTTATTATGCAGATATTGTGGATCTCTTGAACCAATGTCCCTGCCTGCTGGAAGTGGTGGAACGGCGCATGCTTTATTCGTCTCTAAAGATCGAAGAATCCCCAAGATTCGCATTAACACTCGTCAGCTTGAGAACCTTTTGGATATGAGGATAGTAGTGGCAGTTGATTCTTGGGACCGTCAATCTCGGTATCCTTCTGGCCATTATGTACGACCAATTGGCAAAATAGGTGACAGGGAAACTGAAACAGAGGTAGGGGAATCTTTATTAGATTACTAGGTTCTGTCCTGGTAGGAAGTGGGAGGGCATTGACATCGTTACTCTTTATTGTGGATGTTGCAGGTTGTCTTGATAGAGAACGATGTTGACTACTCGCCATTCTCTTCTCAAGTTCTGGCATGCTTGCCACCCTTACCCTGGTCTGTATCTGCTGAAGACGTCTCCAGTCCTGTTAGGCAAGACTTAAGGCATTTGCTTGTATTTAGTGTGGACCCTCCGGGTATGTACCTAAAGACTTACTCGCGTGATAGTATTTATTAGTTTTGCCTATATAAGTGTCTTTCAGAGTCTGAAGTTAGTTGCGTACATGTAGATTTAACTTGTTTGTGGTGCCAACAGGTTGCAAGGATATTGATGATGCATTGCACTGTACATCGCTTCCAAACGGGAACTTTGAACTTGGAGTCCGTATCCTACAACTTTATAATTTATGTAGGACTTAGCTTTCAATATAGGGCATGTCAAGAGTCAATGAGTTACAAATCACTTTGCCGTGCATACAGCAAAGCTTTGAAATGGCTCTTGTTACCGTTTTTCTTCATTGTTCGAGTTTATCCTAATTGTCGAGTGCTAAAAGTGCTTTTGAGGTGATCTGCTTTATGTCTATTAGTATTCAGTCTCTTCTAGAATAATTGGCTTGTTCCGTTGGAATCACTTCACGTCTTGTGAGTGAATTTGTGATGCTGCTTATCCTTGACCTTTTTTACTTAGACATTGCGGATGTAACAAACTTTGTACACCCTGGTACTCCTTTGGATGATGAGGCATCAAAAAGAGGCACATCTGTCTACCTTGTTGACCGCCGTATTGACATGCTTCCCAAGCCTTTAACTGAAGGTATCATCTTCTTACAGGATATGTTTCCGTATATGTTGGAATTCCAATGCACTCAAGAAACATGGTTTTGTTTGCAGATATTTGCTCGCTTAGAGCTGATGTGGAAAGACTTGCATTCTCGGTTATTTGGGTATGCTTTATCATTTGGAGCCCAAAAGCTTATGTACAAATATTAGTAAATTAGTAAAAGGTTAGCCTAAGCATATTCATATATTTAGGAAATGAGCCCTGGAGCTGAAATTATCTCAACGAGATTTACAAAGAGCATAATCAAGTCTTCTGCAGCATTGTCCTATGTTGAAGCTCAGGCTCGGATGGATGACAGGTAAAATCTCTTTTACCATAGTGTTAGATGGATCAGTGGTTTATTTGCTTATCTTTGTTCTTACGGTAAAACTATTTCGTTTCATGTTCTCTAGTGATTTGACAGTATAATTGTAGAGGGTTTTAAGACTCCCTATGTTACATTATGCACAAGATTGTTAAGTGTTGTTTCTATTTGCAGCCGATTGACGGACCCCGTGACTACTGATCTGAGGAACATGAATGCTTTAGCAAAGGTTTAAGACACCTCCTCTCACTTGTTGTCATGTGTTCCATAAATGATAGAAAGAAGAACACAATTTTTACCTGTTATTTTGCTTTTGAAACCTGTAGATAATGAGGCAAAGACGTATCGATAGGGGAGCCTTAACTCTTGCGTCTGCAGAAGTTAAATTTCAGATTGATACTGAGACTCATGATCCTCTTGACATTGGTATGTTTGCTGAGAAAAAAAAATGCTCTTGATGGATATGAACGATAGTTTCTTAGTGTCTTTGTCACCCAAACAAACGTGAAGTACAACAACTTCTATCCTTCTAAAAGATGTACTCATCCGTCTCCGTGACTGTGTTTTGCATAGGTATGTATCAGATTCGGGAAGCAAACCAAATGGTTGAGGAATTCATGCTTGCTGCAAATGTTTCAGTCGCTGAACAAATTCTTAAACTATTCCCTTCGTGTTCACTATTAAGGTAAAGTTTGCGATAGTTCTTGAAGGTTTTATGACTTGCTTCTGCTTCTCAAAGATGAATATCATTCTGTATATGTTAGTGCTTCTCTGTGTAAAACTGATTGCAATTAGTTCCCAAGATGTGACCAAACTAGCTTTCAATTGTTGCCAAAGATGCCTATAATGGTTACATGAACTATTTTACAATTGTGTTCATGTAAAATCTGGCCGTAAGTGATTAGGTTAAATGATGTTATGCTTATTTAGCATAATGCATATAATGGGATCCCAAGTAGCTGTTGATGACATTGTTATCTTTTATTGGCATTTGCTGTATTTTTTTTGTTCATCCTATAACATCAATAACAGTTCATCACATCTTTGGTTTGGTTCTTCAATGCAGGCGTCATCCTACTCCAACAAGAGAAATGCTTGAACCGCTGCTGCGTACTGCTGCAGCTATTGGGCTTAGCTTAGATGTCTCTTCATCTAAAGCTTTGGCTGATTCACTGGACCGAGCTGTGGTGAGTTTTTTTTTGCCTGCACTATCTTATTTGCACAGCCACTGTTTAGCCATTTGGAATACCTCCTCGGTTCCATTCTACAACTAGGGTTGCACATACTACTTATAATTAAATTCAGCTGTCATATTTAAGTGGTCTTTGAATGCTATACGTATTTTAACTAAGCAACTTGCTTCGCTCAGTCTTAACAAATGTCGTTATTCTTCAGGGTGAGGATCCATATTTCAATAAGCTGATCAGGATATTGGCTACTAGGTGCATGACACAGGTAGAGCTTCCTTGATGACTGAATAGTTAAGTTGCTGGTGATTCTCTGAGGATACCGTCTAACAATTCAAATTTGTTACTACTCAGGCTGTGTACTTCTGTAGTGGGGATCTCAGTCCTCCAGAATATCTTCATTATGGACTTGCAGCACCTTTATATACTCATTTTACATCTCCTATTCGAAGATATGCTGGTGAGTGAAAACTCGCACTGTCTCTCCTTTTGTTTTCACATGCTAGATGCTATAAACCTTGCTTCTTTCCCTGGTTCCAGATGTCTTTGTGCACAGATTACTTGCCGCGTCATTAGGAATATACAAGCTTCCAACGGTGTTCCAAGACAGACCTCAACTTACTAGCGTTGCTGATAGTAAGGGTTTATTGTTTTCCAGCATTTTTAACTGTTCAGACAAAATTTGCAAACTTGCAAGTATTCTAATACATTGGACTTGTTTCAGATTTGAACTATCGGCATAGGAATGCCCAGATGGCAAGTCGAGCTTCAGTAGAGCTGCACACCCTCATATACTTCAAAAACCGGTATAGACCGTCTACCTTTTTTCATGAATCAGACTATATTTTAAAGGCATGGACTGGTAAAGACTTTGTTTGATGTCGCAGACCCACAGATGCAGAGGCAAGAGTTGTGAAGATAAGATCCAATGGTTTTATAGTATTCGTCCCAAAGTACGTTCTCCATCCTTTACTTGTTCCACTACCATAATAAAATTCATTAGTGTTGCCTTTTCTTCTTATCTTTTCACTCTTACTTCCCTAGCAATCATGTCTTCTGATACTGGACATCGTTATGGATTTTATTACTGCAGGTATGGAATCGAAGGCCCTGTTTACTTAACAGCAAAAGGTGAGAAAGGACTTGGTGACTGGTACGTAGATGAGGAGAAGCAGAAGATCGTTAAGATGGATGGAAGTTTATCTTACAGTGTCTTGCAAACTGTGAGGATTCACATGGAGGTAGTGGAGCCTCAGCCTAACCGACCCAAACTTGAACTCACCCTCTTGTAAAACTCTTCAACCATTTTAAGTCTCACTTTCACTACTTTTATGTAGTCTGGACCAATTGTCAAGAGCTCGTGTGGTATTTACATTTGTTTCGTTTACTTTATGCCTATTTATTTTGCTCTGTGTTTCATTGTCAAAGTCAAAGACACTGTATCATCATATCATTATCTAGAGTTTTGTTGAGATACACTTCACTTGTGGTCATGTGGTTTTGTTGATAACCCATATACTTTTCCATTGAGGTTGTGTTATTATAATCCGTGAGTGATCTTGTGAGAAAATCAAACATTCCATTGCCAGATTTTTAGATGAACCAAAGTTTCTCTTTACAAAGAAGCTGACAAGTTTTGCAAATTGATTTCCCCTGTGAAAGTGGCTGCCAAAAAGGTAGAACCCACCACAAAAGGCAGCTTATGAATGGAGGGACCAATGAAGCTTTATATGGTATTGGCATTTTATTGCCACAAGCTATGTGGGACATGTATTTCATTGGAGCCGCACCTATATGTCAATGCAATAACCAAAGCATTGAAGAACGAAGAAAGAAATAAAACGCCTTAGGTAGAGACAATTTACTTAGTTAAAGCCTTGAAAGATGTTTTTAGCAGAAAGATTACTCAAATATTACAGATTGATATTGAGAAATATTTTCTCATCTCGACATTTATGAACCCATCTTTTCCTTAGTCTTTGTTACCAAAATACCAATGAAGTACACAGCATTTTTCATTAAACATATTTAATACATGATGCAAATTTTTGTGTTTGCAATAGGGGAAAAAATGAATACTTGTAGAAATCCAGACAAAAGAATCTATCAAGTTTTGATTTGATAGACAAATAAACAAATGGTAAAGAATCCTTTGACAAGAGAGGACATTAGCACATGTTTTCCTCATTGTCTCCGTTGTGCTTCGCAGGTTTTGTCTAGACTAACAAGTGAAGGAATATTGTGGACCAAACAGTGAGGGCAAGAATGGCGATCAAGTATGTCCAAAGCATGAGCACTGAGCACTCGTCTTGTCCAACATTATACAGCTGTGTCATGGTACCTGTAGGAGTTTTTTGTGCAACTTGTCATTCCTTGTTTTAGTATTTTTATAGATTTACATGAACTCAGCTACTAATGATTTTATGAACTGACCGATATTCATGGCAGGTGGGAGTGTGAACTGGAGCATTAAAACATACTGAAACAGAGGATCCGCTGGGAGAAACCCGAAACTCTCAGCTGTTTTTACAACGCCTATGCCAATGATTGGGAGAATTATGTACCGAACACACACTATTCCAAGAACAACCACCGGTTTGACTGCCGAAGAACGTAAACCTGATCAATTTGAACAATAGTGTAAGGTTAGAGATAACATGATCGAGTGACATTTGGGACGAAACTAATATTATATGTTGTAATTTTGGGTATGAGGGTTACGGGCTTTAGCTATAATTTTACCTTGTATGAGGTTGCCTCCTAGTATAATTGTCATACAAGGAATGGTCCCATCGCTGCACAATAGGTTAATTTAGTAACGTAAGATGTATATGTATGCAAATGGTCCAGGCCAAGAGGTTTACTAAAGACAAAACTGTGGTAATTACCCAAGAAGTTTTGCTGTGGCTTGGACTATTCTTAAAGGAGCATCATCACCAATGATAAGATTTCTGAGCCACGTAACAGCACCGAATATGAAACCAATAATCTGAAAAGGTATCAAACATGTCACACTAAGTATTGTTTTTTTTTTTTACTTCACTTCATTCTTGGTATATATTTTTCAGTGCTAGTCTGTAAATTGAACTTACTGCACCAACTGTAGGTGGCGCACGAAGCTCCTCCAATATCTCATGGAGGAAGTCTACTCCTTTTCTCCAAAACCCTGTCTCTTCCTTTACCAGCTCGCCTTCAGGTGCACCTAGAAGTTTGGTCTTGTGATCAGCCTCTAAGTCACTATTGGATGATTTGATTGCTGTTTTCTCAGATTCTTCTATCTCTTTGAACTTCATTGCCGACCCTTTTATAAGCCGGAATGTGTAAGTCCATATGTAGAAACCCCCTAGCTGCATATTTGATAATCATCATTTACTTCTCTTTTTCCTCATCTAATGTCTCTGTTTTTTTGTGTGTTAATATTACATACCGCCATGGAGAAAGACGCGTAAGAGAGACCAACGGTTCTGCATACACTACGGTTACCAAATGGACTCTTGTCCTCGTCGCAGATTGCTGGGACAAGTATGATTGGTAGGTTCCCCATATTTCCTATTAAACCAAAGTTGAGTTTTGTCATGAGAACAATACAAAATAGATGTCACGCTATATGTAGATTGATGATGATGACGTTCATATATAGGATGGTCCAAAAAAACAATTTGTCACGTACCTGAAGAACAAGTTGCAACAATAAGACCTTCAAGATAAGGAGGTGGTTTCAGAATTTTGACAACCATCCAACCAAGAAGTCCTCCGATTAAGAATGTAAGTCCCATATTCACCGGCATAAACCACCTTTTATTTCAATCAATAATAGTCAAAAGTAATAATAATTTTAGTGTAAAATTTTGTTACCATGATCTAGAAAATGTAAGGGGATTTTTCTTACCATGAGACCATGTCCTGAAGTGTGACCGTCTGTGCTAGATTTGCAAACATGAGAGCCGGTGCAAATATTACAAACACCACCTACAGTTTGTAAAAAAAAAATATTATGAAAAAACATACATCTTGATTCTTTTGCGGAGATCTAACCATCGGGTCAAGATTGGTTTACCTTGTTCATGGAATTGCGGGCTTCAACAGGAAAGAGCTTGCATCGATCAGTGGCCAAGTAAGCTCCAACAAGACTTATGATGAGGACTTGAATCACTGGCATAGAAGCCACCTCCAACAATGACCAAAACCCCATCTTTTATGAAAATTTTAATGGACTAATGGATTACTATGAGCCAATATATCGGATCTTGTTTCTCTTCTTCTTCTTCTTCTTCTGCTGTTAATCTGCAGAGAAAATAATGAGCCTGAGGCCCTGAGAAGAGAGAAATTAAAGGTACGTGGTAAGCACAGATTTCTACTGACCTATGTGTGTATTTATACATAATTATATTTACTTCCTCGTAAAAGTCTGACTCTAACAGACACGGTGATAATTAAGTTTAATATTCATAAAACATGCGAGAGTTTTGAGTCTTTTCAGGCCTGTGTCATCGGAGAACTAGAGGAAGCTTCTGTTTAAATATTTTATTAAGCTATATTGTATTTTATATATTTTTCCCGTTTTGATTTGAATTACCCAATTTGTTTTGACAAAGTTCTGGACATTTGAACGCAGTTTCTTAGCTGTTGTGTGTTGACCCTTTTGAGGCTGCTGCGTAAAATATATGCCATGTATGGTTGAGAAGTTATTTACAACTTGTTAAAAAATAGACGGAATCTAATTTCTTGTAATTAACAAATAAAGCATACCAATGGTAGACGTATGTGGAGATTCAGGGGATTACTGGACCTACTTATTTCACAACACGTATTTCATGCAATTAAAAATTATGGTCAACATGTCTTAATATATCACACATCAATGTCTGGAAGCAAACAAAAACATTGATTTGTTATGCTAAGAAAATTGAATAAGAACTCCTCCAAATACAACCCCCCCCCCAAAAAAAAAAAAAAAAAATTGCAAAACGAATTTTGATTTATAAAACTGGAATAATTAAAAATCATTATATTTAGTTAAGAGTAAAGAAGCAACTCATTGTACCGTTTATCGTAAACAACATTTAACCTTATTGCATAAATTATTGTTTTACTATAACCAAACGTTAGTGCATTGGCAAGTATAAAAAGATTGATATTTTTTCTACAATTTTTAATAAATTGGGTTTAGTCTTGTATTTTCTGGAATTTGGAGTTTTTTTACATAATACACATGACAGAGGCATATATTAAACAAAGCTTAGATTAATATTTGTCTCAACATATTATAATTGAACTTGGACAGGGTAGATAATATGCACCCATATTGGGCATCAGGACATGACACATGCATAGATGCATAGTTGATGGATCTAAATTGGTAAGATGTTTTTTTCCTACAACTTATATGATGAACGCCTAACAGATCATCCACCACCATTTCAATATTTTCATATCTGAATAGTATCTTAATTATTGGTATTGAATTATTATTGGTATTGAATCTTAGGCATGAATATTTAAATCTGCAATAAGAAAAAATCTGAAAACCGATTCAAAACGTGTAACATGTTACGTGTTTATCGGTGCTTAGGTATTTTATTGTACTTATTTTCAGCTGTCTTGTATGCAATTCCTATAAAAAAGGCTTGAAATTAAATCCTTAGCCGACCTCATTTTACCAGCTTTTTTTACACGACGTATGATTCCAATGAAAGAACACAGGTTAATTAGAAAAACCAAAACAAAACAAAACAGAAGTACCTGAACCATGCAACAACTCAGAAGGATCTACTCCCTCTTTACACGCATGAGAAGACAAATTACGCAGAGAGAGAAGAGAGAAGAGAGAAGAGAGAACAATCATTGATCGATGTTGAAAAAAATAATAATGTAAGAACTAAAAAGGCTTCTGTATTTCCGTAATTTACGCGTTTTCATATTCACCAGACAATAAAAAGTAAAAATAATCTAATAGAGAAAGAGATATAAGAACACCAGTATCGGCGTATCTAAACCCAAGTCCCGACCCAATATTGGCCCAAAAGAAAATGAAAAATAAAATAAAATCGGACAAACGTTTTCAGAATAAGAAGTTTTTAACAAAGTCCTTGGGAGTACGTGGCAGCTCGGGAAAGGCAAACCGAAGAGGAGAGAGAGAGTCGAGTTTGGTCGGGATTCATTCACTTCGTCTCCTTCTTCTCTCTCTCTCGACAAGGCGATATCGGCAGGAAAGAAAGTCGTCGCAATCCTCTCTGTTTTCTCGTTTAATCGAGTACCAAAACCGACGAATCGAACACCCAGAAGGTTCGTGTTCCTTCCCGTACCTCCCTTTT
>NC_027756.1:7866504-7885351 GCF_000695525.1 Brassica oleracea var. oleracea | reverse complement strand
TACTGTGTTTGTGATTTTGTGTAAGATACCGTACTGTGTTTGTGATTTTGTGTAAGAATGTTTAAGATAGCGTGGAGATATGTTTGCTTGGTTTGATGAGTGTAATGGGAAGTAGTTGGAAAACAAGTTTACTATAGTTTCGTTGTTTTCTGTCTTCTGTCTTCTTTATAGTTTCGTTTGTTGTTGTTCTCGTTCGGTTAAGATAAAGCTTAAAGTTGAGCTTTGTTGTTATTACTGTAATAAGTTCTGACTAGACCCTGGTAGTTTGTGGTTAGGTTTTTAAGAAGGTTACTTTTTACATCCTCACTTTTCACCTATTAAAACACATCAATCTTTCACTTATTGAAACGCAGCAACCTCTCTTCCTCTCTTCTATCTCGTATAATCTCAATGGATTCAAGTGATCCATTGAATCCATTTAGTCAGCCTCGTCCTAGTTTCGTCGGCTTTCTTAACAGCCAGACCTTTCCTTATGAAAGTTATGGTTCTCCTCATCAGTTTGAAGCATCAGACATCCTAGCTTTTAGTTCACAACCACCACAGGCTCCAGTTGCACCGGAAAACCCACCAGTTGCCTCTAGGGAGCGAAAGAACTGGACTCCAGCCGATGATGAGGTGTTAATAAGTGGGTGGCTAAACACATCCAAGGATGTTGTAGTTGGAGTTGATCAAAAATCAGGGACTTTCTGGAAATGAGTTGGTGAGTTCTATGCGTCAAGTCCCCATGCTAAAGCGAGTGGTGAATCACGAGAGCATCTCCATTGTAAGCAGAGGTGGCACAAAATCAATGACTACACGAACAAATTATGTGCTGCATACGCGGCAGCTGAGAGACAGATGAGTTATGGTCAGAAAGACAATGATCTTCTCAAGCTCGCCAAAGACATCTACTTCGCCGATCAGAAGACAAAATTCACGCTTGACCATGCTTGGTGTGTGTTGAGGTATGAGAAGAAATGGCTCAGCCTTAACACTCCTAAGCCTAGTGGGAATTCAAAGCAAAAAGAGACATGCTCCCAAGCTTTAAGCTGCCCCGTAGGTGATCCTGAGGTCCATCCTGAAGGTATCAAGGTGGCGAAAGCTAAAAGGAAGAATACCGCGCCAGTGAGGTCTATGGAGGAGTGTCAGACCGTTTGGGAGATGAAGAAGGATGATCTCTTGATGAAGGAGATACTAACAAATCTTGCGATTCTTGACACACTTCTAGCCAAGAATCAACCACTTACTGAGGCTGAAGAAGTTGTCAAGAATAAGCTATTGGCGCTGTATTTCTAAGGATTAGCTTGTTAAGATCTAAGTTCCCATGTTTCTTTGTTTCTTTGAATCAACTGTTTCCATGTTTCTTTGCTAGAAATAAGTCTAAATGTCTCTGTTTTCTATGTGAGTACGATGTATCCTTCTATCTAATGAATGAAAGTTGCTGTTTTTATTTAAATTCTTATGTGTTTCTGTTTCTGTGTTTGCTATGTTTCTGTTTTAATTAAAATTTGCTGTGTTTATTTATGTTTTACCATGAATCAAAGTTTCTGTTTTAATTAAAATTTGGTGTGTTTATTTCAGGAAATGGGACGATATAGCTACAGCCAGCCATCTCTTGCAGAGGTTTATTGTGGGGATTCATCAGACTATGGATACAGCTCTACAGAAGAGCTCATCCGTCGGGACCAAGAAGAGCTCATCCGTCGGGACCAAGAGCCGCCTCAATACCCACCTCAACCCGAAGTTGAGTTCGGATTTCCGCAGACCTGCTACTGTGGTGGCGCTCCAAAACTAGCAACTTTGAAGACTCTTAACGATAGAGGAAGACTTTACTTCACTTGTGACCAAGCTAACGATGGAGAATGCCATGTATGGAAGTGGGGGGATGTCGCCATGATGGAGGAGATGAGGGCAAGGGATAGACATGTACTTCAACTCAATGAAAAGGTAGACAATCTAACCTTGTTTAGTGACTTTGAGACTGAGCAAAAATTGGTTAGGCTTGAGAACCTTGTCTATGAGTTAGGAAAGAAGAGATCAAGTTACCTCATTGGCTTTGAACTATTTGTTGGCCTACTGATCACTGTGTTAGTTTTTTTAGGTGTGGTGATCTGTTTTAAGTGATTCGCGATCTTTGTATTAGGATATGTAATGCAGTTTAATGATTTTGGAGACTAGGATATGGTCTTATCTCTCTCGGAAATGTTATGTTGTTTAATGAATTATGGAGACTTGTAATGACTTGTGCAATATTTTTTAATGACTTGTGTAATATTTTGTAACAACCACGAGATGTTAATAATTTTACATAACAAGACAAGAGGCTACTAACACGACAGCGTAAAAGACTAGTATCACAAGATACACTTCTCGTGACCATATATCCAAAATACACTTCACAAGATGCTAATAATTTTAGAAGACACATTCACAAGATATACTTCTCGTGAAAAACTTTCCAAAATACATCTCCTCACTTGTCGTACAAAGACTAGTATCACAAGGTAGACACACTTCTATAAATATAAGACATTGTTACACAAAATTTTTCACAACTTCTCCTCTCTTTGACAATTTCTTCTCATCTTTTAAAACATTGGAATGGCTTCATCTTCGCATTATCATTACCACAATGAGAGTGATGATGATGAATTTGATTCAATGGCTGCTGAGTTTTTCGGATTTAATGATCCTTTTCCAGAACCAAAAGAGAGAAAAAAAAAAGAATTTTTATAGAGAGAGACCGAGAAGAAGGGCATAGAAGGCTTTGGATTGATTATTTTTCCGAGAATCCAATATATTCAACCCGTTTATTCCGGCGCCGGTTTAGAATGAACAAATCTTTGTTCATGGGTATTGTGCATCGTCTCTCTACAGAAATACCGTATTTTCGACTAACAGAAGATGCAACCGGACGGACAAGTCTCTCACCTCTGCAAAAATGTACTGCAGCTATTCGCCAATTGGCATACGGTGGTGCGGCCGATCAGCAAGACGAATATATCCGTCTTGCTGAAACAACGGCTAGAAAAAGTTTTCACAATTTTACCGCCGGAATTATCACCTTGTTTGACGATGAATACCTACGACATCCCACACCGGAGGATCTGGAAAGACTACTACATACTGGAGATGACCGTGGATTCCCGGGAATGATTGGAAGCATCGACTGTATGCATTGGGAGTGGAAGAATTGTCCCACCGCTTGGAAAGGAATGTATTCACGGGGAACCGGAAAACCAACAATTGTGTTGGAGGCTGTTGCTTCAAAAGACCTCTGGATTTGGCACGCTTTTTTTGGAGCTCCAGGTACTATGAACGATCTTAATATTCTTGATCGATCACCTGTTTTTGATGACATTATTAACGGGGTCGCCCCACAAGTTAACTATTATGTCAACGGAACGGAGTACCATCTCGCATATTACCTAACAGATGGTATATATCCGAAATGAGCGACTTTTATTCAGTCAATCCGACTACCACAAACCGAAAAGCAGTCATTGTTTGCTACATACCAAGAGTCAGTTCGAAAAGATGTTGAGCGTGCCTTTGGAGTCCTACAAGCAAGATTTGCGGTTGTCAAAAATCCATCTAAGTTATGGGACAAAGAAAAAATAGGAAATATTATGAAGGCATGTATCATACTCCATAATATGATTGTTGAAGATGAACGAGATTCAGACACTATTGAGGAATTTCAAGATGAGGAGTTTACGTTTACCCTAAAAAGGCCTACAAAGGCCGGGAATGCAATTGGTCGTCGGAAACAAGTTCGGGATTCACATACCCATCAACAATTAAAAAAGGATTTGATTGAACATATATGGGATAAATTCGGACATTTTCAAAATAATAATATGTAATATTTTAATTCTTTTAAATGAATAAAATGTGTGTTTGCTTTTAGGTAAGTCTTTTTTTTAATAAATGGAATGTAATAAAATGTTTCTAATTTTCTATTAAATAAATAAATTTGTTTTTCTTATTAGTTATCCAATTTTAAACTACTTATATGATTTTTCTTATATTTTATAATTCTGCTTATTTAAAATAAAATAATTAACCTAAGGACCAACCTAAAGTCCTACCAATAATCACAAATTTCATAAAAGTCCCACAAGAAAGTCCTAACCTACAAATATTAATAAAAAAAATCTTAGGACTTGCATAAATGACCCAGGGATGTGGTTGCTCTAAGCCGTCTTTATGGTGACAAGACACTGACAACAGGCGACAATATTTTTCTTCTTTCTAGAGTTTTTTTTTTTTTTTGAAAATTAAAATTTTATTCAACCCGAAAAATTGGGATTCATATCCGGTTACAAACCTGCTTTGAACAAAAGCTCCAAAGTTAAACTATTACAAACTAACTTCGCCCGCCCACTAAACCTGGCACATTCCGCTAGCCCATTTTTCGAAATTCTTCGGAATCGATTACCGTTCTCTACCTTTGACGAAACCCACGGGAATGTGAGGTTCTCCTCGTTGCCTCGGATGCCTGGATTTCCCGTGTCGTCTCCGGAGTAGCTGGTTCTCGATGAACTCCACAAAGCTCATAACCGTCAATGTCCACGAAGCCCTAGACGTTCAATAGGGGAGGGTTTCAGGTACTTACCACTAGAGGCCTTGCAACCACCAAAGCCGGGTGTGTACACAGCGCTCGAAACCGAATCCCGAACAGAGCAAGCGCTCACTACTGCCACTACTATCGATCCTGCAAGAAAGCGAGCCGATTTTGCTGCCACCACCAAACAAGAACTCCTCCATAACCTGCAAAGAAAGTCATGAACACCACACCGGGAAGTGAACGATGACCAAGTGTTGACACCGAGCCAGTCAATGACTCCCGAGAACTGGCTCGACACTTGTGGACTTCGAGAACTGAAGACCCAAACCTAAGCCGTGAAACCCCTAACCGGTGTCGCCGGCAGAGGGACTATGAAACCAACCAAGGAGGCAGAATCCGAACGGGAAGTCGCTCCAGTCGAACGAACTTGCAAGGAAGCCGTGAGAGTAGAGAAACGAGGTGATGTAGCTTGAGAAACAGCCTACCAACCGGCCATGAACGACCGCCGGAGCCACTGCCTATCTAACCACACGAGCCTTGACAGAGATCCAAAGCCATATCCTCATGCGAACCGAACCTCCAGACTCGCCTTCGCCATTGGATCAACGACCCACGAAGACTCACCTAACAACATAAAGAGAGGAGCTTGACCACCCCGACACCGAAGAGATCAAAGAACCAATCGCCGTTGAAGGATGTTTCCTCCACCAGAAACGCCACAGAACACACGCATCGCCGGTAGAAAGAGAAACAACCCGCCTCTCCTCAGCAACGACAACAATATTCGGACAAGATCTGAGATGAAAACCGATCTGTTCCATGGACCCAAAAGCCGACCACCCCCTACTCCACCGCCTCTGCAGTCTCACCGAGAATCCAATGGAAGCAGAGACGTCGCCGATGACATCACCTCGCGAGCAGTGAAGATGCCGGCTAGAAACCCAACCTCAGATCCGAGATATATCGACCGAGAGACAGAGAAGCCGGAGAGTAGCAATAGGAAAACAAGAGCAATGGAAGAGGGGTGCCTCCGACGCCGGTCACCGCGCTCACGCGCTCGCCGGACGTCGGAGCCGAAGAGTCACGCGTGCGAAGGTCTGAGCAAGTAGAGAGAGTTTTTGTTTTTGTTTCCGTTTTGTCACGTACCCTTCTTCTTTCTTTCTAGAGTTGGCCAGAAATACTAGATAATATATTACTCCATTCGTTCACAATACACACGATGTTATTACTTAGTTCGTTCACAATACACACGATGTTATTACTTAGTGCACAAAGATTAAGAAATTTACTTTTTTTCTAAAAAATGGTTTAAAAATATAATTTAAAAATCATTTAACCAATTACCTAAATGACTACAACATCTAATTAATTACACAGTTTTCAATAAAGTAAAAAATAACATAAAAGTATTAAAACATCATCTATTTTGAAACAACAAAAATCTTATAAAACATCATCTATTATGAAACGGAGAGAGTATATGCCAACATTTTATATGCATATGCAAATAAAATCTTTTAACCAGACTACAACAAAACTTATGTCAGTAAGAAAGTAAAATAAATAAATAAATTTTTTTTGGCCGGATAAATAAATAAATAAAACTTAGTGACATTTTGGTCAACAAACTTGTATGTTCACGTTTTAGTGACATTTTTGGTTCACAAACTTGTATATACAGGAATACAGACAGCTATACAGACCATGTACACATGACAGTTGACACATGCAACATGCGTATGCGTGTTTCTTTGTATAGGGCTGGACGATAAAAAGGACTACGTCACGTAAATTGGGCAGCACAGAAAATTATAAACGAACCAATCATTTGCACTGAGATCATAGCGGTCATAATCAGCTAGCAAATCATCTAAAATCATTTATTTAAAGAGCCAGACCAATTCGTTGTAGCTGAAATTTTCATAACGAATGATTAAGAGTAATTTTCTTAACTATGATTTACATAAATAAATAAAATGTCTTTTTTTTAACATTGTCAAACAAAACAACATATATAAAGTTGGGTTTTTCCCTTTTGTGACAAGTCGCAGAGGGTTTTTGCGACACGTGTCATCCATGTATTTTTTTTACATTTTAGATCTTTCTTTTTTTAGATTATTCCAATTTGGCCAAATACTTTCTAATCGTGAACTATCTAATACTTTTCGCACTACACATTCTCGTATGAAGTTTGATAATCTATTTTATTATTCACTAAAATTCAAGATGAGTAAAGAAATAAATAAAATAATAGAAATGTATTTTACATATTTAATTTATTCACAACTAAAAATAACATAAATTTTTGTTATTTTATTATTTTTTACCATTTTCTATTATTTAATTTACAAATTATATATTTATTTAACTATTAAAAATATAAAATGACCAAGCTAATAAGAAGAAATTAGAGTGCAATATATAATTTAAACATAAAACTTCCACAATCAGAGAGAAAAAGCAAAATACTATAGTAACACTAACTCAATAAATGTTTGGAGTTAAAAAAAGATCAACAAAAAAACTAGCCGATCTCATCTTACCATATAATGTCTTGCCTAAAACAAGCAAATGTCAGAAAAAGGTAAAAAGATAAAATATGAGACAAAGCAATCTCCGGAACATAAAGGATCGCGATTAAGCACCAGCGCAAAAAAATAAAAAACGGGTCAGAGAAAGAATAATCATCGGAAGAACAAAGTCACCACAAAACAAAAAGACTCATGTCTAAAGCACCGAAAGCACAACCACCAGCTAAAAGATAAGAAGCACCTCACAAACTAAACAAGCACATACAAGGCGCTCATGCCAGCGAAGAACCACAAAACTCTGAATAGAAGAAACCAAAATTTCAAAAGACTAACTCCGCACACCTACACCAAATGATGCATGAGAAGAATATAAACAACCTGAGTGTGAGGGAATGTAAGCCAACCACCAAGAAACCAAAGCTTAAACTTGAGACCATTATCAACCTTCCAAACGCACAAAGCATATACAAAGCAAAACACTATCCAAACCTGGAGTAGCAAATATGGTGAAAGGGAGAGCCACAAGAGACGTGATTAGCGATGAAAGATGCAACGAGATGAGAGAACAAAAAGATAAAAAGAAACAAAATGAAATCAACAAACCGTGGAGCCATCCTCGAGCTATGAAAGAGAGCATAGAAGTCAGATCACCAAAAACCAAATCTTGAAAACCAAGACGAGCAGAGACTATTGACAGCAAACCAGCGACGAGGAAAACAACATCAATGACAACTAAACTCTGACCCAACCCAACGAGATTTAGTTTCTAACCTTAGCCAATACCTAAGGAAAAAGATGACCAATATTGACCGAAATAATATACAACGCCGTAAGAAACAACCGGACACATAGAAGTAATATGTCTGATCGATAACAAATACCAAATAATCTCACAGAAGAAGAAGGTGAGGAAAAACATGAGCACTGAGGTGAGTCTTTTTCCAATGATGATGAGAAGAACTGCACACTGGAGAGATAAACATAATACATAGATGGTGATATCTCAAGGTCAAAAGATGGAGGAGAGTGCAAATAATACATAAAAAGAGTAATGTTCAAAAATGTGAAAAATTAAAATAAAATTTTGACACCGTTAATCTTAGAATCTACAAATGCCTAAAGACAAAGTTATTGAAATTCAATATGTTTTACGTCAGAAACTCACTTCACCATTAACAAGTAGTATTATATATACAACAACACATTATTAAAAAGACAAACACATAATATATTAACTTATTACCTACTACTTCATAACATAATAAAACATCAAATACTCTTCACAAATAAATATTGACCACATAATCACATCATCAGAAAATCATATTTAAAAACTATAAAACAATATTCCGTGCGAAGCGCGGACAAATCCCTAGTAATGAAATAAATATCTCTAGTTTGCCATTTTCCTAGTTTAGCTCTTTTCTGTCTTAGATTATACTACTTCTGTCTCATATTAAAAATCGCTTTAGATTTGTACACATAGATTAAGAAACATTTATTTTTGCATATTTCCGATATAAAAACATCATTACTCATACGGTTAACCATATTTCAACCAATAGAAAAATAAACTGAAAAAATAAAGTTCATAAATATGCTAAAACGACATTTATTTTGCAACAAAATTTTTTTTCTACAACAACACTTAATATGAAACAAAAGAAAAATATGTTTTCCAGTGTAACTCCACCGCAAATCAATTTCAATCTAGAATTTAATCCCAGTCCTCCAACGCCAGAATTGCTAACCGAGATTTGTGTTTAAATGGTAAACATATGTAAAATGTGGAAGAAGGTGAGGAAAAACATGAGCACTGAGGTGAGTCTTTTTCCAATGATGATGAGAAGAACTGCACACTGGAGAGATAAACATAATACATAGATGGTGATATCTCAAGGTCAAAAGATGGAGGAGAGTGCAAATAATACATAAAAAGAGTAATGTTCAAAAATGTGAAAAATTAAAATAAAATTTTGACACCGTTAATCTTAGAATCTACAAATGCCTAAAGACAAAGTTATTGAAATTCAATATGTTTTACGTCAGAAACTCACTTCACCATTAACAAGTAGTATTATATATACAACAACACATTATTAAAAAGACAAACACATAATATATTAACTTATTACCTACTACTTCATAACATAATAAAACATCAAATACTCTTCACAAATAAATATTGACCACATAATCACATCATCAGAAAATCATATTTAAAAACTATAAAACAATATTCCGTGCGAAGCGCGGACAAATCCCTAGTAATGAAATAAATATCTCTAGTTTGCCATTTTCCTAGTTTAGCTCTTTTCTGTCTTAGATTATACTACTTCTGTCTCATATTAAAAATCGCTTTAGATTTGTACACATAGATTAAGAAACATTTATTTTTGCATATTTCCGATATAAAAACATCATTACTCATACGGTTAACCATATTTCAACCAATAGAAAAATAAACTGAAAAAATAAAGTTCATAAATATGCTAAAACGACATTTATTTTGCAACAAAATTTTTTTTCTACAACAACACTTAATATGAAACAAAAGAAAAATATGTTTTCCAGTGTAACTCCACCGCAAATCAATTTCAATCTAGAATTTAATCCCAGTCCTCCAACGCCAGAATTGCTAACCGAGATTTGTGTTTAAATGGTAAACATATGTAAAAGGGGGGGGGGGGGGTTGGGGTTGACGAAGATCTTATTGAATTTCAAAGATGAAAAGTATTTTTTATATTTTTAATGTTTATTAAATTAAATTTGGTCAAAAAACATTTTTAGTGAATTCTGGGGCTAATTAATTTGAAAAATGTTTTAAATATTTTTATTATATTAATTCAGCCTTGGCCGAAATTGATTAATCAATACACGGATAAAAACAAAACCGAACAAAAAATCGGAAATCTTAAGAAAATATTAAAATCTTAAGAGATAGAAAAAAAATAAATGATCATTGAAATGCAAGCCCCGCATCTATTACTCCATCATATCTAAAGATCTCTTTCGTCTAAATTGAAGGATTCCATTGCGAATTTGTTTATTAAATCAAACTTAGTCTAAAAACACATTATACAAAAAAACAGATGGACTTTGTCATGTGAGGAGTCAGCCAGAATCTCCCATGTTCATAAAACTATTACATGAAACATAAAGAAACACATCGAAATTGGGACGCAGCTGTAACAAGAATATAAGATACTTTTCTATTTAATATATTTAGCAAAAATATCACGTGGAAATACAAACAATTGCTGTAGCCAATTGATTTATCACTTTTCTATATTTGTAGCAAAAAAATGACAAAAAAATAAATAAACAAACAAATCCTTGTTTTTGATGGTGACATACTCGTTTATCTGTTCTGATTATATGTGTTTTGAGGGAAGGTAAACGAGTATGATTTAGACAATTCATATTGACATTAAAAGTATATGTTAATTACATTGGGCTGCTTGGTGCTCTACTGTTACCTACTCGAACATTGTCATTTTTGGGCCTATCGTAGAATACTCATGAGTTATGGGCAACATAATGGAAAGCATAAATCATTCATTATCACATGATCACCGTTACAAATCACAAGAACAAAATGAGGAAGAAACAAAGTACTTTTAATACGTCTTAAACTACTTTCAATGCTTTAGGAATGTGATCTAACGACAAACCCTCCCTCTCCTCTGGAGAATTCTGAATTCGTCTTTGGCCATATGGCATATAACAAGTTTATCTTTATTGAAAAACCGGAAGCAATTTGATATCAGCTGTGTTAATCTTCAACAATTTTTATGCGATTTCGTTTCATTTGCGGCAATTAGAAAATTCTGAATAATCCACTACGACATAGAGTATATCTGAACGGTGCATTTATGACTACCAAAACGGCAGCAATATATATAAAAATATGCTCCTAAATCATAATAGTCAAATCAGTCAGCATCACTTTTTAATGCTTTTACAAAATTTTAGACAAATGCGACCATTTCAATATCGAAACAGAAATCCTTTTTTTCTTTGATCTGTCATTACTCGTTTCTAACATCTGGTAGGGGTGGGGGAAAATTGCTATTTAGCTGAGTTTAGGAATACAGAAAACACAAGGCTGTATTTTTGTAAAAGAAAAATCGCATAAGAAAATATTCAAAGTGATAATTACTAACACTTTAAATCTTTTATTTAACTAACATTTTAACAAATTATAGTGACATTTTTATTGTGTTAAAAAATGACATTTCTATCAAAAAAAAAACTTTTAGTCGAGTTTACTCGTCAAACTAAGTGATTGACACTGTTTATTTTCCAGTAAAAATAATGACGTGTCAATTTTTTTTTTTAAATGATCTAGTTAATTAATAGTGAAAAAATACTTAAAATTTATAAAATTTTAAAAATTTTAAAAATTAAAAAAAATTAAAAAATATCAGAAAATCTTAAGTAGTTAGTAACTATAAAAAAATAAAATGATTTTTTAACAAATGAAAAGTGACGTGAAGAAATAGTGGTGTACAATATTAAAAAAAAATTAAAATGATTAAAAATCCAAAGTAACTGTAACTTAACTAACAAAATGCAAAACAAATATTAACTCAATTTCTAATGCATGATTTTTTTTTATGATTTGAACTATCCAATTTACTAAAGGGCTAACTCAAAATTGTAACTCAATCATAACACATTATAATTCAAACATTAAATTAAAAAAATAAAAGTAATTCATAACTAATAACATTTATTAGTTATGCTCCTAATTCGAAATGAATCAATTCTAACTCATGTCACCGATAAAGTTTAAGTAAAACAATATATTTTTAAAAAATCACATAGAAAATCCTATTTCAAATGTTTGCATGAAAGAATCCCAACATTTACTAGTAATCGATTTTGCAAATAGAGGAAAACAAACCATAGCCTCTCTTTTTTTTTTGCTGGACCCATAGCCATTTAATTTATGTTATAATTATCTAGTTTTCATTCGAGCATTACTTTTTATGTATCCAGTAATCAGATTTATATCATATCCTACTATTGAATGCGAAAGTGATTATCAACTTGCAATGTTCTATTTTGTTAGGTGAAGAACGACAAAAACAACATTGCGGTTCTTGAATTATATATTTTTGATATCATAAGAATAAAATTAATGTCTATTATTTTGGTTTAAGCTTTCCTCTTCCATGTAATCTAAGATCAACTTTTCTTTCTGGTTAGTCGGAAACCTCTGTTCCAATGCCTACTATCAGGTCGATTTTTTTAAAAATGTATACTTTTTTGGCTCATATCAAAGAAGTACAACCCCATTTTAGAAAAAAAAGTACAACCCTATAGAATCATCTTTGTAGTTGCAAAATAATCACTTATGATTTGAACTGAATACACCAGTAGAATAAAAATCCTTTGTAATTTTCTCAAGAAAAATCATTGGTAATATTTAGTTCAGACCGAGGAGGAGAACGCTTTAGATTTTCTTTACGAAGAAAATAGATAAAGAAATTTTTTTTTTTTTTTTCCAAAGGAAACTCAACCAAACGGTCGAGGTTAAAACAAACCAGAGTAATCGGGTCCAAATAAAATGCAAATAACCCAAAGACACCAGTAGGTGCCACGAGACAAGATAAAACTCAAAAGAAAGAAAGGAGAAAGACATCTTCCTGCTCAGAGGTCTGAGATACATGATAGCGAGCATCAGACAACCGCCATAGTTTCACTTCTAATGCGAGACTCCAGCCAACCCGGACCATTCGCAGACAAGTAAGACTGATGGTGCTGAATATGTAAAGCACTTTCTGCGATTGCAGAGGCAATGAGGTTCCCATTTGGAGATGTTAAAACTAACTTGCAAACCTCCAATTGACCAATAGATCTATTGAAGCTCCTCCAGTGGGGTTGAAGCGATTGTGATAAGTTAGAAGTCGATAATGTCCCTGAGGACATAGAAGAAGAGAACTCCAGGATAACTCTATTTAGGTGAAGATCTCTCATTGCCTCCACTGCCCATACCAAAGCCACTAGATCAGCTTCCAGTTGAGAACGTATACCAACAAAGGATCGTCTACTGTGAAAAAGGGCTTTCCCATGAGAATCTTTTACGATCCACGCCATCCCCCCGTGACCATTACTTGAAGACCACGCCAACCCTACATTACACTTGACTACACCTACAACAGGTTTTGTCCACATATTTGAGATCGTTTCATCACACTCAATCTCGGTCACGACATTTGGAATAAAGGAGTTCAGTCGAAGCCATACTGCTGCTTCCTCCAAAGCCTTATCTATGGTAATAGCAGGTTCAATCCTTATGTTCTCAAAACAGAACAGATTCCTGTTCTTCCATATATACCAAAGCACCCAAGGGAAGGCTAAACGGAGCTTAGGGTCCAAATAATTCTTCTTACTGCAAGAGAAGAGGTAGTGTATATTCAAAAAGACCGAGGAGCGTGAAAAGCCTGCCAAAGGGAGAGGAAATGAAGATCTGTTCCATACTTCTTTTGCCATTGGACAATGGAAAGGCATATGACAAATCGATTCTTGCTCTTGGCGGCATAGAGGACATACTGGATCTGTTTGAATGCCCCTATATGAAAGCTGTTGTTTCACGGCAAGAGCTCCAGATAGGACGCACCAAAGGAAGTGACGGAGCTTGGGAGGAGCCTTCGTTTTCCATAAATCACACCACAGTTGCCTTTCCAGAGGAGGTAGCGCATTGGTCTGATGAGAGTTGGTTGCCGCAATGCATTCCAGGGCCTTATACCCACTCTTAGACTCATACCTACCATTCCTTGTAAAACCCCACTTCCATTGATCTTCTCGAAATCTTTGGCACTTGATGCTTAGGACATGTCAAACATCTTCTTCTGCAATAACCTCCTGTACTTTCCTTACATCCCAACTCGAAAAGTCCTCTGTCATCAGATCACATGTCTTGAGTGTGAGATCTACCACTGCATCTTGACGATATTTAGGTGCTCTTGGCAGAGGATCCATAATCCAGTTATCTAACCACACCTTGGTATTTGCCCCATTACCCACCTCCTTTATCAGACCTTGTTTCAGAAGATCCTTGTCGTGTAGAATGCTTCTCCAAGCGAAAGATGGCCTGGAGCCAATCCACTCTCTAGGAACTCAGTCCTCCGGAAACACCGATGTTTTAAGATGCGAGCCACAAGAGATAGGGGATTATCCCAGATGCGCCATGCTTGTTTGGCAAGCAAAGACTGGTTGAGCTTTTCCAAATCTTTGAAGCCTAATCCTCCAGCGGCCTTCTCCTTACATAATTTTTGCCAGGCTACCCAGGAAATCTTCTTTCTATTATTCCCACTGCTCCACCAAAATTCAATCATCGCACTAGTCAATTTATCACACCATCCTTGGGGAACTTGAAACAAGACATGGCGAAAATTGGTAATGCCAGCGCCACAGATTTAAGCAAAATCTCCTTCCCACCCTGGGATAAAGCTTTTGAAAACCAGCCATTTAATCTCCCCTGTAACTTCTCACGGATATAACTGAGTAGCTTCCTTTTGGAGCCACTGAAACATTCTGGGAGACCAAGGTAAGAGCCTTCCCCCCCCCGGGACTCGGGCACCAAACAATATCGATGATTTCTGAAAGTTAACTCATTGACCCAAAGCATCCCCATACATTTTAATGCAGTTTATAATCTCCTCCGATTCTTCACGAGATGCTTTGCAAAGGAGGAGACTGTCATCTGCAAACAGTAGATGGTGGATAGAAGGACACGCCTCAGTCAACTTAATACCGTGAAGCTTCCCAGATCCTTCAGAATTGTTCAGCTTGCAGACAAGAGCCTCTGCGCAAAGTATAAACAGAAACGGAGATAGAGAATCCCCCTGCCGAATGCCACGTTCAGGTCTGATAAATCCATGAGAGTTACCATTCAAAAGAACAGAGAATGACACCGTACTCACACAAGCCATTATCCATCTCACCCAGACATGATCAAAACCCATCTTCTCCATTAATACTTCCAGAAAATTCCACTCCACTCTATCGTAGGTTTTCGACATGTCAGTTTTAATAGCCATCCATTCATTAGCTGTTCTCTCATTGGTGCGCAGGCTGTGAATCATTTTGTGAGCAATGATGATGTTATCAGAAATAAGTCTACCTGAAACAAAGGCTCCTTGTGTTTCTGAAATGATCTCTGGAAGGATGAGTTTCAGCCTGTTACAAAGAATTTTAGAGATGATCTTGTACTGCACAGAACATAAACTGATCGGGTGCATGTCTGTTATCTTTGTCGGCTTGGGAATCTTTGGTAGGAGGCTGAGTTGAGTATGATTCCAACCGTCGGGGAGACCCGCCGTCTGGAAGAATTTGCCAATTTCCTCTGAGAGACTCGAACCTACAATATGCCAGTACTTCTGGTAGAAAATCCCAGTCAGACCATCTTCTCCTGGAGCCGAGCTGCCTTTCACACAAAAAGCCGCTGCTTTAATTTCCTCTAATGTGACCGTAGCCGTAAGCCGAGCATTCATCTCTGCTGTGACTTTGCTATTGAAGCCAAGAAATAAAGTTTCAAGATCAACCGGATTGGAGCTAGTGAATAGCTCTCTGAAAAAATCAACAGCCAGACTTCCTTTTGCTCCTTCAGAAAAATGTTCCTGATCATTATCATCCATTAACATCAGGATCATGTTCTGAATGCGACGCCCTTTCACACAATTGTGAAAGTACTTTGTATTGCGGTCCCCCGCTCTAAGCCATTTTTCTCTACACTTCTGTCTCCAGAACAATTTCTCTTCTCTAAGAGCCTCTGCCAGATCCTGTTTCAATCTCTGCATACGTCGGTAAGAGGGTAAAGGCAATGAGACTTCTTGTTCTAAAGCTGCGCGCAACCTGACGATCTTCTCCTTGGAGTTTATATCATTACGTTTCCTCCACTCCATGATCTTACGTCTACATCGACTAATGCGGTCCATTGTGCAACCTTGATTATTTCCCTCACCCTCCCAGCTACGACGGACTAGATCCTCAAAGCCTTCTCTGGACAACATCCTCTTGGAAAAGAAGAACCTTCTCATATTGAGTGCATCACGTTCCAAGGTGAAACATATACGTATAGAACGATGATCTGAAGCCCACATATCCAAATATTCCATGTTGGAACGAGGGAACAAGGAGAACCAATCACTGTTACCAAAACTCCTGTCTAGACGACACTGGACCCATACTTTTCCTCTCCAGCCACCCTAGGAAAGACAATTGCCAGAGTATTGGATCTCTCTTAATTTGCAGTTCTGAACCATATCTCTAAAATCCCAAAAGCTTGATTCCTCTCGCACTGCACCACCACTCTTCTCATCATTGGATAAGAGCTCGTTAAAATCCCCAGCTAACATCCAAGCATCATCTCTTCCAAGACCAATCTGTGTGAGTCTATCCCACACTTCTCTTCTACGGGCCTTTACTGGATCTCCATACACCAACGTCAGGAAAAAGGATGTAGACCCAATAGAGATTCTCAAGTTTATAATCCTCTTATCACTAGATAAAACCACCACCTGATAACTGTCCTTCCACATCACAGCTAAACCCCCGCTTAATCCTTCTGGCTCCACCGTGAAAACTTTATCATACCCCAAACTCTTTCTCAAACCATTTACGTACTCCCACTTCTGTTTCATCTCCATGAAAAATAAGAAATCCGGGAAATATTTTCGACGATACTCCCGAATTTGTTGAACTGTCTCAGTGCTTCCAGCTCCTTGACAGTTCCAACACAAGATGCTCATTGGGGAGGCAGCGGCTTAAATACGGAAGCCACCGTAAGTGATGAGGTTTTTGATGTCTTTTTCTCGGCCGACAGAAGAGGAACATTTGACTTTCTTTTCGTTACTAAAGGGACTGCAGGTGCAGTAACGGAAACACGTGGTTCTGCAGGGCCTAGATTCTGAGTTGATTTTGTCGTTGTTTTCCTCTTCCAGGAAGGAGGACGTTTCCTCTGGGATTTGCTTGTGCTCTGGGTTCCGGTGACTCGCCCCTCCGGAGAGAGGCCTATGCGAAAACCCGTCGGACCCGTAGCAGGAGCTGACAAGGTTGTACCATGAGCCGTGGACGACTCAGCTTCAGTCTCACTCGTGGCAATTTCACCTGTTTCAAGCGGCTGAACGTGGCTCCCAGGCGTTAGCTGAAGTCTTTTAGTATTTAGCTCCGGAAAGCAGAACACATGCCCCTTACCCTTATCCAAGTTATTGGTAATCTTAGTAAGTCTTACTGATGATTCTGCTTGATTCTCTGCAATCCCCTGCTTAACTCTCTCAATTCTTGCCAATCTTTCCATTTCATCAGAGTGCGAGATATACATCATAGCCATTCTGCGGTCTTGTGCAGACAGTTCAGGAAAGAGAGGAGGGAACCCTCGGGGAGTATCCCACTGATCTGTGTTTGACTTACGCTGAGGAAACTTAGGTTCCCCTAATCTTTGTAGATTGCTACTTAGAAAAGAGTGGTAAACACTAGTGTGTGTGTTGTATCATATAGCAATTGTAGGTTTCTCCTTGTTCTAAGTCAATGAAATCTGGACGAGGTCCCGGGGATGTAGGAAACGAACCCCGTTAACAAATTTTGTGTATTTTACTTTCTGCACTTGTTTTTCGTCGCCTCATCTGCACTAACAATTGGTATCAGTGCGGGTCACCTAAGTTACTGGTGAGATCGTGGATGATGAGGACAAAACTTGTTCAGGAAGTAGGACAAAGTTTGATTGAAGATTGATGAAGATGACGTGATGGGAACTCCTTCCTAGGTTTGGAAGGTGATGATCTTCGAGTTGGTTTTTGACCATGATGTGACTCATAGGGGGAGACTGAAGACGTGGTTTTCAAGTCGGTTATGATGAGTGCACATGCATAGTCAAAAAAGGAGAGATTGAAGATGCAGTTTGCTGAGATGTTCTGTATCTGTTCGTGAAGTAGTACATAAGGTAGTACAGGCGTGTGTCATGAAAATGGAGCTGAATGTGAGTTTGGGTTTTGTGATGTGCGTGGGCTTGCTGAGCTTGGATAAGGAAAGATGATATGTGCTTGAAGACATATGGACGTTTTCCATAAACCAAAAGGGAGTTTGCTTGAAGATGAAATTTTTCATTAATGAAAATGGAAAGTTACCTTAAGTGTATTTGGAAGACTTGAAGAGCAAGTTGAAGACTGATACACTAAATATGAATCTTTGCTACTGCCAAGTTAACAATTGTGATTATAGTACTTTAGATTCAATCCAGAGGACCAGTCTACACTTTACTCTTATAAATTTCAATATCAAGCTAAGAAGAAAATGGTTTTCAATTCAATTGGTGACGCGGAAAGCAAGTAAACTAGAGTTTGATTTAATTTAACAAGAAGCTAGCCTAGGGTATTTCATTGGGTGTTGAGCGAGAGCCAAACAATTATTCAAGCGCGATGCAGTGCTTTCTAGAACTCGGATCACTCAGCTGGAACACCCCACTGTCGTGATGGTGATCTCTTTGCTGGTCGATCCCATCATCTAACTGTCGTTGAGATGAGAACGACTGCAAGCCTTAGAGATCAGGTCCGATCAGTTCACTTACTACCCTAATATCTACTTTCGCTGATTAGGGATACTAAGCTCATTCAATACATGTCAAGCTATCTCCTAAGCGGTTAGCTAGGCGATAAACTTAGGATCTAACATCAAGTGATCAGATTAATGGAAGCCTTAAGAATAGTATGAATGAAGAATAATCAAGAATAGCTTATCTATGTTTAGCTCATATTTCAAC
>NC_027756.1:7865467-7866344 GCF_000695525.1 Brassica oleracea var. oleracea | reverse complement strand
ATAGAGTAGTAAACAAAGGGTTCAGATGGTCTTCTCTATACGAGAATGGATTCTTCTCCCTTACAAGTTGCAGATCGCAAAAGCTAAATAATTCTCTTGTAAAAACTAGCGTAAAAATTAAAATAGGATAGGTGGCGTCTTTATATGGAGGCGCCAATAGGTAGAAAAGATATTAGGGCAACAGGGCCTTAATTCCCGAAAATAGAAGCTTCCTTATTTGTCGGGAACAACTTCGGGATCACTCCGTCTGCTTGTTCTGCTTGAGTGTTCTCCGCAAAATGTTCCAAAAGGAGTGCTTCTCTTCAAGCACCTTCTCTTCATTCTTCTACCAACTCCAGACCTGTAAAAGATCAAAAAGGACTAGACTGACACGGATTAAGGACTCGAATCAATACGAAAACGCCTATACAATGATGTGAAAAACATCATATATCAATTCCCCCAGACTTAGATCCTTGTTTGTCCTCGAACAAGGCAAGTATCAAGAACATGGAGAAAAGTTTCAAAGTGTGGGAACTCGCTTATTCTCAGCAACCATACTCTTACCACAAATCTCTGAACCATACAAGCAATAGATTAGGACCACACACACTTACTGGGAACCCCTGATCGCTGTTCACAGATCGGCTCCTTACTCTACATCTTGACCTGAAAAAGCGACACTTTCGAGACCAAACTCCATTTGTTCAATTAGAATTTTCGTGAGCTTCTTGTCATAGGCGCTACTCAGGGTGGACGGTCTAGGTATGAAACATGCTTTTTTAATGGTGGAGCTAAGAGTGTTTTGGGGTTACCGATTTCTTAGAGGATGCAGGATATCACACAAAACGGCAAGAGAGAACGGATCCATTGATGACCACAGCCTCTACTCGTTTTT